>NC_090929.1:1731061125-1731401980 GCF_040938575.1 Ambystoma mexicanum
GGGAGTGCTCCTAGGCTACCGCAGACAGCTGAGGGAGGGCACCTAAGCTACCACAGACAGCTGAGGGAGTGCCCCTAGGCTACCACAGACAGCTGAGGGAGTGCTCTTAGGCTACCGCAGACAGCTGAGGGAGTGCTCCTAGGCTACCACAGACAGCTGAGGGAGGGCACCTAGGCTACCACAGACAGCTGAGGGAGGGCACCTAGGCTACCACAGACAGCTGAGGGAGTGCTCCTAGGCTACCACAGACAGCTGAGGGAGTGCTCTTAGGCTACCACAGACAGCTGAGGGAGGGCACCTAGGCTACCACAGACAGCTGAGAGAGTGCTCCTAGGCTACCACAGACAGCTGAGGGAGGGCACCTAGGCTACCACAGACAGCTGAGGGAGGGCACCTAGGCTACCACAGACAGCTGAGGGAGTGCTCCTAGGCTACCACAGACAGCTGAGGGAGGGCACCTAGGCTACCACAGACAGCTGAGGGAGGGCACCTAGGCTACCACAGACAGCTGAGGGAGTGCTCCTAGGCTACCACAGACAGCTGAGGGAGTGCTCCTAGGCTACCACAGACAGCTGAGGGAGTGCTCCTAGGCTACCACAGACAGCTGAGGGAGTGCTCTTAGGCTACCACAGACAGCTGAGGGAGGGCACCTAGGCTACCACAGACAGCTGAGGGAGGGCACCTAGGCTACCACAGACAGCTGAGGGAGGGCACCTAGGCTACCACAGACAGCTGAGGGAGTGCTCCTAGGCTACCACAGACAGCTGAGGGAGTGCTCCTAGGCTACCACAGACAGCTGAGGGAGTGCTCCTAGGCTACCACAGACAGCTGAGGGAGTGCTCCTAGGCTACCACAGACAGCTGAGGGAGGGCTCCTAGGCTTCCACAGACAGCTGAGGGAGGGCACCTAGGCTACCCCAGACAGCTGAGGGAGTGCTCCTAGGCTACCACAGACAGCTGAGGGAGTGCTCTTAGGCTACGACAGACAGCTGAGGGAGGGCACCTAGGCTACCACAGACAGCTGAGGGAGTTCTCCTAGGCTACCACAGACAGCTGAGGGAGGGCACCTAGGCTACCACAGACAGCTGAGGGAGTGCTCCTAGGCTACCACAGACAGCTGAGGGAGGGCACCTAGGCTACCACAGACAGCTGAGGGAGTGCTCCTAGGCTACCACAGACAGCTGAGGCAGGACACCTAGGCTACCACAGACAGCTGAGGGAGTGCTCCTAGGCTACCACAGACAGCTGAGGGAGGGCACCTAGGCTACCACAGACAGCTGAGGGAGGGCACCTAGGCTACCACAGACAGCTGAGGGAGGGCTCCTAGGCTACCACAGACAGCTGAGGGAGGGCACCTAGGCTACCACAGACAGCTGAGGGAGTGCTCTTAGGCTACCACAGACAGCTGAGGGAGTGCTCCTAGGCTACCACAGACAGCTGAGGGAGGGCACCTAGGCTACCACAGACAGCTGAGGGAGGGCACCTAGGCTACCACAGACAGCTGAGGGAGGGCACCTAGGCTACCACAGACAGCTGAGGGAGGGCACCTAGGCTACCACAGACAGCTGAGGGAGTGCTCCTAGGCTACCACAGACAGCTGAGGGAGGGCACCTAGGCTACCACAGACAGCTGAGGGAGGGCACCTAGGCTACCACAGACAGCTGAGCAAGGGCCCCTAGGCTACCACAGACAGCTGACGGAGGGCACCTAGGCTACCACAGACAGCTGAGGGAGGGCACCTAGGCTACCACAGACAGCTGAGGGAGTGCTCCTAGGCTACCACAGACAGCTGAGGGAGGGCACCTAGGCTACCACAGACAGCTGAGGGAGTGCTCCTAGGCTACCACAGACAGCTGAGGGAGTGCTCCTAGGCTACCACAGACAGCTGAGGGAGGGCTCCTAGGCTACCACAGACAGCTGAGGGAGGGCACCTAGGCTACCACAGACAGCTGAGGGAGTGCTCCTAGGCTACCACAGACAGCTGTGGGAGGGCTCCTAGGCTACCACAGACAGCTGAGGGAGGGCTGCTAGGCTACCACAGACAGCTGAGGGAGGGCACCTAGGCTACCACAGACAGCTGAGGGAGGGCACCTAGGCTACCACAGACAGCTGAGGGAGTGCTCCTAGGCTACCACAGACAGCTGAGGGAGGGCACCTAGGCTACCACAGACAGCTGAGGGAGGGCACCTAGGCTACCACAGACAGCTGAGAGAGTGCTCCTAGGCTACCACAGACAGCTGAGGGAGGGCACCTAGGCTACCACAGACAGCTGAGGGAGGGCACCTAGGCTACCACAGACAGCTGAGGGAGTGCTCCTAGGCTACCACAGACAGCTGAGGGAGGGCACCTAGGCTACCACAGACAGCTGAGGGAGGGCACCTAGGCTACCACAGACAGCTGAGGGAGTGCTCCTAGGCTACCACAGACAGCTGAGGGAGTGCTCCTAGGCTACCACAGACAGCTGAGGGAGTGCTCCTAGGCTACCACAGACAGCTGAGGGAGTGCTCCTAGGCTACCACAGACAGCTGAGGGAGGGCACCTAGGCTACCACAGACAGCTGAGGGAGGGCACCTAGGCTACCACAGACAGCTGAGGGAGGGCACCTAGGCTACCACAGACAGCTGAGGGAGTGCTCCTAGGCTACCACAGACAGCTGAGGGAGTGCTCCTAGGCTACCACAGACAGCTGAGGGAGTGCTCCTAGGCTACCACAGACAGCTGAGGGAGTGCTCCTAGGCTACCACAGACAGCTGAGGGAGGGCTCCTAGGCTACCACAGACAGCTGAGGGAGTGCTCCTAGGCTACCACAGACAGCTGAGGGAGGGCTCCTAGGCTTCCACAGACAGCTGAGGGAGGGCACCTAGGCTACCCCAGACAGCTGAGGGAGTGCTCCTAGGCTACCACAGACAGCTGAGGGAGTGCTCTTAGGCTACCACAGACAGCTGAGGGAGGGCACCTAGGCTACCACAGACAGCTGAGGGAGTGCTCCTAGGCTACCACAGACAGCTGAGGGAGGGCACCTAGGCTACCACAGACAGCTGAGGGAGTGCTCCTAGGCTACCACAGACAGCTGAGGGAGGGCACCTAGGCTACCACAGACAGCTGAGGGAGTGCTCCTAGGCTACCACAGACAGCTGAGGGAGGGCACCTAGGCTACCACAGACAGCTGAGGGAGTGCTCCTAGGCTACCACAGACAGCTGAGGGAGGGCACCTAGGCTACCACAGACAGCTGAGGGAGTGCTCCTAGGCTACCACAGACAGCTGAGGGAGGGCACCTAGGCTACCACAGACAGCTGAGGGAGGGCACCTAGGCTACCACAGACAGCTGAGGGAGGGCTCCTAGGCTACCACAGACAGCTGAGGGAGGGCACCTAGGCTACCACAGACAGCTGAGGGAGTGCTCTTAGGCTACCACAGACAGCTGAGGGAGTGCTCCTAGGCTACCACAGACAGCTGAGGGAGGGCACCTAGGCTACCACAGACAGCTGAGGGAGGGCACCTAGGCTACCACAGACAGCTGAGGGAGGGCACCTAGGCTACCACAGACAGCTGAGGGAGGGCACCTAGGCTACCACAGACAACTGAGGGAGTGCTCCTAGGCTACCACAGACAGCTGAGGGAGGGCACCTAGGCTACCACAGACAGCTGAGGGAGGGCACCTAGGCTACCACAGACAGCTGAGCGAGGGCCCCTAGGCTACCACAGACAGCTGACGGAGGGCACCTAGGCTACCACAGACAGCTGAGGGAGGGCACCTAGGCTACCACAGACAGCTGAGGGAGTGCTCCTAGGCTACCACAGACAGCTGAGGGAGGGCACCTAGGCTACCACAGACAGCTGAGGGAGTGCTCCTAGGCTACCACAGACAGCTGAGGGAGGGCTCCTAGGCTACCACAGACAGCTGAGGGAGGGCACCTAGGCTACCACAGACAGCTGAGGGAGTGCTCCTAGGCTACCACAGACAGCTGAGGGAGTGCTCCTAGGCTACCACAGACAGCTGAGGGAGGGCTGCTAGGCTACCACAGACAGCTGAGGGAGGGCACCTAGGCTACCACAGACAGCTGAGGGAGGGCACCTAGGCTACCACAGACAGCTGAGGGAGTGTTCCTAGGCTACCACAGACAGCTGAGGGAGGGCACCTAGGCTACCACAGACAGCTGAGGGAGGGCACCTAGGCTACCACAGACAGCTGAGGGAGTGCTCTTAGGCTACCACAGACAGCTGAGGGAGGGCACCTAGGCTACCACAGACAGCTGAGGGGCACCTAGGCTACCACAGACAGCTGAGGGAGTGCTCCTAGGCTACCACAGACAGCTGAGGGAGGGCACCTAGGCTACCACAGACAGCAGAGGGAGTGCTCTTAGGCTACCACAGACAGCTGAGGGAGTGCTCCTAGGCTACCACAGACAGCTGAGGGAGGGCACCTAGGCTACCACAGACAGCTGAGGGAGGGCACCTAGGCTACCACAGACAGCTGAGGGAGGGCACCTAGGCTACCACAGACAGCTGAGGGAGGGCACCTAGGCTACCACAGACAGCTGAGGGAGTGCTAGGCTACCACAGACAGCTGAGGGAGGGCACCTAGGCTACCACAGACAGCTGAGGGAGGGCACCTAGGCTACCACAGACAGCTGAGCAAGGGCCCCTAGGCTACCACAGACAGCTGACAGAGGGCTCCTAGGCTACCACAGACAGCTGAGGGAGTGCTCCTAGGCTACCACAGACAGCTGAGGGAGGGCACCTAGGCTACCACAGACAGCTGAGGGAGGGCACCTAGGCTACCACAGACAGCTGAGGGAGTGCTCCTAGGCTACCACAGACAGCTGAGGGAGGGCACCTAGGCTACCACAGACAGCTGAGGGAGTGCTCCTAGGCTAATACAGACAGATGAGGGAGTGCTCCTAGGCTACCACAGACAGCTGAGGGAGGGCTCCTAAGCTACCACAGACAGCTGAGGGAGGGCACCTAGGCTACCACAGACAGCTGAGGGAGTGCTCCTAGGCTCCCACAGACAGCTGAGGGAGTGCTCCTAGGCTACCACAGACAGCTGAGGGAGGGCCGCTAGGCTACTACAGACAACTGAGGGAGGGCACCTAGGCTACCACAGACAGCTGAGGGAGGGCACCTAGGCTACCACAGACAGCTGAGGGAGTGCTCCTAGGCTACCACAGACAGCTGAGGGAGGGCACCTAGGCTACCACAGACAGCTGAGGGAGGGCACCTAGGCTACCACAGACAGCTGAGGGAGTGCTCTTAGGCTACCACAGACAGCTGAGGGAGTGCTCTTAGGCTACCGCAGACAGCTGAGGGAGTGCTCCTAGGCTACCACAGACAGCTGAGGGAGGGCACCTAGGCTACCACAGACAGCTGAGGGAGTGCTCCTAGGCTACCACAGACAGCTGAGGGAGTGCTCTTAGGCTACCACAGACAGCTGAGGGAGGGCACCTAGGCTACCACAGACAGCTGAGGGAGGGCACCTAGGCTACCACAGACAGCTGACGGAGTGCTCCTAGGCTACCACAGACAGCTGAGGGAGTGCTCCTAGGCTACCACAGACAGCTGAGGGAGTGCTCCTAGGCTACCACAGACACCTGAGGGAGGGCACCTAGGCTACCACAGACAGCTGAGGGAGTGCTCCTAGGCTACCACAGACAGCTGAGGGAGTGCTCCTAGGCTACCACAGACAGCTGAGGGAGTGCTCTTAGGCTACCACAGACAGCTGAGGGAGGGCACCTAGGCTACCACAGACAGCTGAGGGAGTGCTCCTAGGCTACCACAGACAGCTGAGGGAGTGCACCTAGGCTACCACAGACAGCTGAGGGAGTGCTCCTAGGCTACCACAGACAGCTGAGAGAGGGCTCATAGGCTACCACAGACAGCTGAGGGAGGGCACCTAGGCTACCACAGACAGCTGACGAAGGGCCTCTAGGCTACCACAGACACCTGAGGGAGGGCTCCTAGGCTACCACAGACAGCTGAGGGAGTGCTCCTAGGCTACCACAGACAGCTGAGGGAGGGCTCCTAGGCTACCACAGACAGCTGAGGGAGGGCACCTAGGCTACCACAGACAGCTGAGGGAGTGCTCCTAGGCTACCACAGACAGCTGAGGGAGTGCTCTTAGGCTACCACAGACAGCTGAGGGAGGGCACCTAGGCTACCACAGACAGCTGAGGGAGTGCTCCTAGGCTACCACAGACAGCTGAGGGAGGGCACCTAGGCTACCACAGACAGCTGAGGGAGTGCTCCTAGGCTACCACAGACAGCCTAGGGAGGGCACCTAGGCTACCACAGACAGCTGAGGGAGGGCACCTAGGCTACCACAGACAGCTGAGGGAGGGCACCTAGGCTACCACAGACAGCTGAGGGAGGGCTCCTAGGCTACCACAGACAGCTGAGGGAGGGCACCTAGGCTACCACAGACAGCTGAGGGAGTGCTCCTAGGCTACCACAGACAGCTGAGGGAGGGCACCTAGGCTACCACAGACAGCTGAGGGAGGGCACCTAGGCTACCACAGACAGTTGAGGGAGTGCTCCTAGGCTACCACAGACAGGTGAGGGAGGGCACCTAGGCTACCACAGACAGCTGAGGGAGTGCTCTTAGGCTACCACAGACAGCTGAGGGAGTGCTCCTAGGCTACCACAGACAGCTGAGGGAGGGCACCTAGGCTACCAGAGACAGCTGAGGGAGGGCACCTAGGCTACCACAGACAGCTGAGGGAGGGCACCTAGGCTACCACAGACAGCTGAGGGAGGGCACCTAGGCTACCACAGACAGCTGAGGGAGTGCTCCTAGGCTACCACAGACAGCTGAGGGAGGGCACCTAGGCTACCACAGACAGCTGAGGGAGGGCACCTAGGCTACCACAGACAGCTGAGCGCGGGCCCCTAGGCTACCACAGACAGCTGACGGAGGGCTCCTAGGCTACCACAGACAGCTGAGGGAGTGCTCCTAGGCTACCACAGACAGCTGAGGGAGGGCACCTAGGCTACCACAGACAGCTGAGGGAGGGCACCTAGGCTACCACAGACAGCTGAGGGAGTGCTCCTAGGCTACCACAGACAGCTGAGGGAGGGCACCTAGGCTACCACAGACAGCTGAGGGAGGGCTCCTAGGCTACCACAGACAGCTGAGGGAGGGCTCCTAGGCTACCACAGACAGCTGAGGGAGGGCACCTAGGCTACCACAGGCAGCTGAGGGAGTGCTCCTAGGCTACCACAGACAGCTGAGGGAGTGCTCCTAGGCTACCACAGACAGCTGAGGGAGGGCCGCTAGGCTACCACAGACAGCTGAGGGAGGGCACCTAGGCTACCGCAGACAGCTGAGGGAGGGCACCTAGGCTACCACAGACAGCTGAGGGAGTGCTCCTAGGCTACCGCAGAAAGCTGAGGGAGGGCACCTAGGCTACCACAGACAGCTGAGGGAGGGCACCTAGGCTACCGCAGACAGCTGAGGGAGTGCTCTTAGGCTACCACAGACAGCTGAGGGAGTGCTCTTAGGCTACCGCAGACAGCTGAGGGAGTGCTCCTAGGCTACCACAGACAGCTGAGGGAGGGCACCTAGGCTACCACAGACAGCTGAGGGAGTGCTCCTAGGCTACCACAGACAGCTGAGGGAGGGCACCTAGGCTACCACAGACAGCTGAGGGAGTGCTCCTAGGCTACCACAGACAGCTGAGGGAGTGCTCCTAGGCTACCACAGACAGCTGAGGGAGTGCTCCTAGGCTACCACAGACAGCTGAGGGAGGGCACCTAGGCTACCACAGACAGCTGAGGGAGTGCTCCTAGGCTACCACAGACAGCTGAGGGAGTGCTCTTAGGCTACCACAGACAGCTGAGGGAGGGCACCTAGGCTACCACAGACAGCTGAGGGAGTGCTCCTAGGCTACCACAGACAGCTGAGGGAGGGCACCTAGGCTACCACAGACAGATGAGGGAGGGCATCTAGGCTACCACAGACAGCTGAGGGAGTGCTCCTAGGCTACCACAGACAGCTGAGGGAGGGCTCCTAGGCTACCACAGACAGCTGAGGGAGTGCTCCTAGGCTACCACAGACAGCTGAGGGAGGGCTCCTGGGCTACCACAGACAGCTGAGCGAGGGCTGCTAGGCTACCACAGACAGCTGACGGAGGGCCACTAGGCTACCACAGACACCTGAGGGAGGGCCCCTAGGCTACCACAGACAGCTGAGGGAGGGCACCTAGGCTACCACAGACAGCTGAGGGAGTGCTCCTAGGCTACCACAGACAGCTGAGGGAGGGCACCTAGGCTACCACAGACAGCTGAGGGAGGGCACCTAGGCTACTACAGACAGCTGAGGGAGTGCTCCTAGGCTACCACAGACAGCTGAGGGAGTGCTCCTAGGCTACCACAGACAGCTGAGGGAGGGCACCTAGGCTACCACAGACAGCTGAGGGAGGGCTCCTAGGCTACCACAGACAGCTGAGGGAATGCTCCTATGCTACCACAGACAGCTGAGGGAGGGCTCCTAGGCTACCACAGACAGCTGAGGGAGTGCTCTTAGGCTACCACAGACAGCTGAGGGAGGGCACCTAGGCTACCACAGACAGCTGAGGGAGTGCTCCTAGGCTACCACAGACAGCTGAGGGAGGGCACCTAGGCTACCACAGACAGCTGAGGGAGTGCTCCTAGGCTACCACAGACAGCTGAGGGAGTGCTTCTAGGCTACCACAGACAGCTGAGGGAGGGCTCCTAGGCTACCACAGACAGCTGAGAGAGTGCTCCTAGGCTACCACAGACAGCTGAGGGAGTGCTCCTAGGCTACCACAGACAGCTGAGGGAGTGCTCCTAGGCTACCACAGACAGCTGAGGGAGTGTTCCTAGGCTACCACAGACAGCTGAGGGAGTGCTCCTAGGCTACCACAGACAGCTGAGGGAGGGCTCCTAGGCTACCACAGACAGCTGAGGGAGTGCTCTTAGGCTACCACAGACAGCTGAGGGAGGGCACCTAGGCTACCACAGACAGCTGAGGGAGTGCTCCTAGGCTACCACAGACAGCTGAGGGAGGGCACCTAGGCTACCACAGACAGCTGAGGGAGTGCTCCTAGGCTACCACAGACAGCTGAGGGAGTGCTTCTAGGCTACCACAGACAGCTGAGGGAGTGCTCCTAGGCTACCACAGACAGCTGAGGGAGTGCTCCTAGGCTACCACAGACAGCTGAGGGAGTGTTCCTAGGCTACCACAGACAGCTGAGGGAGTGCTCCTAGGCTACCACAGACAGCTGAGGGAGGGCACCTAGGCTACCACAGACAGCTGAGGGAGTGCTCCTAGGCTACCCCAGACAGCTGAGGGAGGGCTCCTAGGCTACCACAGACAGCTGAGGGAGGGCACCTAGGCTACCACAGACAGCTGAGGGAGTGCTCCTAGGCTACCACAGACAGCTGAGGGAGGGCACCTAGGCTACCACAGACAGCTGAGGGAGGGCACCTAGGCTACCACAGACAGCTGAGGGAGGGCACCTAGGCTACCACAGACAGACGAGGGAGGGCTCCTAGGCTACCACAGACAGCTGAGGGAGGGCACCTAGGCTACCACAGACAGCTGAGGGAGGGCACCTAGGCTACCACAGACAGCTGAGGGAGGGCACCTAGGCTACCACAGACAGCTGAGGGAGTGCTCCTAGGCTACCACAGACAGCTGAGGGAGGGCACCTAGGCTACCACAGACAGCTGAGGGAGTGCTCTTAGGCTACCACAGACAGCTGACGAAGGGCCTCTAGGCTACCACAGACAGCTGAGAGAGGGCTCATAGGCTACCACAGACAGCTGAGGGAGTGCTCTTAGGCTACCACAGACAGCTGAGGGAGGGCACCTAGGCTACCACAGACAGCTGAGGGAGGGCACCTAGGCTACCACAGACAGCTGAGGGAGGGCCCCTAGGCTACCACAGACAGCTGAGGGAGTGCTCCTAGGCTACCACAGACAGCTGAGGGAGGGCACCTAGGCTACCACAGACAGCTGAGGGAGTGCTCCTAGGCTACCACAGACAGCTGAGGGAGGGCACCTAGGCTACCACAGACAGCTGAGGGGGTGCTCCTAGGCTACCACAGACAGCTGAGGGAGTGCTCCTAGGCTACCACAGACAGCTGAGGGAGTGCTCCTAGGCTACCACAGACAGCTGAGGGAGTGCTCCTAGGCTACCACAGACAGCTGAGGGAGGGCTCCTAGGCTACCACAGACAGCTGAGGGAGTGCTCTTAGGCTACCACAGACAGCTGAGGGAGTGCTCCTAGGCTACCACAGACAGCTGAGGGAGTGCTCTTAGGCTACCACAGACAGCTGAGGGAGGGCACCTAGGCTACCACAGACAGCTGAGGGAGGGCACCTAGGCTACCACAGACAGCTGAGGGAGGGCAACTAGGCTACCACAGACAGCTGAGGGAGGGCACCTAGGCTACCACAGACAGCTGAGGGAGTGCTCCTAGGCTACCACAGACAGCTGAGGGAGGGCACCTAGGCTACCACAGACAGCTGAGGGAGGGCACCTAGGCTACCACAGACAGCTGAGAGAGGGCTCATAGGCTACCACAGACAGCTGAGGGAGGGCACCTAGGCTACCACAGACAGCTGACGAAGGGCCTCTAGGCTACCACAGACAGCTGAGGGAGTGCTCCTAGGCTACCACAGACAGCTGAGGGAGTGCTCCTAGGCTACCACAGACAGCTGAGGGAGGGCCCCTAGGCTACCACAGACAGCTGAGGGAGGGCCCCCTAGGCTACCACAGACAGCTGAGGGAGGGCCCCTAGGCTACCACAGACAGCTGAGGGAGGACCCCTAGGCTACCACAGACAGCTGAGGTAGGGCACCTAGGCTACCACAGACAGCTGAGGGAGGGCTCATAGGCTACCACAGACAGCTGACGGAGGGCCCCTAGGCTACCACAGACAGCTGAGCGAGGGCACCTAGGCTACCACAGACAGCTGAGGGAGGGCACCTAGGCTACCACAGACAGACGAGGGAGTGCTCCTAGGCTACCACAGACAGCTGAGGGAGTGTTCCTAGGCTACCACAGACAGCTGAGGGAGTGCTCCTAGGCTACCACAGACAGCTGAGGGAGGGCACCTAGGCTACCACAGACAGCTGAGGGAGTGCTCCTAGGCTACCACAGACAGCTGAGGGAGTGCTCCTAGGCTACCACAGACAGCTGAGGGAGGACACCTAGGCTACTACAGACAGCTGAGGGAGTGCTCCTAGGCTACCACAGACAGCTGAGGGAGGGCTCCTAGGCTACCACAGACAGCTGAGGGAGGTCACCTAGGCTACCACAGACAGCTGAGGGAGTGCTCCTAGGCTACCACAGACAGCTGAGGGAGGGCTCCTAGGCTACCACAGACAGCTGAGGGAGTGCTCCTAGGCTACCACAGACAGCTGAGGGAGTGCTCTTAGGCTACCACAGACAGCTGAGCGAGGGCACCTAGGCTACCACAGACAGCTGAGGGAGGGCAACTAGGCTACCACAGACAGCTGAGGGAGGGCACCTAGGCTACCACAGACAGCTGAGGGAGTGCTCCTAGGCTACCACAGACAGCTGAGGGAGGGCACCTAGGCTACCACAGACAGCTGAGGGAGGGCACCTAGGCTACCACAGACAGCTGAGAGAGGGCTCATAGGCTACCACAGATAGCTGAGGGAGGGCACCTAGGCTACCACAGACAGCTGACGAAGGGCCTCTAGGCTACCACAGACAGCTGAGGGAGTGCTCCTAGGCTACCACAGACAGCTGAGGGAGTGCTCCTAGGCTACCACAGACAGCTGAGGGAGGGCCCCTAGGCTACCACAGACAGCTGAGGGAGGGCCCCCTAGGCTACCACAGACAGCTGAGGGAGGGCCCCTAGGCTACCACAGACAGCTGAGGGAGGACCCCTAGGCTACCACAGACAGCTGAGGTAGGGCACCTAGGCTACCACAGACAGCTGAGGGAGGGCTCATAGGCTACCACAGACAGCTGACGGAGGGCCCCTAGGCTACCACAGACAGCTGAGCGAGGGCCCCTAGGCTACCACAGACAGTAGAGCCAGGGCCCCTAGGCTACCACAGACAGCTGACGGAGGGCCACTAGGCTACCACAGACAGCTGAGGGAGGGCCGCTAGGCTACCACAGACAGCTGAGCGAGGGCCCCTAGGCTACCACAGACAGCTGAGCGAGGGCCCCTAGGCTACCACAGACAGTAGAGCGAGGGCCCCTAGGCTACCACAGACAGCTGAGTGAGGGCCACTAGACTACCACAGACAGCTGAGGGAGGGCCGCTAGGCTACCACAGACAGCTGAGCGAGGGCCCCTAGGCTACCACAGACAGCTGAGGGAGTGCTCCTAGGCTACCACAGACAGCTGAGGTAGGGCCCCTAGGCTACCACAGACAGCTGAGCGAGGGCCCCTAGGCTACCACAGACAGCTGAGCGAGGGCCCCTAGGCTACCACAGACAGTAGAGCGAGGGCCCCTAGGCTACCACAGACAGCTGACGGAGGGCCACTAGGCTACCACAGACAGCTGAGGGAGGGCTCCTAGGCTACCACAGACAGCTGAGCGAGGGCCCCTAGGCTACCATCATGGATGTGCTGCCCCAGTTCAGACCACACATGTGATTTAAAGGGGCCATTACTGGCACAGAGAGGCAGAGCCGGCCTATGCCGGTAAAGGCCACTTTAAATAACACGCATGATGGGTCAAGTGCTTCATGCATGTGATGTAAAGTGGCCCCTACTGGCCTAGATAGGAAAGCTATCCAGGCCAGTAATGGCCCTTCAGCAGCCTCTGCAAGCGACTTCCCAGACCAGCCCTGTCAATGGTATGGTCGGTCATGTGATTCCCTTGCAGGGATGCTATGCCTGTGCACACACACGCCCACACACACTCTTGTGCTTATATAAGCATGCCCGCGTGCACACATACATGCAGGCACAGCTACTCACTCAGCTAGTCCTGCACACACACAATGCATTAGATTCAAACACACACACTCGCACGTTCGTTATCATACAGACATGATGTGTATACACAATACATGATACATACACACATAACAATCAGGGGCGGCCTTAACCCCGGAAGCATTCGGGACCCTCTCCCCCGGGTCCGTGCAGAGGGGTGGGGGTAGCCACATGTTTTGTGGCTGCGTGTAATTAAGTGCCACGCAAGAGTGGGGAGTGACAGCCCCGCTCTCCTGCTGGCGCTCCCAGCACAAGGAGCTAGAGGGGGGCAGTGCTGGACATATGGCATAGATGTCCAGTTTCTTTCCTTCTTGCCCTAGTGCCAACATGTTTGGGGCCAAACCCCTCTGCGCTGGACCATGTTATGCAAGTATCAAAATTGGTCTTAAATTAATTTGCTCCTTTTTTTGCCAAGGCCAACATTTTGGTAATTCAGCCCCTGCTGATTGGCCGGTGCGTGGCATTTATGGCAGTGGTCTCCCCCAAATGCTGCCAACACACATGCCACCATGTTTTGCTCCATTCCACCGGTGCTAGTCCAGTCCTGGTTTTAATTTTGCAATCCTGGATCGCCCGATTATAAACTCTGCACTAAAAGCCCCCCAGAATGCAAAGTGTTTGCGCGTGACTGCCAGCTGTCCGCACGTGCATCCGTGCTAAACACATGACACAGGCATGTGAACGCGGGCGCTGTGATGTCCCCCTGTCGAGCACTGGACAGTGCTTGCTGCATACAAGGAAAGCCCCCTCCCCCAGCAGACTTGACAGAAGACCTGCTCATTAAACGTGCCCTCTGCAGCTTTCTCCTTGAGAAATGGGTTTTTAATCATACGGATTGGGGGCTCTTTGCTTCATTCCGTATTATTTTACCTGCAAAACTGGTGCTAAATTCAGTTGTTCCGTTTTTTTATTTTCACAAGAAAGGTCTGGAAAGTGCCCAGCGACCACAGCACCCCAAGTGGGCAGCTCACAGGAGACCCAGCACCCGCGCACGGGGGTGGGGGGGGGGAATTAAAAGTGCGGCGCCCGTGGGGCCCCAGGCGAGTTCTCTCCAGGCCAGCCTCTTTGATATCCCCCCCTCACCCCCCAGCAGTTCTTCCCTTGTACTCCAGGCCAGCCTCCATCATATCACCCACACCTCTCAACTCACCCGCTTTTGGAGGGTGTCACCCGCCTTGTAAACAGCTGACTCACCCGCCAAGCCTCCTGCATGCCCACACCTTCCCCCGCCCCACCCCCCCCCACCTCGCCCCCCAGCAGTTCTTCCCTTGTACTCCAGGGCAGCCTCCATCAGTCACCTTCCCCCCCCCCCTCACCCCCCAGCAGGTCTTCCCTTGTACTCCAGGGCAGCCTCTCTGATATCCCCCCCTCACCCCCCAGCAGTTCTTACCTTGTACTCCAGGGCAGCCTCTATCCTATCATATCCCCCCCCCCCCCCCCAGCAGTTCTTCCCTTGTACTCCAGGGCAGCCTCTTTGATATCCCCCCCTCACCCCCAGCAGTTCTTCCCTTGTACTCCAGGGCAGCCTCTTTGATATCCCCCCCTCGCCCCCCAGCAGTCCTTACCTTGTACTCCAGGGCAGCCTCTCTGATGGGCACCACAGTGTGGGATTTGTGTTCAGAGGCCATGCTGCACACCACACAGACGAGCCGCTCCTCCTCCCTGCAGAAGAGCTTCAGCTTCTCCTGGTGCTCCTGGCACTGACTCCCCTCCTGGGGTCCCCCTGACTCCAGGCAGAGCTCCTTCACCATTTCCGCGATGCTGAGAAGCTTCCGGTTGGGCCTGAGCGTTCTCTGGGGGGAGACCCTTCTGCACTCGGGGCAGAAGGCCCGCACCCCTGGGACCTCCCAGTGCTGGGTGATGCAGGGGCGGCAGAAGTTGTGCCCACAGTCGGTCATCACAGGGTCTCTGTAATACTGCAGACAGATGGAGCAGGTCGCTTCATCTTGAAGGTTCTGTACAGCGTGTGCCCCCGCCATGGCCCCGTCCAGAGTGAGGACCAGGAAACGCCAGCAGGTGAACATTGGCCTCGGTGTTGGCACAGAAGCGGCCTCACTGCCCCAGATAAGACGTCCCTCTAATCATCTCTGAGCTATCACCAGGCCCGGGTAACATGCTGGCAGTGCGCCCAGGCCTGGCTTTGGTCTTTGCACTTAGCAGCCTGGAGCCACACACCAAAGGAAGTGGTAGTGGCCCCCCACAGCCACACACCAAAGGAAGTGGAGGAGGCCCCCGGCAGCCACACACCAAAGGAAGTGGAGGAGGCCCCCCGCAGCCATACACCAAAGGAAGTGGAGGAGGCCTGCTACAGCCACACACCAAGGAAGTGGAGGTGGCCCACCACAGCCACACACCAAAGGAAGTGGAGGAGGCCCCCCGCAGCCATACACCAAAGGAAGTGGAGGAGGCCTGCTACAGCCACACACCAAGGAAGTGGAGGTGGCCCACCACAGCCACACACCAAAGGAAGTGGAGGAGGCCCCCCGCAGCCATACACCAAAGGAAGTGGAGGAGGCCTGCTACAGCCACACACCAAGGAAGTGGAGGTGGCCCACCACAGCCACACACCAAAGGAAGTGGAGGCAGCCCGCCACAGCCACACACCACAGGAAGTGGAGGCAGTCCGCCACAGCCACACACCAAAGGAAGTGCAGGCGGCCCGCTGCACCCACACACCACAGGAAGTGGAGGAAGTCCGCCACAGCCACACACCAAAGGAAGTGGAGGAATCCCGCCACACACCACAGGAAGTGGAGGCAGCCCACCACAGCCACACACCAAAGGAAGTGGAGGAGGCACGCCACAGCCACACACCACAGGAAGTGGAGGCAGCCCGCCACAGCCACACACCAAAGGAAGTGGAGGCAGCCCGCCACAGCCACACACCAAAGGAACTGGTGGCTGCCCGCCACAGCTACACACCACACACCACAAGAAGTGGAGGCGGCCCGCCACAGCCACACACCACAGGAAGTGGCGGCTGCCCGCCACAGCCACACACCACAAGAAGTGCAGGCAGCCCGCCACAGCCACACACCACAGGAAGTGGAGGGAGCTGGCCACAGCCACACACCACAGGAAGTGGAGGAGTCCCGCCACACACCACAGGAAGTGGAGGCAGCCCACCACAGCCACACACCAAAGGAAGTGGAGGAGGCACGCCACAGCCACACACCACAGGAAGTGGAGGCAGCCCGCCACAGCCACACACCAAAGGAAGTGGTGGCTGCCCGCCACAGCCACACACCACACACCACAAGAAGTGGAGGCGGCCTGCCACAGCCACACACCACAGGAAGTGGCGGCTGCCCGCCACAGCCACACACCACAAGAAGTGGAGGCAGCCCGCCACAGCCACACACCACAGGAAGTGGAGGCAGCTGGCCACAGCCACACACCACAGGAAGTGGAGGCAGCCGTCCACAGCCACACACCACAAGAAGTGGAGGCGGCCCACCACAACCACACACCACAGGAAGTGGAGGTGGCCTGCAACAGCCACACACCACAGGAAGTGGAGAGGCCTGCCACACACCATAGGAAGTGGAGCTGCCCGCCACACACCACAGGAAGTGGAAGTGTCCCGCCAAAGCCACACACCACAGGAAGTGGAGGCAGCCCACCACAGCGACACACCACAGGAAGTGGAGGTGGCCCATCACACACCACAGGAAGTGGTAGCGGCCCACCACAGCCACACACCACAGGAAGTGGAGGTGGCCCGCCACACACCACAGGAAGTGGAAGCAGCCCGCCACACACCACAGGAAGTGGAGGCGGCCCACCACAGCCACACACCACAGGAAGTGGAGGCGACCTGCCACACACCACAGGAAGTGGTAGCAGCCCACCACAGCCACACACCACAGGAAGTGGAAGTGGCCCGCCACAGCCACACACCACAGGAAGTGGAGGCGGCCCACCACAGTGACACACCACAGGAAGTGGAGACGGCCTGCCCCAGCCATACACCACAGGAAGTGGCAGCGGCCCACCACAGCACACACCACAGGAAGTGGAGGCAGCCCACCACAGCCACACTCCACAGGAAGTGGAGGCGGCCTGCCACAGCCACACACCACAGAAAGTGGAGGCAGTCCACCACAGCCACACATCACAGGAAGTGGAGGCGACCCGCCACAGCCACACACCACAGGAAGTGGAGGCGGCCCGCCACACACCACAGGAAGTGAAGGCAGCCCACCACACACCACAGGAAGTGGAGGCGGCCCACCACACATCACAGGAAGTGGAGGCAGCCTGCCACAGCCACACACCACAGAAAGTGGAGGCAGTCCGCCACAGCCACACATCACAGGAAGTGGAGGCGGCTCGCCACAGCCACACACCACTGGAAGTGGTAGCGGCCCACCACAGCCACACACCAAAGGAAGTCGAGGTGGCTCACCACAGCCACACACCACAGGAAGTGGAGGTGGCCCACCACAGCCACACACCACAGGAAGTGGAGGCGGCCCGCCACACACCACAGGAAGTAGAGGCTGCTTGCCACACGCCACAAGAAGTAGAGGCGGCCTGCCACAGCCACAAGCCACAGGAAGTGGAGGCAGCCCGCCACAGCCACACACCACAGGAAGTGGAGGCGGCCCGCCACACACCACAGGAAGTGGAGGTGGCCCGCCACAGCCACACAACACAGGAAGTGGAGGCGGCCTGCCACAAACCACAGGAAGTGGAGGTGGCCCACCACAGCCACACACCACAGGAAGTGGAGGCGGCCCGCCCCAGCCACACATCACAGGAAGGGGAGGTGGCCCGCCACACACCACAGGAAGTGGAGGCTGCCTTCCACAGCAACACGCCACAGGAAGTGGGGGCTCGGCTTTTCTCTTTTCAATGCATGATTACAAGGGCAGCCGAAACCTAGCTCAGAAATCGTGTGTTCTGTTAGTGAGCCTTTTCTTCCCAGAACACCACACTTGCCAACATTCTGTGACCAAAAACATGTAGGATTTGTCAAGTTTCTCAAATAATACTTCGTATAACAATGACATCACAGGAAAATACAAAACATACATTGTTGGCACCATTGAAGTATTCTAAAATACACAAACCATCAAACGGCACAACATGGAAAGATGTTCAAATGTTAAAAATGTATAGATCTGAGTGGTAAATTAACACCGAATTCAATGACCTAACGTCACAGAAGGTAATCACACAGAGCTGGGAGGCAACGTGTGGCTCTTCTCTGTAGCAGCAGCCCGGGCAGTACATGTTCATTCCTGCGGAGCAAGGCGAATAACTGAACGACACAGAGACTGATACACTCCTCAGTCTGATAGGCAGTCACGCAGCTGTCAGGTCAGTGGATTGGTCCGAGCCTGTTAGGGAGAATTCTCTGTTTAGGCTGATTTTCCTAACCTAGTGAGTCCCCCAGCAGCTTTGCTGGATTTCTGGAGTTTGTTTTTTTCCATCCTGCCAAGAGTGAGAGTCTTTTTCTCCCACTCTTGGACATGAATGTGTGTAATTCCTTTGAATGTCCATGTGTTCTATGGGCTATGGGGTCTTTTACTCCATAAGGTCTCATATGTTTTTCTATGTGTGTTACACCGCACCCTCCGTGCCATAACACAGGGGCGTCCTAGAGGATCCCCACCATAGACTCCATACCCGGGGACTGACTATTGTCTCCCCGGGCATGTAAAGTCACCATTGGCTTTACTAGACCTAAATTTACTAACAGAGCTAGTACAAACCATCCTATTGTGGACGTACTAGTAGGGGTAATTCGATTACTCCTGGGTCTGTTATTCGAGGGGGCACTGTCCCGTCCCCCCTCGTCGAGTTTTGGCTGGTGGCAGTGGAAACTACTTGTTATATTCGACCCCGAATATAACCCCATGGGATTCTTCCCATTCTTGGAGGTTATTACTTTTTCTCGTTAATCTCTAACATACCACCGGTTTATTTATCTTAAATAAATCTATCGGTTGGTATTTTCTGCCAGAACTCGGTTTTTAAAATGGCGTCTGTGTTCGTCTCTGTGACTCCTAAACCAAAGGTTGCGCCCTTTGTCCCACTTTTTGGCGGGCTTCTGCACAGAGGCCCTCCAAAGTGGTGCCATTCTGTCTGGGTACCACAGGGGGTGTGGGAGGGGGTTTAGGCACCCTGGACTGAGTTGCCTTGCCAACTCAAGTCGCACTCTGGTGTGATTGGCCCAAGTGGTGAGCCACCCTGCGCACCACTTAGCGTGTTTTGATTGACAGCTAGGCTGAATGAATGGGGGTTTTCTGCATAAAAGCAGGGCTTTTGGGACTGGATCTTCAGAAGTCGCCACAGGCCCTAAGAATCCGACGAGGGTAAAGCTGAGCCGACCTGCAACGACGACACCTCCGGTGGAGCCCTGCTGAACCGACTCACCACTTCCCAACGACAGAGGAGATCTCCCGGCTGGAGAGTCTTCTTCCCCTGACTGGTGGGAACAACCAGTCCCCTTTGCTTTTTCTTCGTTCCAGGACGTAGTGGTCGAATTGCCCGTGCAGAGCACCCCGGCAACCGGATAGCCACTAACCCCTGTACCGCGACCAAAAGGTGGTCCCTTGTGACAGAGCACTCCGTGGCTGGTCTCTTCCCTGGTGGTGCAACGATCTTCAAGTTTCCTTCGACGACGAGATCATCTCTTCTCTTGGCAAAGCCCCGATGTGCATCCACCACCAGGAACTACTGCCCCCGCCGGAGCTGTCTCTCCACAAACAAGGTACCGTGTCTGCCTGGCTTCCCTTGTGTCGGTTAGCGTGAGGTGTCTGAATCCTCGCCTCTCCATTGGGTCGTCTCCAAGCCTTCTTAACTTTCTTTTCTGAACTGGTCCAATCTTTCTATAACAATTTGCGACAAAGACTCGAAGTGCATTTCCACTGTGATACTTTTTGGGACATATCGCCTTGCCTCCCTCCGAGTGGGCCTGGCCTTTGAACTTTGCGATCTACAGTAGACCCTGCCTTACTTGCCTTGCATTTGTTCGTAAAAGTGTTGACACCGAGTTGATTTCATACCCTGCCTTTTCTCTCCCGTCCTAACGAATACTAGAGTGCCATCTAGGTTAAAGCATACACCTCTGTCTGCAAATAAGTGATGCCGTTGAACCTAGACTTGTCGAACTATTGTTAGGGGGATTGATCTTTTTCTTATAGTAATTGTGATTGAAGTTGTTTGCCGTATTAGTGCCAGAGTGTTTTTCATAGATGTGTTTTTATAAATAAATAACTATATATCTTTACACCGAAGCCTTGTTCCGTGTTTGCTTGTTCTACTGTGTAAATTGCCCTATTTTGTATACTCCACATACTGCCTAACTCTTCTTGAGGGAAGTCTGACTGCTCAGCCACAGCTACCAAGTGAAACTGTGTGGTACAGACTGCTACCAAGTGGGTTTACTGCCAAACACATGTAGTCCTAAATCTTTTGCAGTGGTCCCAGAGGGAACTGCACAGGTTTCCGCCTAACAGAGCCCATCACTCAAAGTAATCACCAGCCCACCGCACAGACAGACTCACTAATGTGTTGCATGCTTTGTCCTGCAGCCTGCCTTAGAGTCACATAAATTACCTGCCACTGTAAAAAAGCAGTAGGATCTGTGCACTCAACACTGCAAGGGCCTGACCAGTACATGGAAGCTGGGGTATTCCGAGCCCCCCATATCCTGTGCCTTGGCACCGGTGTGAAATGGTCATGTGACACGTGGGTTTGCAGCCTGCCTGCCCTCTGCTTTATCATCCCCCGCTTCCCCTCTCTGTGATCCCCAACCTGCAGAGACACAGTGAAACGCATGACTGTTAGAGAGATTTCTCACACAAGTGCTTAATTCCCTCTACCTTACAGCCCTCCAGCTCTTTTGCTATATTTTGGGGCTTTGAACTTTTCATTTTCAATGTGTGTTACTTTTGTGTTCTTTGGTAGTGGAGTTTTCAAAACTACCTCCATGACGACATCATCTTTTTCTGTGTGTCACACAGCACCTTCAGTGCGGTGGCACAGGGGTGTCTTTCAGACTCCCCAAGGTTTAAATACCTTTTCTTGGACTGACTACTGTCTCCAAGGCATGTAAATTTAAATTGACTTTACTATTCTCTTTAAATTTACTGACCCAGCCCACACTATCTTACTATAGAGTGCTGAAGGTGTTGCCTAGCTTCCCCTGAGTCAAAACACTCATGTACCAGTAAAATGTTACCTTTTCCTATTTTAAATGGCTGGTGGCAGTGGTTTAGATCAACTACTGTGATTTTTCGTGACTGCTAACAACAGTAGCTCAAAATCAGGGGTAGCCATGTTTTTCAATATGGCGTCCAAGACCTATCTGTAAAACCAGACTCCGGTCATCTTTTTTCGCCATTTCTTTTAGGAAAAGTCCTTCTTGTGTTTGTCTCTGCGCGCCAAACCAGGGTTGGTCCCTTTGCTCATTGCCCTTTTGCGGGCTTCAGTGCTGAAGCCCTCCTCTGGCGTCAGGGTGTCTGGGGTGGACAGGATTTGAGGGAGGTGCCCGAAACTCCCTGTGCTTAGTCTCCTAGGAGACCTGAATGCACTCTGGTGTGATTGGCCGGCTGGCTGTCCGGCAAGGACAGTCACCCTGCTGTGTGAGTGACAGCCAGGCTGAATGAATGAGGGGAAAACTGTTTAAAAGCAGGTCTCTGGGACTTGGAAAGCAGTGTCAACCACTGGAACGAAAGAACCGAAGAGGAGAGGAAGGAAGAGGACTACTGCAACTCTTGGACGACCGTTGAAGCCCTGCTGCAGGTCCAAATTGCCTGAAACTCTGACAACAGAGAAGCCCTTCAAGGTTAACTTCTTCCCTTGAGTTTGGTAGGAACAACCAACTCGCAAGCCACCTTCACACCGTCCTATTCTGGTCGAATTTTCTTCAAAGTGCTGTTGAAAACCGGATAGCCATCGGGACGGAAACCTGGGGAACTTTAAGGCACTCACACCTTAAACCGACCTCTTGCTACAGCTTTTAGCCTCTTCCCTGGGCAGTGCAGGAACCTCCCGAGGTCCTTCTTCTTGTCCCCGTGACTGAAGCTCAGGAACAGCGAGATCTGCTCGAACTGCCAGGAACAACTGCCTCAGCTACAGCTTTCTTCATTAAAAAGGTACTGGGCAAACGCTGTCCGGAAATCTTTTCAGGCATCGAGAAAGTGTGTGAAACTTTCCTCAAGTACAAAGGCTTGTCCTTCCCTAAACATTCGTAAAACTTTTCGCCTAGCCAAATCCTTTAAAAATATGTGGCAAAGACTTAACCGTTATATACCAGAACTGTGCTATCCTATACAAAAGACTCTGAGCCATTGACTTTGGCCCAGGCCTATTGAGAAGAATTGCTGGCTGTATTCAACTTGAACCCTTTGCCCTGCCTATGAATGTATTTGTGCTGTCTATTCTGATAACCTTGTCTTTTCCCTCCCCTCTTAAGTATCTGAAGTGCCGTTTTGCTCACACTTCATTTTTGAGCTAAACTTGTTCACTTACTTACCGGTTGGATTTTTGTGGTGTATTAGTGTGGGATATTGAGCTGCTTGTGCTAATGTAATGTTTGATAAATGATTGAGTAAATAAATGTATATTCTTTTACTGAGAAACTTTGAGTAAGTGTTTACTTGAATCACTGTATTGGTTGGTCCTTTGTGTAACTTGTTCTACTGCTCACTTAAACTCTTGAGATACGTCTGGCTGCTCAACCATCGCTACCACTTTACTGTGTAGTACAGGCTTGTACCAAAGGTGTAGCTGTGCTTACACGTGTAGTCCTAAATGCCTGTAGTGTTCCCAAAGGGTACTGCAGGTGATTCTGCCTAACACTGACTTCTGCCCGCCTCAATGTCCGTTCTTTCCAGAAGCATCTTTGGGAAGGATGGAGCCCTCCCTAGGGTGCCCTGGGGTCTACAGCAAGAGATGTCACACGTTGGCTTCTTCATGCAAACAGTCTGAAGCATGGGATGAGATTCCCCTCATACATCCCCCCATCTCCATTTACATCAGGCAGAGCATTTAATGAATGCAACGGCAATTCAGGGTTCTCATGTAACTCATATGTGCCAGTGAACACTTGTATAATCCTACAGAACAATATTGGGTGCGAAAGGTGATTGCAAACATTCTTGCTTGCACTGCAAAATAATCATGTGTGTTGTCACATGATAAGTGGGGATACGGAGACCCTTGTCAACCTTGGGCAGCAGGCTATCGAGGACAGAATCCACAGGCGCCCCTTAGCACTGGTACTGCAATGAATGGTCTAATGCACCCAAAACATGGTCTTGCTAATGTTCTCTCCATTCCAGAATTCCAGCGTCCGCAGTGCAACTGGGAACAACTCAGAAAACCCAAACGGGATCCAGGAGAATGAAATCAGAAACAGCCACGAAATGGGCTTGGAATTTCCCAGCCAAACAGAAACAAGAAACCCAACACCCGACCTGACAACCCCAGACGGACCCCAGGCCAGTGGGGTGTGTGACAAATATATGGTGTCATCCCTTCTCCGGGGGGTGGGGGCAGCCCCTGTGAGGCTGGGGAGGTGAGCCCACTCAGCAACACCATCCCTAAGGGTCCGGGCAAGTGGGACCTTATTGGGAGCGACTCCCCTATACCGGACAAGTAACTCCCATTCCCACGAGGAACTCCCCACACAAGCAAAACTGTCTGCAAATATGGGATTACCTTTAAATGCCAATCACATGATGTTAGCTCCTGGAGCCTCCTCCCGCGAGCCAAGGCCTTTCTCTTGCTCCTCACCTGTCTCACTGGAGTCTGTGCTGCTTGGGGTCAGATGCTGTCTGGAAGCCTAGTCCTTTTCCTTCTTAAGACGAGGGTTCTTACCTCGAGAGGAAGCCACAGTGGCTGCCTGTAAACTGCAGCCCTGTGGCCCCCTTCCCAAAGAAGGATTTGTACAGGGAAAAAGCTCTGCAGGCACAAAAAACACCAGTGCTGTTGAGTTGATGTGGGTGCCCGGAATCCAGTAGAAGTCAAGTTTCCGATCCCCGGGTGTTAAAGAGGATAGCTGCCAGATGGTAGCAGTCTACGGAAGCTACGGTCCTTGGCTCCAACAAAAGGCAGACTGGTGCGCAGTGAAATAATCCAGCAGATGGCGAAGAAGATCACAGGTAGCAGGTAGGTCAGTCCTGGACCACTGCAGAGCGTGAGGACGGAGACAGATCCACAAGGCAACGGGCTGGTAAAGGCAAGAGGAAGCCGGAGCAGCAAACAAAGAAAACATGAACAAGGCGGGACGGGAACGGAGAAGGGAAGAAAGCGTGAAGAACCCGTGAAAGGGCGAGGTGCAGAGAGAGACCGCAAGAGAGGGCGAGAGAGACAGGAGTACAGAATGGACCGTACAAATGCAGACAAAACCAGGATATGGGATGGAAAAGAGGAGACAGGGCGTAGAGAGCCATAAAAGACATGGCAGGGAAAGAGAGGGTTCTGTGAAAGAACGGGAAAGAAAAGCTAGCGTTGTGGGCGCAATGAGAGCATAGGGTAACAAGTGGTTGCAACGCGCCGACGGCCGGGAGCGAAACAACTAAGAACCTCCCTAGACCTGCAAGGCAGGAAAGGGGAAGAACGTGGGGGAACATTCTAATGGCGACCTAACTTCCACCAATGCCATAGGCGCCAAGAACCTGTGCACATGACACATGGTTTCCCTTCTGTTGGCTTCAGGTTATGCTGGACAGAGTATGACATCTGAAGAAAAACGTTATGTTGCTTGGAACGCAAAACAACCTGTAAAAAGGATGAGCGAATCATGGAGGCACAGAGAGAAGCATAAACAGGGGAAGCCCTCTGATGTACTCGCACATAGGAGAGGCGGATCAGGTTTGAGTTGCGGAGCCAGCAGCAACCTGAGCGAAGCAGAACACCGAAGCCAGATGCTGGATACCCGGCATAACAAACAGCTGAGCAATTGCTGTGCGGACGGTATCCAGGAGATCGTCCTGAAGGGTGGCATGACCACGAAAGGATCATGGTGGGTTGGGAACCCACCTTACAACACTGAGACCCGTACCAGCAGGAGGAACAAATCATCTAGGCGGCAAAAGTGTGCCGACTACCACCACCAGTTACCAGAACAAGCAGGAAGAGCCTGGGAGAGAGGTGAGAAACCGGAGGCAAAAAGCAGACAAAGCAGATACGTCCCATTGCCGAGCCTGTGGAACCAACCCACGCTGGCTGAAGGTACCAGGGAGATTCTAATAAGGGGGAAGCCAAGCCACGAGGACAGCAGGAAAGAGCCACCATCTTAAAGAATATGTGAGAGCGTCTCAAGAGCTCAAGGAGACCAAAGGTTTAAACATAAATCAAGAACTACAAACACTCATTAGTGAGGGTTACAGAACCCCAAGAAGTAAGACATACAGACTTCCTAATACTTAAGAGAACTGTTGTATCTTGGAAGACGTGAAATAAAGTTGAGAGAGCGGGCGAAAGGGAAGCTCCCTTTTTTAGCTACTAGTTTCAATTGGTAATGCGAGCCAGGGTTAGGACGGGAGCACGAGCCCCACATGTCTTTACATTGCGTGCTCAGGCCACACCCTGGTAATGCCAGCTAGGGTTAGGTTGCTGGACGGAGGACATTTTGGTTTTGGACTTCAGACGACTGACGAGCCCCATTAGTTGCTTTGGTTAGGAACAGAAAACCTGATAGTCATAGGGCAAGATAGGCATTTTATTATTTTGGTTAAATAAAAGAATATGGAAACATCCAATTTGCATTCAACTCCTTCTGGTTCACCACAGGGACCAGTCGAAAACAAACTGGGAGTAAGGAGGGGGAACAGGAGAAACACAGACTCCCTCCCCAAACCTAATTGATAAAATAACTCACCAACATCTGAGGAAAGCCCCAGGGAGAGAGAGCAGCCTGAGCCCCTGACTGCCCCCAAACCAAAGTTTCCAAAACTGTGCTGGAAAGAAGGGAGGGGCTTAGAGGGGTTGTTGAATCCTCTCACCTGTGTAACAGTTCCTGGGGAAAAGACAAGCACAGTCAGGTGATCTTTGAAGCCAGTGGAAGTGGGAGACAGAACCAAAAGGGTCATAGTATGAAGGAAGACAGAAGGGGAGGCAGAGTGTGGTTTGCAGGGGTGAGGTCAGGAGGTGGGATGAAGGTGGACCGAGAGATCAGACAGAGGAGAAGAGTCCTAAAGAGTTTGTATCAGAATTTGAGCAGAGTGACGGTGAGGCATTTGGGGGCGAGAGTGGTACCAGTTGTGTGAGGGGGCTTTGTAAAAGGCGAGTGAGAGAGAAAGAAAGTTGGAGGTAGGTGTTGTGATGCTGGAAATGCATTGGAGGAACAGGGGCTCCCTGTCTTTGTCCTGTAGTCCTTTTTCATTGTGTTCTATTTAGTTTTCTGCCCAGGAGTCCATGTGGGACTCCTGGCAGTGAAGCTCTTCCTGTATTTGGTTTGGTGTACAGACCCATGGGATACCCTTATGGCACCCATGGGTGGGGGTACACCCCTGTGCCCCTAGTGTTTGTTTTTGGGCACCTGTGTGTGGCCCACAGAACAGGGTTTGGCCTGGTGGAAGCTCCATGCTGAATTTAACAGGTGCCCCGAGTATCCTCCATTTTGGGATACCCAGGCCCTGCCATTGGAATCAGTTGATTCATGATGGAAAACAAGATGGCCCCTGTGGCCTCTTGGTTTCTATTGCCTGTTACCTTGTTTTCCCAAAGTCCTGGGAAGCCCTGACTCTGTCCCTTCCCCCTGACTGGTTGTTGGGTGGAAGTTCCATATATGGTGTTGTTGTGAAGCCCAGTCCAGACTGGCTGGAGCCTTCCCAGTGACTGTATGTTGTGGGTACATCCTGTGGGACCTGGGTGAATGGAGTGTGTGACCAATATGCACTTCTTGTTGTGGCTGTTTGGTTTCTGGTATGAGAGACAAAGACTGAGACAGCCCTGCCGGAAACTGGCCTGAATGCAGTGTGTAGTGTTGAATGGCTGGGTACTTGTCCCAATCCACAATCCACATTCCTTGTTGTGAGTGTCTGAGAGGGAGGAGGATGGCCTGAATGCACTGTGTGCCTAATTGGCTGACTGACTGCATGAATGCCCTTCTGTATGATTGGCTGCTGAGTGTGACCCAGCAGTGTGGATGAGAGACATGATAGTATATATGGGGACCTCTCACCGCTGGAAATTGTTCAGAAGCTGTGTCTACACTTGAAGAGTAACTGGAACTGCTGATCCTTGACGCCCAGCTGGAAGAAGAAGACTTGCTGTTGCATTTGCTTCGACCTGATCTGAAAGCTACCGAATTTTTCGAAGACTGATCCGAGAGAGGACCTGCTAAGGCGCCCTCTTCCCATGCTCCGAGGGACCATCGAGCACCGCTGACCTTCGACGAAGCTCCCTTGGAGTCAGACCCTCGAAAGGCTGCCGACCGGAGACGGGACCGCCGAGGAGATCGAAGTGAAGCACCCGGACTTCGGCGCCGTCGAAGTCCATTGCCGTCGACCAGGGTTCGCAGGTTTGTGTAACCGCTGGAGGCCCGTCGAAGTTGTGTTGCCGCAGAAGAGGGGACCGCTTGACACTGTGCCACCGACGCCCGGAGCCGCCTGCTCCTTTGCCTAAGAATATTTGAATCAAAGGACTCCCTTGTCCGCACCGACGACCACTTACTCCCGCTGGAGAAAGTCGAGGACGCTGATGTGCCGAGGAGAATCTGCCGGTGGGTTTCCCAGCACCTGAAGGCCACAAAGACTTCAACGACTCGATGCCCTTGCTGGGCCACAGTTCTTCAGAAACTCTTTGCGGTCCTGAACAATCAATCGCTGAGGTGCCCCGCACACCTCATCCTCGCAGGACGTCGCTGACAAGCACCGCCTGGATCGACGCCGGGGTCTCGGCACCCTCGAACCTCTCATTGACGCCGTCAACACTAAGTTCACCCTCTTCGACGCCTCTCGACGATCTGTGGCCAGTCACTCAAGAAGGATCCATCGACGCCTCTTCGAAGAACTCTGCTCCACCAGGTACATTGGGGGGGTAAAAACATTATAGGAGAGATTAAGACTATTGAGCAATATATGGACTGGGCTTGTGCTATATCTTTATTTTACAGGTTGCCCAGGTGGGGGGATCTCCACACAGAACTGTGTTTAGGTAACTGACTCAGTATTCGGCCTATTGTTTCAACCATCTTGCTTTCCTTCCTACCTCTATTGCTGGTTTCCTTGTTATTGATCTGTGTGACATTCTAACAGTATAGTTGATGCACTTTAATGAGATCTGATAATATTGGTGGTACCACTTTAGAACTGTATACATTTACCATTGTTGATTTCTGAGTACAAAGTGCGTTATTGTGATAGTGTACATACCTTTGAATATTAATTATATAAAGACTGTGTTTTCAGTAATACAGTGTGTGGACATTCCTTTGTGGGGACTTGGGGACTACACTGTACTTAAGAACCAGCCTGCATCACCTCCTGAGAAGCTAGGCCTTGATTGCTCGTCCATTGCTACCGGAATAGAGAATCTTGGCTGGGGTCCTCTGTGCCTCTCCTCTACCATATAGAGAGCAGAAGTACAGACCCCCCCTCCAATCTTTACAATGGCGGCAGCAGTGGGATGCTTATGGTTTGAAGAATCAGTGTATAACCGTGCCACTTACAAAATATCTGCACTTTATTAAATTAAGGTTTAGTTGTGTACAAAATAACTGCATTACAAACAATGGAGTCTATTGCAAATGGTAAATTGACTAGGATGAGCTTAGAGGCTCTCCAGAGTGCTTGTGAAGCCAGGGAGTTAGACTTTGTGGATAAGTCTAGGGCTGAGCTGATAGCTGCCCTGGTGGACTACCAGACTGATGGTGAAACTCTTGATGAGGGGGGGGAATACAACCAATGAGGACTCTGCCCCTGGGGTTTCTGCTGAATCTGTTTCTGGGTATGCCACCATTCCTGCTGCCTCTGTTCCGAACCCCAGTAATTCCTTGGATCTTGAGTTATTAAGGATGAAATTGGCCTTTGAATATCGCAAGTTGGAAATAGATGCTGAGCTTAAGAAGGAGGAGCTGGCTCAACAAGTTGAACTCAAGAATAGGGATCTTGAGCGCTGACAGAGCGGGAGGCCTTGGGGTGGCCTCGGGAAGAACTTGGACTTGACCTGTGGACCCGACCCCGAGTGCACATGCAGAGTGCTGCGACCACTTGCACTGCAACTGTGGGCCCGATGCTGGAGGCAGCTCGCATGTAAGCCGACACAAGAATCAGGCGACAGCCCGGCGGGGCCAGTCCAGTGACCAGTGGAAGGAAGCGGGGGTCCCATGTGCACCCCAACTTCGGAAACCAGCGTCCGTTGGAATCACTGAACTGAGGGCCTGGCACCTCCGTACGGCTGAATAGAGCTGCATTTTCCAGCGTCGACACCACCCGCCCGATGTGCAGGCGCGGCGCAGGGTGGAGGCAGTACAGAGCCCTCCCTGGGACCTCCGGGCTAGCAGCACAGGATAAGCAGGTCCGTGTGGGGGCTGAGCGGCGAAGGCCCCACAACAAGCAGCACTAAAGTGATCTGCACCGAACCAGGCAGGTGACCCTGACGGCTCAGCTCAGGGCGAGTGCTGCCCTGCACGGCGAGAGTGTGCTGCCAGCAGCCCAGGGTGAGTGTTGCACGCCGAGAGTGTGCCGCCAGCAGCCGAGGGTGAGTGCTGCATGGCGAGAGTGTGCTGCCAGCAGCCCAGGGCTAGTGCTGCCCTGCACGGCGAGAGTGTGCTGCCAGCAGTCCAGGGTGAGTGATGCACGGCAAGAGTGTGCGGCCAGCAGCTCAGGGTGAGTGCTGACCTGCACGGCGAGAGCATGCTGCCAACAGCCCAGGGCGAGTGCTGACCTGCACGGCGAGAGGGTGCTGCCAGCAAGCCCAGGGCGAGTGCTGCCCTGCAAGGCGAGAGTGTGCTGCCAGCAGCCCAGGACGAGTGCTGCACAGTGAGAGTGCGCTGCCAACAGCCCAGGACGAGTGCTGCACGGCGAGAGTGTGTTGCCAGCAGCCCAGGGCGAGTGCTGACCTTCACGGCGAGAGTGTGCTGCCAGCAGCCCAGGGTGAGTGCTGCACGGCGAGAGTGTGCTGCCAACAGCCCAGGGCGAGTGCTGATCTGCACGGCGAGAATGTGCTGCCAACAGCCCAGGGTGAGGGCTGACCTGCATGGCGAGAGTGTGCTGCCAACAGCCCAGGGCAAGTGCTTCCCTGAATGGTGAGAGTGTGCTGCCAACAACCCAGGTGCTGCACAGCGAGAGTGTGCTGCCAATAGCCCAGGACGAGTACTGCACGGCGAGAGTGTGCTGCCAACAGCCCAGGGTGAGTGCTGCATGGCGAGAGTGTGCTGCCAGCAGCCCAGGGCGAGTGCTGACTTGCACAGCGAGAGTGTGCTGCCAGCAGCCCAGGGCGAGTGCTGCCCTGCACGGCGAGAGTGTGCTGCCAACAGCCCAGGGTGAGTGCTGCATGGCAAAGTGTGCTGCCAACAGCCCAGGGCGAGTGCTGCACGGCGAGAGTGTGCTTCCAACAGCCCAGGACGAGTGCTGCCCTGCACAGCGAGAGTGTGCTGCCAACAGCCCAGGGCGAGTGCTGCATGGTGAGAGTGTGCTGCCAACAGCCCAGGGCAAGTGCTGCCCTGCATGGCAAGAGTGTGCTGCCAACAGCACAGGGCGAGTGCTGCATGGCGAGAGTGTGCTGCCAACAGCCCAGGGTGAGTGCTGCCCTGCACGGCAAGAGTGTGCTGCCAGCAGCCCATGGCGAGTGCTGCCCTGCACGCGAGAGTGTGCTGCTAACAGCCCAGAATGAGTGCTGCACGGCGAGAGTGTGCTGCCAGCAGCCCAGGGCGTGGTGCCCTGCATGGCGAGAGTGTGCTCCCAACTGTCCAGGGCTAGTGCTGCACGGCGAGAGTGTGATGCCAACAGCCCAGGGCGAGTGCTGCATGGCGAGAGTGTGCTACCAGCAGCCCAGGGCGAGTGCTGCACGGCGAGAGTGTGCTGCCGACAGCCCAGGACGAGTGCTGCATGGCGAGAGTGTGCTGCCAACAGCCCAGTGCGAGTGCTGCCCTGCACGGCGAGAGTGTGCTGCCAGCAGCCCAGGACGAGTACTGCCCTGCACAGCGAGAGTATGCTGCCAGCAGCCCAGGGCGAGTGCTGCCCTGCACGGCGAGGGTGTGCTACCAGCAGCCCAGGGCGAGTGCTGCCCTGCATGGCGAGAGTGTGCTGCCAACAGCCCAGGACAAGTGCTGCCCTGCATGGCGAGAGTATGCTGCCAGCATCCCAGGGCGAGTGCTGCCCTGCACGGTGAGAGTGTGCTGCCAGCAGCCCAGGGCGAGTGCTGCCCTGCATGGCGAGAGTGATAGCCCAGGGCGAGTGCTGCCCTGCACGGCGAGAGTGTGCTGCCAACAGCCCAGGTGCTGCATGGCGAGAGTTTGCTGACAACAGCCCAGGGCGAGTGCTGCACGGCAAGATTGTGCTGCCAACAGCCCATTGCGAGTGCTGCCCTGCACGGCGAGAGTGTGCTGCCAACAGCCCAGGGTGAGTGCTGCATGGCAAAGTGTGCTGCCAACAGCCCAGGGCGAGTGCTGCACGGCGAGAGTGTGCTTCCAACAGCCCAGGACGAGTGCTGCCCTGCACAGCGAGAGTGTGCTGCCAACAGCCCAGGGCGAGTGCTGCATGGTGAGAGTGTGCTGCCAACAGCCCAGGGCAAGTGCTGCCCTGCATGGCAAGAGTGTGCTGCCAACAGCACAGGGCGAGTGCTGCATGGCGAGAGTGTGCTGCCAACAGCCCAGGGTGAGTGCTGCCCTGCATGGCGAGAGTGTGCTGCCAGCAGCCCAGGGCGAGTGGTGCATGGCGAGAGTGTGCTGCCAGCAGCCCAGGGCGAGTGCTGCACGGCGAGAGTGTGCTGCCAGCAGCCCAGGACGAGTGCAGCACGGCGAGAGTGTGCTGCCAACAGCCCAGGGCGAGTGCTGCCCTGCACGGCGAGAGTGTGCTGCCAGCAGCCCAGGGCGAGTGCTGCATGGTGAGAGTGTGCTGCCAGCAGCCCAGGGCGACTGCTGCACAGCAAGAGTGTGCTGCCAGCAGCCCAGGGCGAGTGCTGACCTGTACGGCGAGAGTGTGCTGCCAAGGGCGAGTGCTGACCTGCACGGCGAGAGTGTGCTGCCAACAGCCCAGGGGGAGTGCTGCCCTGAACGGTGGGAGTGTGCTGGTGCTGCACAGTGAGAGTGTGCTGCCAACAGCCCAAGACGAGTTCTGCACGGCGAGAGTGTGCTGCCAACAGCCCAGGGTGAGTGCTGCACGGTGAGAGTGTGTTGCCAGCAGCCCAGGGCAAGTGCTGCCCTGCACGGCGAGAGTGTGCTGCCAACAGCCCAGGACGAGTGCTGCACGGCGAGAGTGTGCTACCAACAGCCCAGGGCGAGTGCTCTATGGTGAGAGTGTGCTGCCAGCAGCCCAGGGTGAGTGCTGCATGTCGAGAGTGTGTTGCCAACAGCCCAGGACAAGTGCTGCATGGCGAGAGTGTGCTGCCAGCACGCCAGGGCGAGTGCTGACCTGCATGACGAGAGTGTACTGCCAACAACCTAGGGCGAGTGCTGCACAGCGAGAGTGTGCTGCCAACAGCCCAGGACGAGTGCTGCACGGCGAGAGTGTGCTGCCAACAGCCCAGGGCGAGTGCTCCCCTGCACGGCGAGAGTGTGCTGCCAGCAGCCCAGGGCGAGTGCTGCATGGTGAGAGTGTGCTGCCAGCAGCCCAGGGCGACTGCTGCACGGCAAGAGTGTGCTGCCAGCAGCCCAGGGCGAGTGCTGCATGGTGAGAGTGTGCTGCCAATAGCCCAGGGCGAGTGCTGCCCTGCATGGCAAGAGTGTGCTGCCAACAGCCCAGGGCGAGTGCTGCATGGCGAGAGTGTGCTGCCAACAGCCCAGGGTGAGTGCTGCCCTGCATGGCGAGAGTGTGCTGCCAGCAGCCGAGGGCGAGTGGTGCATGGCGAGAGTGTGCTGCCAGCAGCCCAGGGCGACTGCTGCACGGCAAAAGTGTGCTGCCAACAGCCCAGGGTGAGTGCTGCACGGCGAGAGTGTGTTGCCAGCAGTCCAGGGTAAGTGCTGCCCTGCATGGTGAGAGTGTTCTGCCAACAGCCCAGGACGAGTGCTGCCCTGCACAGCGAGAGTGTGCTGCCAACAGCCCAGGGAGAGTGCTGCATGGTGAGAGTGTGCTGCCAACAGCCCAGGGTGAGTGCTGCCCTGCATGGCAAAAGTGTGCTGCCAACAGCCCATGGCGAGTGCTGCATGGCGAGAGTGTGCTGCCAACAGCCCAGGGTGAGTGCTGCCCTGCATGGCGAGAGTGTGCTGCCAGCAGCCCAGGGCGAGTGCTGCATGGCGAGAGTGTGTTGCCAGCAGCCCAGTGCGAGTGTTGCCAGCAGCCCAGTGCGAGTGCTGCACAGTGAGAGTGTGCTGCCAACAGCCCAGGACGAGTGCTGCACGGCGAGAGTGTGCTGCCAACAGCCCAGGGCGAGTGCTGCCCTGCACGGCGAGAGTGTGCTGCCAGCAGCCCAGGGCGAGTGCTGCACGGCGAGAGTGTGCTGCCAGCAGCCCAGAGCGAGTGCTGACCTGTACGGCGAGAGTGTGCTGCCAAGGGCGAGTGCTGACCTGCACGGCCAGAGTGTGCTGCCAATAGCCCAGGGGGAGTGCTGCCCTGAATGGTGGGAGTGTGCTGGTGCTGCACGGCGAGAGTGTGCTGCCAACAGCCCAAGACGAGTGCTGCACGGCGAGAGTGTGCTGCCAAAAGCCCAGGGTGAGTGCTGCACGGCGAGAGTGTGTTGCCAGCAGCCCAGGGCAAGTGCTGCCCTGCACGGTGAGAGTGTGCTGCCAACAGCCCAGGACGAGTGCTGCACGGTGAGAGTGTGCTGCCAACAGCCCAGGGCGAGTGCTCTATGGTGAGAGTGTGCTGCCAGCAGCCCAGGGTGAGTGGTGCATGTCGAGAGTGTGCTGCCAACAGCCCAGGATGAGTGCTGCATGGCGAGAGTGTGCTGCCAGCAGCCCAGGGCGAGTGCTGCATGGTGATAGTGTGCTGCCAACAGCCCAGGGTGAGTGCTGCCCTGCATGGCGAGAGTGTGCTGCCAACTGTCCAGGGCTAGTGCTGCACGGCGAGAGTGTGATGCCAACAGCCCAGGGCGAGTGCTGCATGGCGAGAGTGTGCTACCAGCAGCCCAGGGCGAGTGCTGAACGGCGAGAGTGTGCTGCCGACAGCCCAGGACGAGTGCTGCATGGCGAGAGTGTGCTGCCAACAGCCCAGTGCGAGTGCTGCCCTGCACGGCGAGAGTGTGCTGCCAGCAGCCCAGGACGAGTACTGCCCTGCACAGCGAGAGTATGCTGCCAGCAGCCCAGGGCGAGTGCTGCCCTGCACGGCGAGGGTGTGCTACCAGCAGCCCAGGGCGAGTGCTGCCCTGCATGGCGAGAGTGTGCTGCCAACAGCCCAGGACAAGTGCTGCCCTGCATGGCGAGAGTATGCTGCCAGCATCCCAGGGCGAGTGCTGCCCTGCACGGCGAGAGTGTGCTGCCAGCAGCCCAGGGCGAGTGCTGCCCTGCATGGCGAGAGTGACAGCCCAGGGCGAGTGCTGCCCTGCACGGCGAGAGTGTGCTGCCAACAGCCCAGGTGCTGCATGGCGAGAGTTTGCTGACAACAGCCCAGGGCGAGTGCTGCACGGCAAGATTGTGCTGCCAACAGCCCATTGCGAGTGCTGCCCTGCACGGCGAGAGTGTGCTGCCAACAACCCAGGGTGAGTGCTGCATGGCAAAGTGTGCTGCCAACAGCCCAGGGCGAGTGCTGCACGGCGAGAGTGTGCTGCCAACAGCCCAGGACGAGTGCTGCCCTGCACAGCGAGAGTGTGCTGCCAACAGCCCAGGGCGAGTGCTGCATGGTGAGAGTGTGCTGCCAACAGCCCAGGGCAAGTGCTGCCCTGCATGGCAAGAGTGTGCTGCCAACAGCACAGGGCGAGTGCTGCATGGCGACAGTGTGCTGCCAACAGCCCAGGGTGAGTGCTGCCCTGCATGGCGAGAGTGTGCTGCCAGCAGCCCAGGGCGAGTGGTGCATGGCGAGAGTGTGCTGCCAGCAGCCCAGGGCGAGTGCTGCACGGCGAGAGTGTGCTGCCAACAGCCCAGGACGAGTGCAGCACGGCGAGAGTGTGCTGCCAACAGCCCAGGGCGAGTGCTGCCCTGCACGGCGAGAGTGTGCTGCCAGCAGCCCAGGGCGAGTGCTGCATGGTGAGAGTGTGCTGCCAGCAGCCCAGGGCGACTGCTGCACAGCAAGAGTGTGCTGCCAGCAGCCCAGGGCGAGTGCTGACCTGTACGGCGAGAGTGTGCTGCCAAGGGCGAGTGCTGACCTGCACGGCGAGAGTGTGCTGCCAACAGCCCAGGGGGAGTGCTGCCCTGAACGGTGGGAGTGTGCTGGTGCTGCACAGTGAGAGTGTGCTGCCAACAGCCCAAGACGAGTTCTGCACGGCGAGAGTGTGCTGCCAACAGCCCAGGGTGAGTGCTGCACGGTGAGAGTGTGTTGCCAGCAGCCCAGGGCAAGTGCTGCCCTGCACGGCGAGAGTGTGCTGCCAACAGCCCAGGACGAGTGCTGCACGGCGAGAGTGTGCTGCCAACAGCCCAGGGCGAGTGCTCTATGGTGAGAGTGTGCTGCCAGCAGCCCAGAGTGAGTGCTGCATGTCGAGAGTGTGCTGCCAACAGCCCAGGACAAGTGCTGCATGGCGAGAGTGTGCTGCCAGCACGCCAGGGCGAGTGCTGACCTGCACGACGAGAGTGTACTGCCAACAACCTAGGGCGAGTGCTGCACAGCGAGAGTGTGCTGCCAACAGCCCAGGACGAGTGCTGCACGGCGAGAGTGTGCTGCCAACAGCCCAGGGCGAGTGCTGCACGGCAAGAGTGTGCTGCCAGCAGCCCAGGGCGAGTGCTGCATGGCGAGAGTGTGCTGCCAATAGCCCAGGGCGAGTGCTGCCCTGCATGGCAAGAGTGTGCTGCCAACAGCCCAGGGCGAGTGCTGCATGGCGAGAGTGTGCTGCCAACAGCCCAGGGTGAGTGCTGCCCTGCATGGCGAGAGTGTGCTGCCAGCAGCCGAGGGCGAGTGGTGCATGGCGAGAGTGTGCTGCCAGCAGCCCAGGGCGACTGCTGCACGGCGAGAGTGTGCTGCCAACAGCCCAGGGTGAGTGCTGCACGGCGAGAGTGTGTTGCCAGCAGTCCAGGGCAAGTGCTGCCCTGCATGGTGAGAGTGTTCTGCCAACAGCCCAGGACGAGTGCTGCCCTGCACAGCGAGAGTGTGCTGCCAACAGCCCAGGGAGAGTGCTGCATGGTGAGAGTGTGCTGCCAACAGCCCAGGGTGAGTGCTGCCCTGCATGGCAAAAGTGTGCTGCCAACAGCCCATGGCGAGTGCTGCATGGCGAGAGTGTGCTGCCAACAGCCCAGGGTGAGTGCTGCCCTGCATGGCGAGAGTGTGCTGCCAACAGCCCAGGGTGAGTGCTGCATGGCGAGAGTGTGTTGCCAGCAGCCCAGTGCGAGTGCTGCACAGTGAGAGTGTGCTGCCAACAGCCCAGGACGAGTGCTGCACGGCGAGAGTGTGCTGCCAACAGCCCAGGGCGAGTGCTGCCCTGCACGGCGAGAGTGTGCTGCCAGCAGCCCAGGGCGAGTGCTGCACGGCGAGAGTGTGCTGCCAGCAGCCCAGAGCGAGTGCTGACCTGTACGGCGAGAGTGTGCTGCCAAGGGCGAGTGCTGACCTGCACGGCCAGAGTGTGCTGCCAATAGCCCAGGGGGAGTGCTGCCCTGAACGGTGGGAGTGTGCTGGTGCTGCACGGCGAGAGTGTGCTGCCAACAGCCCAAGACGAGTGCTGCACGGCGAGAGTGTGCTGCCAAAAGCCCAGGGTGAGTGCTGCACGGCGAGAGTGTGTTGCCAGCAGCCCAGGGCAAGTGCTGCCCTGCACGGTGAGAGTGTGCTGCCAACAGCCCAGGACGAGTGCTGCACGGTGAGAGTGTGCTGCCAACAGCTCAGGGCGAGTGCTCTATGGTGAGAGTGTGCTGCCAGCAGCCCAGGGTGAGTGGTGCATGTCGAGAGTGTGCTGCCAACAGCCCAGGATGAGTGCTGCATGGCGAGAGTGTGCTGCCAGCAGCCCAGGGCGAGTGCTGCATGGTGAGAGTGTGCTGCCAACAGCCCAGGGCGAGTGCTGCCCTGCATGGCAAGAGTGTGCTGCCAACAGCCCAGGGCGAGTGCTGCATGGCGAGAGTGTGCTGCCAACAGCCCAGGGTGAGTGCTGCCCTGCATGGCGAGAGTGTGCTGCCAGCAGCCCAGGGCGAGTGCTGCATGGCGAGAGTGTGCTGCCAGCAGCCCAGGGCGAGTGCTGCACGGTGAGAGTGTGCTGCCAACAGCCCAGGACGAGTGCTGCACGGCGAGAGTGTGTGTCATGATCTCTGCTTCCAAAAGGTCAGGGTTTTCCCAACTCCCTTGGAAGCAGATCCATAACCCAGGTTCCGAGTGCCAACCAGTCCCAATTGGGACCTTTTGGACCCAGTCCTGGCGCCAGTGGCACCAGGCTCATAAATATGCCCAGTCCCAGCGCTGGAAGCGCCGGGCTCATAATGCTTGGGTGGACTTACCTTCAGCAGACCATGCTGCTTACTTGCCTGCCAGTTGAGCCTCTGATCCTCTTCTGTTTGGAACTACTTTTCCTGTTGGGTGGGGCTGGAGCCACTCCCTAGATTCAGAACACTGGAACTCTTCTGGAAGGCAGGAACTCTTTTCTTACCAGGAACTCTTTTCTTACTTAGGCGTGGCTGTGGAAGGAGACGTCTAAGCACTACAGGAGGCTATTTAAACCACACCCGGTGGATGAATCTTGCTTTGCGTTATTCTGCAACCTCTGCAGCAGAACGCTCATCGTGTCTTCTGCATCCGGTCCTGGGCCTAAGGAAAAAGGCTTACCATCCTGAATCCAGTCTTCAGCAACACCTATAAAGACAAGAAAGAACAGGTTAGCATTCCGGCATCTGAAAGGCAAAGGCTTACCATCCTGAATCCAGTCTTCAGCAACACCTATAAAGACAAGAAAGAACAGGTTAGCATTCCGGCATCTGAAAGGCAAAGGCTTACCTACTCTTCGTGCGCTCCGGAGGTCTTCACACTGCATTCCGGCATCTGAAAGACAAAAGTTTACCAACTCTTCGCACGCTCCGGAGGCCTTCGGCGCTGCATCCCGCATCTGAAAGACAAAACAAGGTGCGTTTAAAGACATTGGGGAACTTTAATACTCACGTGCCATTACTCCTTTCCACATCTAATCCAGTGGGTATTCCGGCACCCTGCAGCCGCTCCGAACTCGTACCTGCAAAATAAAAAGACAGTTAGAGCGCATAGTGAAGCAGGCAACAAGCGCTTACTTACGTGCTTCCAGGCGCTTCTATTCATCACACGGGCTCCATCTTCAACTCACTTCAGCCCGTCATCCGCCATCGCCGGAACCCTGCAAAACAAGAGACATCATTACTAAAGACTTTAAAGACATTTGAATGACTCGAAACTTACCGTTCATGCAGTAAACGACGGACAGCAGTCCTCTGAAGTCAAGAGGCCTGCGCTACCTATCCAGTGAAGAAACTGGTTACAGCACCCTGCCCCGAGGCAGATGGAGAGCTCGGCATTCACTTACCTAAGGTGAGAGCGTTAACCTTTGGGGGTCTACAGGAGAGGAGAAGAGGAAAGAGATAGGGACACCCCAATAACCCCAGTTCATTAACCCCATATTTTCTATCTGCAGACATCTTACTCTACACGTCAGGCATACAGTGCACAGAGGTCCAGCCCAAAGAGCCAACCGGGTGCTACACATCACCTTTGAAGATACGGTAGTCGCCCAGTCAAGACCGGCGCCTCTGCGAGAATCAGGTGAGCGTTACAGAGTGCTGCCAAAAGCCCAGGGCGAGTGCTGCCCTGCACGGCGAGAGTGAGCTGCCAGCAGCCCAGGGCGAGTGCTGCATGGCGAGAGTGTGCTACCAGCAGCCCAGGGCGAGTGCTGCACGGCGAGAGTGTGCTGCCAGCAGCCCAGAGCGAGTGCTGACCTGTACGGCGAGAGTGTGCTGCCAAGGGCGAGTGCTGACCTGCACGGCCAGAGTGTGCTGCCAATAGCCCAGGGGGAGTGCTGCCCTGAATGGTGGGAGTGTGCTGGTGCTGCACGGCGAGAGTGTGCTGCCAACAGCCCAAGACGAGTGCTGCACGGCGAGAGTGTGCTGCCAAAAGCCCAGGGTGAGTGCTGCACGGCGAGAGTGTGTTGCCAGCTGCCCAGGGCAAGTGCTGCCCTGCACGGTGAGAGTGTGCTGCCAACAGCCCAGGACGAGTGCTGCACGGTGAGAGTGTGCTGCCAACAGCCCAGGGCGAGTGCTCTATGGTGAGAGTGTGCTGCCAGCAGCCCAGGGTGAGTGGTGCATGTCGAGAGTGTGCTGCCAACAGCCCAGGATGAGTGCTGCATGGCGAGAGTGTGCTGCCAGCAGCCCAGGGCGAGTGCTGACCTGCATGACGAGAGTGTACTGCCAACAACCTAGGGCGAGTGCTGCACAGTGAGAGTGTGCTGCCAACAGCCCAGGGCGGGTGATGCCCTGCACGGCAAGAGTGTGCTGCCAACAGCCCAGGGTGAGTGATGCCCTGCACGGCAAGAGTGTGCTGCCAGCAGCCCAGGGCGAGTGCTGCCCTGCACGCGAGAGTGTGCTGCCAACAGCCCAGGATGAGTGCTGCACGGCGAGAGTGTGCTGCCAGCAGCCCAGGGTGAGTGGTGCCCTGCATGGCGAGAGTGTGCTGCCAACTGTCCAGGGATAGTGCTGCACGGCGAGAGTGTGCTGCCAACAGCCCAGGGCGAGTGCTGCATGGCGAGAGTGTGCTACCAGCATCCCAGGGCGAGTGCTGCACGGCGAGAGTGTGCTGCCGACAGCCCAGGACGAGTGCTGCATGGCGAGAGTGTGCTGCCAACAGCCCAGTGCGAGTGCTGCCCTGCACGGCGAGAGTGTGCTGCCAGCAGCCCAGGACGAGTGCTGCCCTGCACAGCGAGAGTATGCTGCCAGCAGCCCAGGGCGAGTGCTGCCCTGCACGGCGAGGGTGTGCTACCAGCAGCCCAGGGCGAGTGCTGCCCTGCATGGCGAGAGTGTGCTGCCAACAGCCCAGGACAAGTGCTGCCCTGCATGGCGAGAGTATGCTGCCAGCATCCCAGGGCGAGTGCTGCCCTGCACGGCGAGAGTGTGCTGCCAGCAGCCCAGGGCGAGTGCTGCCCTGCATGGCGAGAGTGACAGCCCAGGGCGAGTGCTGCCCTGCACGGCGAGAGTGTGCTGCCAACAGCCCAGGTGCTGCATTGCGAGAGTTTGCTGACAACAGCCCTGGGCGAGTGCTGCACGGCAAGAGTGTGCTGCCAACAGCCCATGGCGAGTGCTGCCCTGCACGGTGAGAGTGTGCTGCCAACAGCCCAGGGTGAGTGCTGCATGGCAGAGTGTGCTGCCAACAGCCCAGGGCGAGTGCTGCACGGCGAGAGTGTGCTGCCAACAGCCCAGGACGAGTGCTGCCCTGCACAGCGAGAGTGTGCTGCCAACAGCCCAGGGCGAGTGCTGCATGGTGAGAGTGTGCTGCCAACAGCCCAGGGCAAGTGCAGCCCTGCATGGCAAGAGTGTGCTGCCAACAGCCAAGGGCGAGTGCTGCATGGCGAGAGTGTGCTGCCAACAGCCCAGGGTGAGTGCTGCCCTGCATGGCGAGAGTGTGCTGCCAGCAGCCCAGGGCGAGTGGTGCATGGCGAGAGTGTGCTGCCAGCAGCCCAGGGCGAGTGCTGCACGGCGAGAGTGTGCTGCCAACAGCCCAGGACGAGTGCTGCACAGCGAGAGTGTGCTGCCAACAGCCCAGGGCGAGTGCTGCCCTGCACGGTGAGAGTGTGCTGGCAGCAGCCCAGGGCGAGTGCTGCATGGTGAGAGTGTGCTGCCAGCAGCCCAGGGCGACTGCTGCACGGCAAGAGTGTGCTGCCAGCAGCCCAGGGCGAGTGCTGACCTGTAAGGCGAGAGTGTGCTGCCAAGGGCGAGTGCTGACCTGCACGGCGAGAGTGTGCTGCCAACAGCCCAGGGGGAGTGCTGCCCTGAACGGTGGGAGTGTGCTGGTGCTGCACAGTGAGAGTGTGCTGCCAACAGCCCAAGACAAGTGCTGCACGGCGAGAGTGTGCTGCCAACAGCCCAGGGTGAGTGCTGCACGGTGAGAGTGTGTTGCCAGCAGCCCAGGGCATGTGCTGCCCTGCACGGCGAGAGTTTGCTGCCAACAGCCCAGGATGAGTGCTGCACGGCGAGAGTGTGCTGCCAACAGCCCAGGGCAAGTGCTCTATGGTGAGAGTGTGCTGCCAGCAGCCCAGGGTGAATGCTGCATGTCGGGAGTGTACTGCCAACAACCTAGGGCGAGTGCTGCACAGCGAGAGTGTGCTGCCAACAGCCCAGGGCGGGTGATGCCCTGCACGGCAAAAGTGTGCTGCCAGCAGCCCAGGGCGAGTGCTGCCCTGCACGTGAGAGTGTGCTGCCAGCAGCCCAGGGCGAGTGCTGACCTGTAAGGCGAGAGTGTGCTGCCAAGGGCGAGTGCTGACCTGCACGGCGAGAGTGTGCTGCCAACAGCCCAGGGGGAGTGCTGCCCTGAACGGTGGGAGTGTGCTGGTGCTGCACAGTGAGAGTGTGCTGCCAACAGCCCAAGACAAGTGCTGCACGGCGAGAGTGTGCTGCCAACAGCCCAGGGTGAGTGCTGCACGGTGAGAGTGTGTTGCCAGCAGCCCAGGGCAAGTGCTGCCCTGCACGGCGAGAGTTTGCTGCCAACAGCCCAGGATGAGTGCTGCACGGCAAGAGTGTGCTGCCAACAGCCCAGGGCAAGTGCTCTATGGTGAGAGTGTGCTGCCAGCAGCCCAGGGTGAGTGCTGCATGTCGGGAGTGTACTGCCAACAACCTAGGGCGAGTGCTGCACAGCGAGAGTGTGCTGCCAACAGCCCAGGGCGGGTGATGCCCTGCATGGCAAAAGTGTGCTGCCAGCAGCCCAGGGCGAGTGCTGCCCTGCACGTGAGAGTGTGCTGCCAACAGCCCAGGGAGAGTGATACCCTGCACGGCAAGAGTGTGCTGCCAGCAGCCCAGGGCGAGTGCTGCCCTGCACGCGAGAGTGTGCTGCCAACAGCCCAGGGTGAGTGCTGCCCTGCACGGCAAGAGTTTGCTGCCAACAGCCCAGGGCGAGTGCTGCACGGCGAGAGTGTGCTGCCAACAGCCCAGGACGAGTGCTGCCCTGCACGCGAGAGTGTGCTGCCAACAGCCCAGGGTGAGTGCTGCCCTGCACGGCAAGAGTTTGCTGCCAACAGCCCAGGGCGAGTGCTGCACGGCGAGAGTGTGCTGCCAACAGCCCAGGGCGAGTGCTTCATGGCGAGAGTGTGCTGCCAACAGCCCAGGGCGAGTGCTGCATGATGAGAGTGTGCTGCCAACAGCCCAGAGCGAGTGCTGCACAGCCAGAGTGTGCTGCCAGCAGCCCAGGGCGAGTGCTGCATGGTGAGAGTGTGCTGCCAACAGCCTAGGGCGAGTGCTGCCCTGCATGGCAAGAGTGTGCTGACAACAGCCCAGGGCGAGTGCTGCATGGCGAGAGTGTGCTACCAGCAGCCCAGGGCGAGTGCTGCACGGCGAGAGTGTGCTGCCGACAGCCCAGTGCGAGTGCTGCCCTGCACGGCGAGAGTGTGCTGCCAGCAGCCCAGGACGAGTACTGCCCTGCACAGCGAGAGTATGCTGCTAGCAGCCCAGGGCGAGTGCTGCCCTGCACGGCGAGGGTGTGCTACCAGCAGCCCAGGGCGAGTGCTGCCCTGCATGGCGAGAGTGTGCTGCCAACAGCCCAGGACAAGTGCTGCCCTGCATGGCGAGAGTATGCTGCCAGCATCCCAGGGCGAGTGCTGCCCTGCACGGCGAGAGTGTGCTGCCAGCAGCCCAGGGCGAGTGCTGCCCTGCATGGCGAGAGTGACAGCCCAGGGCGAGTGCTGCCCTGCACGGCGAGAGTGTGCTGCCAACAGCCCAGGTGCTGCATGGCGAGAGTTTGCTGACAACAGCCCAGGGCGAGTGCTGCACGGCAAGATTGTGCTGCCAACAGCCCATTGCGAGTGCTGCCCTGCACGGCGAGAGTGTGCTGCCAACAGCCCAGGGTGAGTGCTGCATGGCAAAGTGTGCTGCCAACAGCCCAGGTCGAGTGCTGCACGGCGAGAGTGTGCTGCCAACAGCCCAGGACGAGTGCTGCCCTGCACAGCGAGAGTGTGCTGCCAACAGCCCAGGGCGAGTGCTGCATGGTGAGAGTGTGCTGCCAACAGCCCAGGGCAAGTGCTGCCCTGCATGGCAAGAGTGTGCTGCCAACAGCACAGGGCGAGTGCTGCATGGCGAGAGTGTGCTGCCAACAGCCCAGGGTGAGTGCTGCCCTGCATGGCGAGAGTGTGCTGCCAGCAGCCCAGGGCGAGTGGTGCATGGCGAGAGTGTGCTGCCAGCAGCCCAGGGCGAGTGCTGCACGGCGAGAGTGTGCTGCCAACAGCCCAGGACGAGTGCAGCACGGCGAGAGTGTGCTGCCAACAGCCCAGGGCGAGTGCTGCCCTGCACGGCGAGAGTGTGCTGCCAGCAGCCCAGGGCGAGTGCTGCATGGTGAGAGTGTGCTGCCAGCAGCCCAGGGCGACTGCTGCACAGCAAGAGTGTGCTGCCAGCAGCCCAGGGCGAGTGCTGACCTGTACGGCGAGAGTGTGCTGCCAAGGGCGAGTGCTGACCTGCACGGCGAGAGTGTGCTGCCAACAGCCCAGGGGGAGTGCTGCCCTGAACGGTGGGAGTGTGCTGGTGCTGCACAGTGAGAGGGTGCTGCCAACAGCCCAAGACGAGTTCTGCACGGCGAGAGTGTGCTGCCAACAGCCCAGGGTGAGTGCTGCACGGTGACAGTGTGTTGCCACCAGCCCAGGGCAAGTGCTGCCCTGCACGGCGAGAGTGTGCTGCCAACAGCCCAGGACGAGTGCTGCACGGCGAGAGTGTGCTGCCAACAGCCCAGGGCGAGTGCTCTATGGTGAGAGTGTGCTGCCAGCAGCCCAGGGTGAGTGCTGCATGTCGAGAGTGTGCTGCCAACAGCCCAGGACAAGTGCTGCATGGCGAGAGTGTGCTGCCAGCACGCCAGGGCGAGTGCTGACCTGCACGACGAGAGTGTACTGCCAACAACCTAGGGCGAGTGCTGCACAGCGAGAGTGTGCTGCCAACAGCCCAGGACGAGTGCTGCACGGCGAGAGTGTGCTGCCAACAGCCCAGGGCGATGGCTGCCCTGGACGGCGAGCGTGTGCTGCCAGCAGCCCAGGGCGAGTGCTGCATGGTGAGAGTGTGCTGCCAGCAGCCCAGGGCGACTGCTGCACGGCAAGAGTGTGCTGCCAGCAGCCCAGGGCGAGTGCTGCATGGTGAGAGTGTGCTGCCAATAGCCCAGGGCGAGTGCTGCCCTGCATGGCAAGAGTGTGCTGCCAACAGCCCAGGGCGAGTGCTGCATGGTGAGAGTGTGCTGCCAACAGCCCAGGGTGAGTGCTGCCCTGCATGGCGAGAGTGTGCTGCCAGCAGCCGAGGGCGAGTGGTGCATGGCGAGAGTGTGCTGCCAGCAGCCCAGGGCGACTGCTGCACGGCGAGAGTGTGCTGCCAACAGCCCAGGGTGAGTGCTGCACGGCGAGAGTGTGTTGCCAGCAGTCCAGGGCAAGTGCTGCCCTGCATGGTGAGAGTGTTCTGCCAACAGCCCAGGACGAGTGCTGCCCTGCACAGCGAGAGTGTGCTGCCAACAGCCCAGGGAGAGTGCTGCATGGTGAGAGTGTGCTGCCAACAGCCCAGGGTGAGTGCTGCCCTGCATGGCAAAAGTGTGCTGCCAACAGCCCATGGCGAGTGCTGCATGGCGAGAGTGTGCTGCCAACAGCCCAGGGTGAGTGCTGCCCTGCATGGCGAGAGTGTGCTGCCAGCAGCCCAGGGCGAGTGCTGCATGGCGAGAGTGTGTTGCCAGCAGCCCAGTGCGAGTGCTGCACAGTGAGAGTGTGCTGCCAACAGCCCAGGACGAGTGCTGCACGGCGAGAGTGTGCTGCCAACAGCCCAGGGCGAGTGCTGCCCTGCACGGCGAGAGTGTGCTGCCAGCAGCCCAGGGCGAGTGCTGCACGGCGAGAGTGTGCTGCCAGCAGCCCAGAGCGAGTGCTGACCTGTACGGCGAGAGTGTGCTGCCAAGGGCGAGTGCTGACCTGCACGGCCAGAGTGTGCTGCCAATAGCCCAGGGGGAGTGCTGCCCTGAATGGTGGGAGTGTGCTGGTGCTGCACGGCGAGAGTGTGCTGCCAACAGCCCAAGACGAGTGCTGCACGGCGAGAGTGTGCTGCCAAAAGCCCAGGGTGAGTGCTGCACGGCGAGAGTGTGTTGCCAGCAGCCCAGGGCAAGTGCTGCCCTGCACGGTGAGAGTGTGCTGCCAACAGCCCAGGACGAGTGCTGCACGGTGAGAGTGTGCTGCCAACAGCCCAGGGCGAGTGCTCTATGGTGAGAGTGTGCTGCCAGCAGCCCAGGGTGAGTGGTGCATGTCGAGAGTGTGCTGCCAACAGCCCAGGATGAGTGCTGCATGGCGAGAGTGTGCTGCCAGCAGCCCAGGGCGAGTGCTGCATGGTGAGAGTGTGCTGCCAACAGCCCAGGGCGAGTGCTGCCCTGCATGGCAAGAGTGTGCTGCCAACAGCCCAGGGCGAGTGCTGCATGGCGAGAGTGTGCTGCCAACAGCCCAGGGTGAGTGCTGCCCTGCATGGCGAGAGTGTGCTGCCAGCAGCCCAGGGCGAGTGCTGCATGGCGAGAGTGTGCTGCCAGCAGCCCAGGGCGAGTGCTGCACGGTGAGAGTGTGCTGCCAACAGCCCAGGACGAGTGCTGCACGGAGAGAGAGTGTGTGTCATGAGCTCTGCTTCCAAAAGGTCAGGGTTTTCCCAACTCCCTTGGAAGCAGATCCATAACCCAGGTTCCGAGTGCCAACCAGTCCCAATTGGGACCTTTTGGACCCAGTCCTGGCGCCAGTGGCACCAGGCTCATAAATATGCCCAGTCCCAGCGCTGGAAGCGCCGGGCTCATAATGCTTGGGTGGACTTACCTTCAGCAGACCATGCTGCTTACTTGCCTGCCAGTTGAGCCTCTGATCCTCTTCTGTTTGGAACTACTTTTCCTGTTGGGTGGGGCTGGAGCCACTCCCTAGATTCAGAACACTGGAACTCTTCTGGAAGGCAGGAACTCTTTTCTTACCAGGAACTCTTTTCTTACTTAGGCGTGGCTGTGGAAGGAGACGTCTAAGCACTACAGGAGGCTATTTAAACCACACCCGGTGGATGAATCTTGCTTTGCGTTATTCTGCCACCTCTGCAGCAGAACGCTCATCGTGTCTTCTGCATCCGGTCCTGGGCCTAAGGAAAAAGGCTTTCCATCCTGAATCCAGTCTTCAGCAACACCTATAAAGACAAGAAAGAACAGGTTAGCATTCCGGCATCTGAAAGGCAAAGGCTTACCATCCTGAATCCAGTCTTCAGCAACACCTATAAAGACAAGAAAGAACAGGTTAGTATTCCGGCATCTGAAAGGCAAAGGCTTACCATCCTGAATCCAGTCTTCAGCAACACCTATAAAGACAAGAAAGAACAGGTTAGCATTCCGGTATCTGAAAGGCAAAGGCTTACCTACTCTTCGCGCGCTCCGGAGGTCTTCACACTGCATTCCGGCATCTGAAAGACAAAAGTTTACCAACTCTTCGCACGCTCCGGAGGCCTTCGGCGCTGCATCCCGCATCTGAAAGACAAAACAAGGTGCGTTTAAAGACATTGGGGAACTTTAATACTCACGTGCCATTACTCCTTTCCACATCTAATCCAGTGGGTATTCCGGCACCCTGCAGCCGCTCCGAACTCGTACCTGCAAAATAAAAAGACAGTTAGAGCGCATAGTGAAGCAGGCAACAAGCGCTTACTTACGTGCTTCCAGGCGCTTCTATTCATCACACGGGCTCCATCTTCAACTCACTTCAGCCCGTCATCCGCCATCGCCGGAACCCTGCAAAACAAGAGACATCATTACTAAAGACTTTAAAGACATTTGAATGACTCGAAACTTACCGTTCATGCAGTAAACGACGGACAGCAGTCCTCTGAAGTCAAGAGGCCTGCGCTACCTATCCAGTGAAGAAACTGGTTACAGCACCCTGCCCCGAGGCAGATGGAGAGCTCGGCATTCACTTACCTAAGGTGAGAGCGTTAACCTTTGGGGGTCTACAGGAGAGGAGAAGAGGAAAGAGATAGGGACACCCCAATAACCCCAGTTCATTAACCCCATATTTTCTATCTGCAGACATCTTACTCTACACGTCAGGCATACAGTGCACAGAGGTCCAGCCCAAAGAGCCATCCGGGTGCTACACATCACCTTTGAAGATACGGTAGTCGCCCAGTCAAGACCGGCGCCTCTGCGAGAATCAGGTGAGCGTTACAGAGTGCTGCCAACAGCCCAGGGCGAGTGCTGCCCTGCACGGCGAGAGTGAGCTGCCAGCAGCCCAGGGCGAGTGCTGCATGGCGAGAGTGTGCTACCAGCAGCCCAGGGCAAGTGCTGCACGGCGAGAGTGTGCTGCCAGCAGCCCAGAGCGAGTGCTGACCTGTACGGCGAGAGTGTGCTGCCAAGGGCGAGTGCTGACCTGCACGGCCAGAGTGTGCTGCCAATAGCCCAGGGGGAGTGCTGCCCTGAATGGTGGGAGTGTGCTGGTGCTGCACGGCGAGAGTGTGCTGCCAACAGCCCAAGACGAGTGCTGCACGGCGAGAGTGTGCTGCCAAAAGCCCAGGGTGAGTGCTGCACGGCGAGAGTGTGTTGCCAGCTGCCCAGGGCAAGTGCTGCCCTGCACGGTGAGAGTGTGCTGCCAACAGCCCAGGACGAGTGCTGCACGGTGAGAGTGTGCTGCCAACAGCCCAGGGCGAGTGCTCTATGGTGAGAGTGTGCTGCCAGCAGCCCAGGGTGAGTGGTGCATGTCGAGAGTGTGCTGCCAACAGCCCAGGATGAGTGCTGCATGGCGAGAGTGTGCTGCCAGCAGCCCAGGGCGAGTGCTGACCTGCATGACGAGAGTGTACTGCCAACAACCTAGGGCGAGTGCTGCACAGTGAGAGTGTGCTGCCAACAGCCCAGGGCGGGTGATGCCCTGCACGGCAAGAGTGTGCTGCCAACAGCCCAGGGCGAGTGATGCCCTGCACGGCAAGAGTGTGCTGCCAGCAGCCCAGGGCGAGTGCTGCCCTGCACGCGAGAGTGTGCTGCCAACAGCCCAGGATGAGTGCTGCACGGCGAGAGTGTGCTGCCAGCAGCCCAGGGCGAGTGGTGCCCTGCATGGCGAGAGTGTGCTGCCAACTGTCCAGGGTTAGTGCTGCACGGCGAGAGTGTGCTGCCAACAGCCCAGGGCGAGTGCTGCATGGCGAGAGTGTGCTACCAGCAGCCCAGGGCGAGTGCTGCATGGCGAGAGTGTGCTGCCGACAGCCCAGGACGAGTGCTGCATGGCGAGAGTGTGCTGCCAACAGCCCAGTGCGAGTGCTGCCCTGCACGGCGAGAGTGTGCTGCCAGCAGCCCAGGACGAGTGCTGCCCTGCACAGCGAGAGTATGCTGCCAGCAGCCCAGGGCGAGTGCTGCCCTGCACGGCGAGGGTGTGCTACCAGCAGCCCAGGGCGAGTGCTGCCCCGCATGGCGAGAGTGTGCTGCCAACAGCCCAGGACAAGTGCTGCCCTGCATGGCGAGAGTATGCTGCCAGCATCCCAGGGCGAGTGCTGCCCTGCACGGCGAGAGTGTGCTGCCAGCAGCCCAGGGCGAGTGCTGCCCTGCATGGCGAGAGTGACAGCCCAGGGCGAGTGCTGCCCTGCACGGCGAGAGTGTGCTGCCAACAGCCCAGGTGCTGCATGGCGAGAGTTTGCTGACAACAGCCCTGGGCGAGTGCTGCACGGCAAGAGTGTGCTGCCAACAGCCCATGGCGAGTGCTGCCCTGCACGGTGAGAGTGTGCTGCCAACAGCCCAGGGTGAGTGCTGCATGGCAGAGTGTGCTGCCAACAGCCCAGGGCGAGTGCTGCACGGCGAGAGTGTGCTGCCAACAGCCCAGGACGAGTGCTGCCCTGCACAGCGAGAGTGTGCTGCCAACAGCCCAGGGCGAGTGCTGCATGGTGAGAGTGTGCTGCCAACAGCCCAGGGCAAGTGCTGCCCTGCATGGCAAGAGTGTGCTGCCAACAGCCAAGGGCGAGTGCTGCATGGCGAGAGTGTGCTGCCAACAGCCCAGGGTGAGTGCTGCCCTGCATGGCGAGAGTGTGCTGCCAGCAGCCCAGGGCGAGTGGTGCATGGCGAGAGTGTGCTGCCAGCAGCCCAGGGCGAGTGCTGCACGGCGAGAGTGTGCTGCCAACAGCCCAGGACGAGTGCTGCACAGCGAGAGTGTGCTGCCAACAGCCCAGGGCGAGTGCTGCCCTGCACGGCGAGAGTGTGCTGGCAGCAGCCCAGGGCGAGTGCTGCATGGTGAGAGTGTGCTGCCAGCAGCCCAGGGCGACTGCTGCACGGCAAGAGTGTGCTGCCAGCAGCCCAGGGCGAGTGCTGACCTGTAAGGCGAGAGTGTGCTGCCAAGGGCGAGTGCTGACCTGCACGGCGAGAGTGTGCTGCCAACAGCCCAGGGGGAGTGCTGCCCTGAACGGTGGGAGTGTGCTGGTGCTGCACAGTCAGAGTGTGCTGCCAACAGCCCAAGACAAGTGCTGCACGGCGAGAGTGTGCTGCCAACAGCCCAGGGTGAGTGCTGCACGGTGAGAGTGTGTTGCCAGCAGCCCAGGGCAAGTGCTGCCCTGCACGGCGAGAGTTTGCTGCCAACAGCCCAGGATGAGTGCTGCACTGCGAGAGTGTGCTGCCAACAGCCCAGGGCAAGTGCTCTATGGTGAGAGTGTGCTGCCAGCAGCCCAGGGTGAGTGCTGCATGTCGGGAGTGTACTGCCAACAACCTAGGGCGAGTGCTGCACAGCGAGAGTGTGCTGCCAACAGCCCAGGGCGGGTGATGCCCTGCACGGCAAAAGTGTGCTGCCAGCAGCCCAGGGCGAGTGCTGCCCTGCACGTGAGAGTGTGCTGCCAGCAGCCCAGGGCGAGTGCTGACCTGTAAGGCGAGAGTGTGCTGCCAAGGGTGAGTGCTGACCTGCACGGCGAGAGTGTGCTGCCAACAGCCCAGGGGGAGTGCTGCCCTGAACGGTGGGAGTGTGCTGGTGCTGCACAGTGAGAGTGTGCTGCCAACAGCCCAAGACAAGTGCTGCACGGCGAGAGTGTGCTGCCAACAGCCCAGGGTGAGTGCTGCACGGTGAGAGTGTGTTGCCAGCAGCCCAGGGCAAGTGCTGCCCTGCACGGCGAGAGTTTGCTGCCAACAGCCCAGGATGAGTGCTGCACGGCGAGAGTGTGCTGCCAACAGCCCAGGGCAAGTGCTCTATGGTGAGAGTGTGCTGCCAGCAGCCCAGGGTGAGTGCTGCATGTCGGGAGTGTACTGCCAACAACCTAGGGAGAGTGCTGCACAGCGAGAGTGTGCTGCCAACAGCCCAGGGCGGGTGATGCCCTGCACGGCAAAAGTGTGCTGCCAGCAGCCCAGGGCGAGTGCTGCCCTGCACGTGAGAGTGTGCTGCCAACAGCCCAGGGAGAGTGATACCCTGCACGGCAAGAGTGTGCTGCCAGCAGCCCAGGGCGAGTGCTGCCCTGCACACGAGAGTGTGCTGCCAACAGCCCAGGGTGAGTGCTGCCCTGCACGGCAAGAGTTTGCTGCCAACAGCCCAGGGCGAGTGCTGCACGGCGAGAGTGTGCTGCCAACAGCCCAGGACGAGTGCTGCCCTGCACGCGAGAGTGTGCTGCCAACAGCCCAGGGTGAGTGCTGCCCTGCACGGCAAGAGTTTGCTGTCAACAGCCCAGGGCGAGTGCTGCACGGCGAGAGTGTGCTGCCAACAGCCCAGGGCGAGTGCTTCATGGCGAGAGTGTGCTGCCAACAGCCCAGGGCGAGTGCTGCATGATGAGAGTGTGCTGCCAACAGCCCAGAGCGAGTGCTGCACAGCCAGAGTGTGCTGCCAGCAGCCCAGGGCGAGTGCTGCATGGTGAGAGTGTGCTGCCAACAGCCTAGGGCGAGTGCTGCCCTGCATGGCAAGAGTGTGCTGACAACAGCCCAGGGCGAGTGCTGCATGGCGAGAGTGTGCTACCAGCAGCCCAGGGCGAGTGCTGCACGGCGAGAGTGTGCTGCCGACAGCCCAGGACGAGTGCTGCATGGCGAGAGTGTGCTGCCAACAGCCCAGTGCGAGTGCTGCCCTGCACGGCGAGAGTGTGCTGCCAGCAGCCCAGGACGAGTGCTGCCCTGCACAGCGAGAGTATGCTGCTAGCAGCCCAGGGCGAGTGCTGCCCTGCACGGCGAGGGTGTGCTACCAGCAGCCCAGGGCGAGTGCTGCCCTGCATGGCGAGCGTGTGCTGCCAACAGCCCAGGACAAGTGCTGCCCTGCATGGCGAGAGTATGCTGCCAGCATCCCAGGGCGAGTGCTGCCCTGCACGGCGAGAGTGTGCTGCCAGCAGCCCAGGGCGAGTGCTGCCCTGCATGGCGAGAGTGACAGCCCAGGGCGAGTGCTGCCCTGCACGGCGAGAGTGTGCTGCCAACAGCCCAGGTGCTGCATGGCGAGAGTTTGCTGACAACAGCCCAGGGCGAGTGCTGCACGGCAAGATTGTGCTGCCAACAGCCCATTGCGAGTGCTGCCCTGCACGGCGAGAGTGTGCTGCCAACAGCCCAGGGTGAGTGCTGCATGGCAAAGTGTGCTGCCAACAGCCCAGGTCGAGTGCTGCACGGCGAGAGTGTGCTGCCAACAGCCCAGGACGAGTGCTGCCCTGCACAGCGAGAGTGTGCTGCCAACAGCCCAGGGCGAGTGCTGCATGGTGAGAGTGTGCTGCCAACAGCCCAGGGCAAGTGCTGCCCTGCATGGCAAGAGTGTGCTGCCAACAGCACAGGGCGAGTGCTGCATGGCGAGAGTGTGCTGCCAACAGCCCAGGGTGAGTGCTGCCCTGCATGGCGAGAGTGTGCTGCCAGCAGCCCAGGGCGAGTGGTGCATGGTGAGAGTGTGCTGCCAGCAGCCCAGGGCGAGTGCTGCACGGCGAGAGTGTGCTGCCAACAGCCCAGGACGAGTGCAGCACGGCGAGAGTGTGCTGCCAACAGCCCAGGGCGAGTGCTGCCCTGCACGGCGAGAGTGTGCTGCCAGCAGCCCAGGGCGAGTGCTGCATGGTGAGAGTGTGCTGCCAGCAGCCCAGGGCGACTGCTGCACAGCAAGAGTGTGCTGCCAGCAGCCCAGGGCGAGTGCTGACCTGTACGGCGAGAGTGTGCTGCCAAGGGCGAGTGCTGACCTGCACGGCGAGAGTGTGCTGCCAACAGCCCAGGGGGAGTGCTGCCCTGAACGGTGGGAGTGTGCTGGTGCTGCACAGTGAGAGTGTGCTGCCAACAGCCCAAGACGAGTTCTGCACGGTGAGAGTGTGTTGCCACCAGCCCAGGGCAAGTGCTGCCCTGCACGGCGAGAGTGTGCTGCCAACAGCCCAGGACGAGTGCTGCACGGCGAGAGTGTGCTGCCAACAGCCCAGGGCGAGTGCTCTATGGTGAGAGTGTGCTGCCAGCAGCCCAGGGTGAGTGCTGCATGTCGAGAGTGTGCTGCCAACAGCCCAGGACAAGTGCTGCATGGCGAGAGTGTGCTGCCAGCACGCCAGGGCGAGTGCTGACCTGCACGACGAGAGTGTACTGCCAACAACCTAGGGTGAGTGCTGCACAGCGAGAGTGTGCTGCCAACAGCCCAGGACGAGTGCTGCACGGCGAGAGTGTGCTGCCAACAGCCCAGGGCGAGTGCTGCCCTGCACGGCGAGAGTGTGCTGCCAGCAGCCCAGGGCGAGTGCTGCATGGTGAGAGTGTGCTGCCAGCAGCCCAGGGCGACTGCTGCACGGCAAGAGTGTGCTGCCAGCAGCCCAGGGCGAGTGCTGCATGGTGAGAGTGTGCTGCCAATAGCCCAGGGCGAGTGCTGCCCTGCATGGCAAGAGTGTGCTGCCAACAGCCCAGGGCGAGTGCTGCATGGCGAGAGTGTGCTGCCAACAGCCCAGGGTGAGTGCTGCCCTGCATGGCGAGAGTGTGCTGCCAGCAGCCGAGGGCGAGTGGTGCATGGCGAGAGTGTGCTGCCAGCAGCCCAGGGCGACTGCTGCACGGCGAGAGTGTGCTGCCAACAGCCCAGGGTGAGTGCTGCACGGCGAGAGTGTGTTGCCAGCAGTCCAGGGCAAGTGCTGCCCTGCATGGTGAGAGTGTTCTGCCAACAGCCCAGGACGAGTGCTGCCCTGCACAGCGAGAGTGTGCTGCCAACAGCCCAGGGAGAGTGCTGCATGGTGAGAGTGTGCTGCCAACAGCCCAGGGTGAGTGCTGCCCTGCATGGCAAAAGTGTGCTGCCAACAGCCCATGGCGAGTGCTGCATGGCGAGAGTGTGCTGCCAACAGCCCAGGGTGAGTGCTGCCCTGCATGGCGAGAGTGTGCTGCCAGCAGCCCAGGGCGAGTGCTGCATGGCGAGAGTGTGTTGCCAGCAGCCCAGTGCGAGTGCTGCACAGTGAGAGTGTGCTGCCAACAGCCCAGGACGAGTGCTGCACGGCGAGAGTGTGCTGCCAACAGCCCAGGGCGAGTGCTGCCCTGCACGGCGAGAGTGTGCTGCCAGCAGCCCAGGGCGAGTGCTGCACGGCGAGAGTGTGCTGCCAGCAGCCCAGAGCGAGTGCTGACCTGTACGGCGAGAGTGTGCTGCCAAGGGCGAGTGCTGACCTGCACGGCCAGAGTGTGCTGCCAATAGCCCAGGGGGAGTGCTGCCCTGAATGGTGGGAGTGTGCTGGTGCTGCACGGCGAGAGTGTGCTGCCAACAGCCCAAGACGAGTGCTGCACGGCGAGAGTGTGCTGCCAAAAGCCCAGGGTGAGTGCTGCACGGCGAGAGTGTGTTGCCAGCAGCCCAGGGCAAGTGCTGCCCTGCACGGTGAGAGTGTGCTGCCAACAGCCCAGGACGAGTGCTGCACGGTGAGAGTGTGCTGCCAACAGCCCAGGGCGAGTGCTCTATGGTGAGAGTGTGCTGCCAGCAGCCCAGGGTGAGTGGTGCATGTCGAGAGTGTGCTGCCAACAGCCCAGGATGAGTGTTGCATGGCGAGAGTGTGCTGCCAGCAGCCCAGGGCGAGTGCTGCATGGTGAGAGTGTGCTGCCAACAGCCCAGGGCGAGTGCTGCCCTGCATGGCAAGAGTGTGCTGCCAACAGCCCAGGGCGAGTGCTGCATGGCGAGAGTGTGCTGCCAACAGCCCAGGGTGAGTGCTGCCCTGCATGGCGAGAGTGTGCTGCCAGCAGCCCAGGTCGAGTGCTGCATGGCGAGAGTGTGCTGCCAGCAGCCCAGGGCGAGTGCTGCACGGTGAGAGTGTGCTGCCAACAGCCCAGGACGAGTGCTGCACGGCGAGAGTGTGTGTCATGATCTCTGCTTCCAAAAGGTCAGGGTTTTCCCAACTCCCTTGGAAGCAGATCCATAACCCAGGTTCCGAGTGCCAACCAGTCCCAATTGGGACCTTTTGGACCCAGTCCTGGCGCCAGTGGCACCAGGCTCATAAATATGCCCAGTCCCAGCGCTGGAAGCGCCGGGCTCATAATGCTTGGGTGGACTTACCTTCAGCAGACCATGCTGCTTACTTGCCTGCCAGTTGAGCCTCTGATCCTCTTCTGTTTGGAACTACTTTTCCTGTTAGGTGGGGCTGGAGCCACTCCCTAGATTCAGAACACTGGAACTCTTCTGGAAGGCAGGAACTCTTTTCTTACCAGGAACTCTTTTCTTACTTAGGCGTGGCTGTGGAAGGAGATGTCTAAGCACTACAGGAGGCTATTTAAACCACACCCAGTGGATGAATCTTGCTTTGCGTTATTCTGCAACCTCTGCAGCAGAACGCTCATCGTGTCTTCTGCATCCGGTCCTGGGCCTAAGGAAAAAGGCTTACCATCCTGAATCCAGTCTTCAGCAACACCTATAAAGACAAGAAAGAACAGGTTAGCATTCCGGCATCTGAAAGGCAAAGGCTTACCATCCTGAATCCAGTCTTCAGCAACACCTATAAAGACAAGAAAGAACAGGTTAGCATTCCGGCATCTGAAAGGCAAAGGCTTACCTACTCTTCGTGCGCTCCGGAGGTCTTCACACTGCATTCCGGCATCTGAAAGACAAAAGTTTACCAACTCTTCGCACGCTCCGGAGGCCTTCGGCGCTGCATCCCGCATCTGAAAGACAAAACAAGGTGCGTTTAAAGACATTGGGGAACTTTAATACTCACGTGCCATTACTCCTTTCCACATCTAATCCAGTGGGTATTCCGGCACCCTGCAGCCGCTCCGAACTCGTACCTGCAAAATAAAAAGACAGTTAGAGCGCATAGTGAAGCAGGCAACAAGCGCTTACTTACGTGCTTCCAGGCGCTTCTATTCATCACACGGGCTCCATCTTCAACTCACTTCAGCCCGTCATCCGCCATCGCCGGAACCCTGCAAAACAAGAGACATCATTACTAAAGACTTTAAAGACATTTGAATGACTCGAAACTTACCGTTCGTGCAGTAAACGACGGACAGCAGTCCTCTGAAGTCAAGAGGCCTGCGCTACCTATCCAGTGAAGAAACTGGTTACAGCACCCTGCCCCGAGGCAGATGGAGAGCTCGGCATTCACTTACCTAAGGTGAGAGCGTTAACCTTTGGGGGTCTACAGGAGAGGAGAAGAGGAAAGAGATAGGGACACCCCAATAACCCCAGTTCATTAACCCCATATTTTCTATCTGCAGACATCTTACTCTACACGTCAGGCATACAGTGCACAGAGGTCCAGCCCAAAGAGCCAACCGGGTGCTACACATCACCTTTGAAGATACGGTAGTCGCCCAGTCAAGACCGGCGCCTCTGCGAGAATCAGGTGAGCGTTACAGAGTGCTGCCAACAGCCCAGGGCGAGTGCTGCCCTGTACGGCGAGAGTGAGCTGCCAGCAGCCCAGGGCGAGTGCTGCATGGTGAGAGTGTGCTACCAGCAGCCCAGGGCGAGTGCTGCACGGCGAGAGTGTGCTGCCAGCAGCCCAGAGCGAGTGCTGACCTGTACGGCGAGAGTGTGCTGCCAAGGGCGAGTGTTGACCTGCACGGCCAGAGTGTGCTGCCAATAGCCCAGGGGGAGTGCTGCCCTGAATGGTGGGAGTGTGCTGGTGCTGCACGGCGAGAGTGTGCTGCCAACAGCCCAAGACGAGTGCTGCACAGCGAGAGTGTGCTGCCAACAGCCCAGGGCGAGTGCTGCCCTGCACGGCGAGAGTGTGCTGCCAGCAGCCCAGGGCGAGTGCTGACCTGCACGGCCAGAGTGTGCTGCCAATAGCCCAGGGGGAGTGCTGCCCTGAATGGTGGGAGTGTGCTGGTGCTGCATGGCGAGAGTGTGCTGCCAGCAGCCCAGGGCGAGTGCTGCACGGCGAGAGTGTGCTGCCAACAGCCCAGGACGAGTGCTGCACAGCGAGAGTGTGCTGCCAACAGCCCAGGGCGAGTGCTGCCCTGCACGGCGAGAGTGTGCTGGCAGCAGCCCAGGGCAAGTGCTGCATGGTGAGAGTGTGCTGCCAGCAGCCCAGGGCGACTGCTGCACGGCAAGAGTGTGCTGCCAGCAGCCCAGGGCGAGTGCTGACCTGTAAGGCGAGAGTGTGCTGCCAAGGGCGAGTGCTGACCTGCACGGCGAGAGTGTGCTGCCAACAGCCCAGGGGGAGTGCTGCCCTGAACGGTGGGAGTGTGCTGGTGCTGCACAGTGAGAGTGTGCTGCCAACAGCCCAAGACAAGTGCTGCACGGCGAGAGTGTGCTGCCAACAGCCCAGGGTGAGTGCTGCACGGTGAGAGTGTGTTGCCAGCAGCCCAGGGCAAGTGCTGCCCTGCACGGCGAGAGTTTGCTGCCAACAGCCCAGGATGAGTGCTGCACGGCGAGAGTGTGCTGCCAACAGCCCAGGGCAAGTGCTCTATGGTGAGAGTGTGCTGCCAGCAGCCCAGGGTGAGTGCTGCATGTCGGGAGTGCACTGCCAACAACCTAGGGCGAGTGCTGCACAGCGAGAGTGTGCTGCCAACAGCCCAGGGCGGGTGATGCCCTGCACGGCAAAAGTGTGCTGCCAGCAGCCCAGGGCGAGTGCTGCCCTGCACGTGAGAGTGTGCTGCCAGCAGCCCAGGGCGAGTGCTGACCTGTAAGGCGAGAGTGTGCTGCCAAGGGCGAGTGCTGACCTGCACGGCGAGAGTGTGCTGCCAACAGCCCAGGGGGAGTGCTGCCCTGAACGGTGGGAGTGTGCTGGTGCTGCACAGTGAGAGTGTGCTGCCAACAGCCCAAGACAAGTGCTGCACGGCGAGAGTGTGCTGCCAACAGCCCAGGGTGAGTGCTGCACGGTGAGAGTGTGTTGCCAGCAGCCCAGGGCAAGTGCTGCCCTGCACGACGAGAGTTTGCTGCCAACAGCCCAGGATGAGTGCTGCACGGCGAGAGTGTGCTGCCAACAGCCCAGGGCAAGTGCTCTATGGTGAGAGTGTGCTGCCAGCAGCCCAGGGTGAGTGCTGCATGTCGGGAGTGTACTGCCAACAACCTAGGGCGAGTGCTGCACAGCGAGAGTGTGCTGCCAACAGCCCAGGGCGGGTGATGCCCTGCACGGCAAAAGTGTGCTGCCAGCAGCCCAGGGCGAGTGCTGCCCTGCACGTGAGAGTGTGCTGCCAACAGCCCAGGGAGAGTGATACCCTGCACGGCAAGAGTGTGCTGCCAGCAGCCCAGGGCGAGTGCTGCCCTGCACACGAGAGTGTGCTGCCAACAGCCCAGGGTGAGTGCTGCCCTGCACGGCAAGAGTTTGCTGCCAACAGCCCAGGGCGAGTGCAGCACGGCGAGAGTGTGCTGCCAACAGCCCAGGACGAGTGCTGCCCTGCACGGGAGAGTGTGCTGCCAACAGCCCAGGGTGAGTGCTGCCCTGCACGGCAAGAGTTTGCTGTCAACAGCCCAGGGCGAGTGCTGCACGGCGAGAGTGTGCTGCCAACAGCCCAGGGCGAGTGCTTCATGGCGAGAGTGTGCTGCCAACAGCCCAGGGCGAGTGCTGCATGATGAGAGTGTGCTGCCAACAGCCCAGAGCGAGTGCTGCACAGCCAGAGTGTGCTGCCAGCAGCCCAGGGCGAGTGCTGCATGGTGAGAGTGTGCTGCCAACAGCGTAGGGCGAGTGCTGCCCTGCATGGCAAGAGTGTGCTGACAACAGCCCAGGGCGAGTGCTGCATGGCGAGAGTGTGCTACCAGCAGCCCAGGGCGAGTGCTGCACGGCGAGAGTGTGCTGCCGACAGCCCAGGACGAGTGCTGCATGGCGAGAGTGTGCTGCCAACAGCCCAGTGCGAGTGCTGCCCTGCACGGCGAGAGTGTGCTGCCAGCAGCCCAGGACGAGTACTGCCCTGCACAGCGAGAGTATGCTGCTAGCAGCCCAGGGCGAGTGCTGCCTTGCACGGCGAGGGTGTGCTACCAGCAGCCCAGGGCGAGTGCTGCCCTGCATGGCGAGCGTGTGCTGCCAACAGCCCAGGACAAGTGCTGCCCTGCATGGCGAGAGTATGCTGCCAGCATCCCAGGGCGAGTGCTGCCCTGCACGGCGAGAGTGTGCTGCCAGCAGCCCAGGGCGAGTGCTGCCCTGCATGGCGAGAGTGACAGCCCAGGGCGAGTGCTGCCCTGCACGGCGAGAGTGTGCTGCCAACAGCCCAGGTGCTGCATGGCGAGAGTTTGCTGACAACAGCCCAGGGCGAGTGCTGCACGGCAAGATTGTGCTGCCAACAGCCCATTGCGAGTGCTGCCCTGCACGGCGAGAGTGTGCTGCCAACAGCCCAGGGTGAGTGCTGCATGGCAAAGTGTGCTGCCAACAGCCCAGGTCGAGTGCTGCACGGCGAGAGTGTGCTGCCAACAGCCCAGGACGAGTGCTGCCCTGCACAGCGAGAGTGTGCTGCCAACAGCCCAGGGCGAGTGCTGCAAGGTGAGAGTGTGCTGCCAACAGCCCAGGGCAAGTGCTGCCCTGCATGGCAAGAGTGTGCTGCCAACAGCACAGGGCGAGTGCTGCATGGCGAGAGTGTGCTGCCAACAGCCCAGGGTGAGTGCTGCCCTGCATGGCGAGAGTGTGCTGCCAGCAGCCCAGGGCGAGTGGTGCATGGTGAGAGTGTGCTGCCAGCAGCCCAGGGCGAGTGCTGCACGGCGAGAGTGTGCTGCCAACAGCCCAGGACGAGTGCAGCACGGCGAGAGTGTGCTGCCAACAGCCCAGGGCGAGTGCTGCCCTGCACGGCGAGAGTGTGCTGCCAGCAGCCCAGGGCGAGTGCTGCATGGTGAGAGTGTGCTGCCAGCAGCCCAGGGCGACTGCTGCACAGCAAGAGTGTGCTGCCAGCAGCCCAGGGCGAGTGCTGACCTGTACGGCGAGAGTGTGCTGCCAAGGGCGAGTGCTGACCTGCACGGCGAGAGTGTGCTGCCAACAGCCCAGGGGGAGTGCTGCCCTGAACGGTGGGAGTGTGCTGGTGCTGCACAGTGAGAGTGTGCTGCCAACAGCCCAAGACGAGTTCTGCACGGCGAGAGTGTGCTGCCAACAGCCCAGGGTGAGTGCTGCACGGTGAGAGTGTGTTGCCACCAGCCCAGGGCAAGTGCTGCCCTGCACGGCGAGAGTGTGCTGCCAACAGCCCAGGACGAGTGCTGCACGGCGAGAGTGTGCTGCCAACAGCCCAGGGCGAGTGCTCTATGGTGAGAGTGTGCTGCCAGCAGCCCAGGGTGAGTGCTGCATGTCGAGAGTGTGCTGCCAACAGCCCAGGACAAGTGCTGCATGGCGAGAGTGTGCTGCCAGCACGCCAGGGCGAGTGCTGACCTGCACGACGAGAGTGTACTGCCAACAACCTAGGGCGAGTGCTGCACAGCGAGAGTGTGCTGCCAACAGCCCAGGACGAGTGCTGCACGGCGAGAGTGTGCTGCCAACAGCCCAGGGCGAGTGCTGCCCTGCACGGCGAGAGTGTGCTGCCAGCAGCCCAGGGCGAGTGCTGCATGGTGAGAGTGTGCTGCCAGCAGCCCAGGGCGACTGCTGCACGGCAAGAGTGTGCTGCCAGCAGCCCAGGGCGAGTGCTGCATGGTGAGAGTGTGCTGCCAATAGCCCAGGGCGAGTGCTGCCCTGCATGGCAAGAGTGTGCTGCCAACAGCCCAGGGCGAGTGCTGCATGGCGAGAGTGTGCTGCCAACAGCCCAGGGTGAGTGCTGCCCTGCATGGCGAGAGTGTGCTGCCAGCAGCCGAGGGCGAGTGGTGCATGGCAAGAGTGTGCTGCCAGCAGCCCAGGGCGACTGCTGCACGGCGAGAGTGTGCTGCCAACAGCCCAGGGTGAGTGCTGCACGGCGAGAGTGTGTTGCCAGCAGTCCAGGGCAAGTGCTGCCCTGCATGGTGAGAGTGTTCTGCCAACAGCCCAGGACGAGTGCTGCCCTGCACAGCGAGAGTGTGCTGCCAACAGCCCAGGGAGAGTGCTGCATGGTGAGAGTGTGCTGCCAACAGCCCAGGGTGAGTGCTGCCCTGCATGGCAAAAGTGTGCTGCCAACAGCCCATGGCGAGTGCTGCATGGCGAGAGTGTGCTGCCAACAGCCCAGGGTGAGTGCTGCCCTGCATGGCGAGAGTGTGCTGCCAGCAGCCCAGGGCGAGTGCTGCATGGCGAGAGTGTGTTGCCAGCAGCCCAGTGCGAGTGCTGCACAGTGAGAGTGTGCTGCCAACAGCCCAGGACGAGTGCTGCACGGTGAGAGTGTGCTGCCAACAGCCCAGGGCGAGTGCTGCCCTGCACGGCGAGAGTGTGCTGCCAGCAGCCCAGGGCGAGTGCTGCACGGCGAGAGTGTGCTGCCAGCAGCCCAGAGCGAGTGCTGACCTGTACGGCGAGAGTGTGCTGCCAAGGGCGAGTGCTGACCTGCACGGCCAGAGTGTGCTGCCAATAGCCCAGGGGGAGTGCTGCCCTGAATGGTGGGAGTGTGCTGGTGCTGCACGGCGAGAGTGTGCTGCCAACAGCCCAAGACGAGTGCTGCACGGCGAGAGTGTGCTGCCAAAAGCCCAGGGTGAGTGCTGCACGGCGAGAGTGTGTTGCCAGCAGCCCAGGGCAAGTGCTGCCCTGCACGGTGAGAGTGTGCTGCCAACAGCCCAGGACGAGTGCTGCACGGTGAGAGTGTGCTGCCAACAGCCCAGGGCGAGTGCTCTATGGTGAGAGTGTGCTGCCAGCAGCCCAGGGTGAGTGGTGCATGTCGAGAGTGTGCTGCCAACAGCCCAGGATGAGTGCTGCATGGCGAGAGTGTGCTGCCAGCAGCCCAGGGCGAGTGCTGCATGGTGAGAGTGTGCTGCCAACAGCCCAGGGCGAGTGCTGCCCTGCATGGCAAGAGTGTGCTGCCAACAGCCCAGGGCGAGTGCTGCATGGCGAGAGTGTGCTGCCAACAGCCCAGGGTGAGTGCTGCCCTGCATGGCGAGAGTGTGCTGCCAGCAGCCCAGGGCGAGTGCTGCATGGCGAGAGTGTGCTGCCAGCAGCCCAGGGCGAGTGCTGCACGGTGAGAGTGTGCTGCCAACAGCCCAGGACGAGTGCTGCACGGCGAGAGTGTGTGTCATGATCTCTGCTTCCAAAAGGTCAGGGTTTTCCCAACTCCCTTGGAAGCAGATCCATAACCCAGGTTCCGAGTGCCAACCAGTCCCAATTGGGACCTTTTGGACCCAGTCCTGGCGCCAGTGGCACCAGGCTCATAAATATGCCCAGTCTCAGCGCTGGAAGCGCCGGGCTCATAATGCTTGGGTGGACTTACCTTCAGCAGACCATGCTGCTTACTTGCCTGCCAGTTGAGCCTCTGATCCTCTTCTGTTTGGAACTACTTTTCCTGTTGGGTGGGGCTGGAGCCACTCCCTAGATTCAGAACACTGGAACTCTTCTGGAAGGCAGGAACTCTTTTCTTACCAGGAACTCTTTTCTTACTTAGGCGTGGCTGTGGAAGGAGACGTCTAAGCACTACAGGAGGCTATTTAAACCACACCCGGTGGATGAATCTTGCTTTGCGTTATTCTGCAACCTCTGCAGCAGAACGCTCATCGTGTCTTCTGCATCCGGTCCTGGGCCTAAGGAAAAAGGCTTACCATCCTGAATCCAGTCTTCAGCAACACCTATAAAGACAAGAAAGAACAGGTTAGCATTCCGGCATCTGAAAGGCAAAGGCTTACCATCCTGAATCCAGTCTTCAGCAACACCTATAAAGACAAGAAAGAACAGGTTAGCATTCCGGCATCTGAAAGGCAAAGGCTTACCTACTCTTCGTGCGCTCCGGAGGTCTTCACACTGCATTCCGGCATCTGAAAGACAAAAGTTTACCAACTCTTCGCACGCTCCGGAGGCCTTCGGCGCTGCATCCCGCATCTGAAAGACAAAACAAGGTGCGTTTAAAGACATTGGGGAACTTTAATACTCACGTGCCATTACTCCTTTCCACATCTAATCCAGTGGGTATTCCGGCACCCTGCAGCCGCTCCGAACTCGTACCTGCAAAATAAAAAGACAGTTAGAGCGCATAGTGAAGCAGGCAACAAGCGCTTACTTACGTGCTTCCAGGCGCTTCTATTCATCACACGGGCTCCATCTTCAACTCACTTCAGCCCGTCATCCGCCATCGCCGGAACCCTGCAAAACAAGAGACATCATTATTAAAGACTTTAAAGACATTTGAATGACTCGAAACTTACCGTTCGTGCAGTAAACGACGGACAGCAGTCCTCTGAAGTCAAGAGGCCTGCGCTACCTATCCAGTGAAGAAACTGGTTACAGCACCCTGCCCCGAGGCAGATGGAGAGCTCGGCATTCACTTACCTAAGGTGAGAGCGTTAACCTTTGGGGGTCTACAGGAGAGGAGAAGAGGAAAGAGATAGGGACACCCCAATAACCCCAGTTCATTAACCCCATATTTTCTATCTGCAGACATCTTACTCTACACGTCAGGCATACAGTGCACAGAGGTCCAGCCCAAAGAGCCAACCGGGTGCTACACATCACCTTTGAAGATACGGTAGTCGCCCAGTCAAGACCGGCGCCTCTGCGAGAATCAGGTGAGCGTTACAGAGTGCTGCCAACAGCCCAGGGCGAGTGCTGCCCTGTACGGCGAGAGTGAGCTGCCAGCAGCCCAGGGCGAGTGCTGCATGGTGAGAGTGTGCTACCAGCAGCCCAGGGCGAGTGCTGCACGGCGAGAGTGTGCTGCCAGCAGCCCAGAGCGAGTGCTGACCTGTACGGCGAGAGTGTGCTGCCAAGGGCGAGTGCTGACCTGCACGGCCAGAGTGTGCTGCCAATAGCCCAGGGGGAGTGCTGCCCTGAATGGTGGGAGTGTGCTGGTGCTGCACGGCGAGAGTGTGCTGCCAACAGCCCAAGACGAGTGCTGCACGGCGAGAGTGTGCTGCCAAAAGCCCAGAGTGAGTGCTGCACGGCGAGAGTGTGTTGCCAGCAGCCCAGGGCAAGTGCTGCCCTGCACGGTGAGAGTGTGCTGCCAACAGCCCAGGACGAGTGCTGCACGGTGAGAGTGTGCTGCCAACAGCCCAGGGCGAGTGCTCTATGGTGAGAGTGTGCTGCCAGCAGCCCAGGGTGAGTGGTGCATGTCGAGAGTGTGCTGCCAACAGCCCAGGATGAGTGCTGCATGGCGAGAGTGTTTTCTTTCCAGCAGCCCAGGGCGAGTGCTGACCTGCATGACGAGAGTGTACTGCCAACAACCTAGGGCGAGTGCTGCACAGTGAGAGTGTGCTGCCAACAGCCCAGGGCGGGTGATGCCCTGCACGGCAAGAGTGTGCTGCCAACAGCCCAGGGCGAGTGATGCCCTGCACGGCAAGAGTGTGCTGCCAGCAGCCCAGGGCGAGTGCTGCCCTGCACGCGAGAGTGTGCTGCCAACAGCCCAGGATGAGTGCTGCACGGCGAGAGTGGGCTGCCAGCAGCCCAGGGCGAGTGGTGCCCTGCATGGCGAGAGTGTGCTGCCAACTGTCCAGGGCTAGTGCTGCACGGCGAGAGTGTGCTGCCAACAGCCCAGGGCGAGTGCTGCATGGCGAGAGTGTGCTACCAGCAGCCCAGGGCGAGTGCTGCACGGCGAGAGTGTGCTGCCGACAGCCCAGGACGAGTGCTGCATGGCGAGAGTGTGCTGCCAACAGCCCAGTGCGAGTGCTGCCCTGCACGGCGAGAGTGTGCTGCCAGCAGCCCAGGACGAGTGCTGCCCTGCACAGCGAGAGTATGCTGCCAGCAGCCCAGGGCGAGTGCTGCCCTGCACGGCGAGGGTGTGCTACCAGCAGCCCAGGGCGAGTGCTGCCCTGCATGGCAAGAGTGTGCTGCCAACAGCCCAGGACAAGTGCTGCCCTGCATGGCGAGAGTATGCTGCCAGCATCCCAGGGCGAGTGCTGCCCTGCACGGCGAGAGTGTGCTGCCAGCAGCCCAGGGCGAGTGCTGCCCTGCATGGCGAGAGTGACAGCCCAGGGCGAGTGCTGCCCTGCACGGCGAGAGTGTGCTGCCAACAGCCCAGGTGCTGCATGGCGAGAGTTTGCTGACAACAGCCCTGGGCGAGTGCTGCACGGCAAGAGTGTGCTGCCAACAGCCCATGGCGAGTGCTGCCCTGCACGGTGAGAGTGTGCTGCCAACAGCCCAGGGTGAGTGCTGCATGGCAGAGTGTGCTGCCAACAGCCCAGGGCGAGTGCTGCCCTGCACGGCGAGAGTGTGCTGCCAACAGCCCAGGATGAGTGCTGCACGGCGAGAATTTGCTGCCAGCAGCCCAGGGCGAGTGCTGCACAGCGAGAGTTTGCTGCCACTGTCCAGGGCGAGAGCTGACCTGCACGATGAGAGTGTGCTGCCAACAACCCCGGAAATAGACATTCGAGAGACTCTGCTGGACCACAAAGCTGGCATTGGAGGTATTGATTCCAAGCTAGACACCTTATCCTCCAAAGTCGACCTGCTACAACACCGGCTGGATAAACACAGAGACCACCTACATACGGTAGAACAGAGAATGTCCGAGCTCGAGGATGGGAGCACTTCGCTGGTATCCAGAATGTCAGCACTGGAGGTCCGGATAAAAGCAGCAACAGCTAAAAATGAGGACTTAGAGTGGAGAGCACTACACAACAATATTCGGCTGGTCGGTGTGAGAGAGCAGCAGGATCTTCCTAAAATGGAGGAATTTGTAGAGGCAATGTGCAAAGAACTGTTCAGAGAACCTTCGCTATCTCAACTTTTCGTGATTGAAAGAGCTTACTGCATACCCGCCTCTCGCCGGATCCCAAGAGCAGCCCCAAACCCGATCATCGCACAAATTCTCCACTGTTGAGACCGCGACACAATCCTCTGACTGGTCAGAGAATAGGGAAAACTCCAATACGATGGAAACAAGGTCCAAATATACCCAAACTTCTTGTTAGCAGTACAAGCGTCACAAAGGTCTTTCGCGGGAGTGAAGAGGCGCTTAAGAGATTGCAATATACTATACTATATGTTTTTTCCAACAACGCTCTGGATCCAGCACGCAGGGAGAACTCCATTCTTCACCTCGCCAGAGGCAGCAAGCTCCTTTCTGGACAAGATCGCCAGCCGCACCCTGTGAAAGGACCTTAGACCCCGGAGAGAAGACAGAAACCGGAGAAACCTGGACTGAGGTAAAATCGGCTGAAACAAAAGGGGGAGCAACACTGTAAACTCTAAAGGCTGAGAGTGTATAGATTAACACATAAAGGGAAACAATGACACACTTTAAATATTCAATTTAAAACACCACAGGTCCACCTATGTCCGAATTAGAAAGGGAGCAATCGGACTCAGCCGGGCACTAGCGCCCAGAGCTCAGCACTGTACAAAGGAAATGGGTTAAGGGAGAGGGTAGAATCTACGGGCAGGTTTGGGGTTGCCCGTGAGGGAGGGAGAACAGGAGACACTCCAGAATGAGTAAGGTAGAGGGATTTACATTGGGTGGGATGGAAGAAGTTCAAGGGAAGTTACACTTGTTGGCAGTCCGGTTCTTGTCCGCTAACTCCACTGATAGATCCGATGTAAGTAATGCTTGAAAAGACTCGAGCCACATTGAACAGATATAGTAGGGTCCAGTGGGGTTCAAGGTAACAACGTGCAACATAAGAGGGGGAAACAATCCAACCAAAACTCTGAGAATATCCCAGTATCTCAAAAGGCACAGCATTAATACAAGAAACCCACCTTATTCCTTCCTCTGAGGGCAGATGGGCTGCAAGTTGGGAATGCCATAGATACTACTCCTCTTTTTCATTCAATAAGAGAGTGAAGTCGCGGTTAATATCAGTGGCTAGGGACGATGCAGGGAGGGCATTACTGGTGCATGGAGTACTCAAGGGTGTACTGGTCGTTTAAGTGAACTCATATGGCCCAAACATAGACAGCACCAATGCATTCGACTGGGTGATGACCCACCTGGTGCGGTTTCAGAATGGCCACAGTCATCTGGACACTACCCTAGACCCCTTGTGGGATAGATCAAACACGGCACCGAGCGGGAAAACCAAAGCGAGCCTTCAGATACAAGAAATGTGTATGGCCTATAACTTAATCGATGCATGGAAGCTTCGCAACACAAAGATCTGTGTCTTTACGTTTCACTCCTGGGTCCACGGCTCCAGCTCTAGGCGAGACTACAGGTGGTTGGCAGTAAACCCAATTGGTAGCAGTCTGTACCACCCAGATTTACCTGGTAGCTGTGGCTGAGCAGTCAGACTTCTCTCAAGAAGAGTTAGGCAGTATGCAGAGTATTCACAATAGGACAAAAGAACACAGTAGAACAAGAAAACACTGACCAGAGCTTGGTGTAAAAGAGATATAATTATTTATTTAAAACCACATCTAGAAAAACACACAGGCACTAATAGTAAGCAATTCAAAAACATGGTCACTAAAAGATATACACTCCCTTAAAAGAATATTATACAAGTCTTAAGTAAAGCCCCACTTATTTTCAGACAGCGGTGAGCGCTTAATGTAGATGGCACTCTAATAATTCAGTTTAAACGGGAGAGAAAGGCAGAGCATAAATTGAAACAGATCCCAACACTTTCAAAAGAACACAGCAAGAGGGGAAGGCAGAGTCAAACCGTGAAGTTAGAGTTCAGAAAGCTGGATCCACTTTAAAAGGATCAGAACGAAATGTGTCCAAGGTCACACGGTTGAAAAGTGCACAAAAGTCTCGAAAAGGTTCAGAAAGAGTTGGACCAAAAGAAAGGGACCAGTTAGATGGTCAAGGCGGCCAGCCCAGTCCAGAAGGTTACGGGATTATTATTACCATGTAGCAATCTTTAGAAAGGGAGGCCTGGCGGACACGGTACCTTAAAGTGGTGAGAATACTCCAGCGGAGGCAGTTGTTCCTGGCAGCGGATGCAAGTCGGTGCTTCGTCCGGGGGAAGAGAGGATCTCGTCGGGGAGGAAGACAGGAGTCCGTTGCACTGCCAGGGAAGAAACCAGCCGCAGAGTTCTCAGTTAAAAAGGAGCGGTCCTTTTATTCGCGGTCCAGTGGTAAGTGGCTATCCGGTTGCCGGGGTGCTTGGCACAGGCAATTCGACCACAAGACGTCCTGGGATGCGAGGAAAAGAAGGTAAACTGGTTGTGCCCACCAGTCAGGGGAAGAAGACTCTCCAGCCGGGAGATCTTCTCTGTCGTCGGGAAGTGGTGAGTCGGTTCCACAGGGCTCCACCGGTGGTGTCGTCGTGGTAGGTCGGCTCAGCTTCTCCCTCGTCGGATTCTCAGGTCCTGTGGCGAATTTTGAAGTTCCAGTTCCCAAAGCCCTGCTTTAATGCTGCACACCCCCATTCACTCAGCCTAGCTGTCAATCAAACATGCTAAGTGGTGAGCGACTTGAGTTACCAAGGTAACTCAGTACAGGGTTCCTAAACCCCCACACCCCCTGTGGTACCAAGACAGAGTGGCACCACCTTGGAGGCTTCTGTGGAGAAGCCCGCCAAAAAGTGGAACAAAGGGCTCGACTTGGTTTGGAGTCACAGAAGAGAACACAAACGCCATTTTAGAATCGAGTTCTGGCAAAAAATACCAACCGGCGAATTAATATTAAATAAATAAACCGGCGGTATGTTCGAGGCTATGAGAATTAAATAATTAAAGTTGGTAGCCTCGAACAATGGGAAAATCCCATAGAGGTATATTTGCGGTCGAATATAAAAGTAGTATCCACTGCCACCAGCCAAAACTCGATCAGGGGGGACGGAGACGTGCCCCCTCGACTAACAGACCCCAGGGCAATCGAATTGCCCCGACCAGTACGTCCACAATATGATGGTTTGTACTAGTTTCTGTTCATAATTTCGGACTAGTAAAGCCAATGGTGACTTTACATGCCCTGGGAGACAGTCCCAGGGTCTGGAGTTTATGGTGGGGTGTCACTATGACACCACTGTGTAACTGCACGGAGGGTGCTGTGTAACACACATAGTAAAAACACATGAGACCCTATGGAGTAAAGGACCCCATAGCCCATAAAACACATTGGGCCTCATTACAACCCTGGCGTTAAGGGGTTAACGGCGCCGTAAAAGCCTGTGGCGCCGTTAAACCCTTAACGCCAGATTCACACTTTAACGCCTACTTTTTGCAGGCGTTAAAGTCCAAGGCGCTAAGCGACCTTGGTGCTAATTACAGCACCGTAATTCACGGTGCCGTAATTAGCGCCTTCCCCATCCCCATTGAGCCCTATGGGGCAAAAATGGGAATGGGGAAGCGGCAATGGTGAATGGGGATTTACCGCCCCGCCAACCTTGGTCCTACGCCAGGGTTGTAATGAGGCCCATTAACAGTCAAAGGAACACCACAAATCAAGTCCAAGAGTGGGAGAAAAAGAGTCTCACTCTTGGCAGGAGAGAAAAACAAACTCAAGAAATCCAGCAAAGCTGCTGGGGGACTCACTAGGTTAGGAAATTCAGCCTAAACAGAGAATTCTCCCTAACAACCACGTTTTCACCATCACCGCAAACCGAAAGGGTGGCACCTTTGTACCGGAGAACTCCGCGGCTGGTTTCTTCCCTGGCAGTGCAACGACCTTCATCTTTCCTCCATGACGAGATCTTCTCTTCCTCTGGACGACGCTGTGACTTGCACCCACTGCCAGGAACAACTGCCCCCGCTGGAGGATCCTCTCCATTTAAGGTACCGTGTTCCGCCTGGCTTCCCTTGCAACCTATTGAACGGGGTGTATTAAATCCTCGTCTCTCGAACCTGGGTTAGCCTGGGACACCTTAGCTAACTTTTCTGCACTGAACTACACCTTTTTCGAACTACCTCCACAAACTTCGAAGACTCTGTGTAACTGTCTGATCTTGGGCATCTTTCGCCTGGCTCCCTTGAAAGTGGGCCTGGCGCCTAAACTTTCTTGCTCACCAGTAGACTGTGCCCTCCGAACTTGCTGTGGGTCTTTAAAAAAGTGTTTAGTGTGTGTGCTTCCATAATTCTGCTTTTCCCTCCCTTTTTATCTACTTGTTGGAGTGCCATCGAACGTTAAGCGCTCACCTCTGTCTGGAAATAAGTGGTGTTAACTAAGACTTGTCCAACAAGTAATCAGGGATGTACATATGATAATAGTGATTGTGTTTTGAACTTATCTTACTAATTTAGTGCTAGTGTGTTTTATAAGTGTGTGTTAAATAAATAATTATATACTTTTACACCCAAGATCTGGTCAGTGTTTGCTTGTACTACTGTATTTCTGTACCTATTTTGTATGCTCTGTATACTGCCTAACTCTTCTTGAGGGAAGTCTGACTGCTCAGCCACAGCTACCTAGTGAATCTGTGTGGTACAGACTGCTACCAAGTGGGTTTACTGCCAAACACCTGTAGTCTTAAATCTTTTGCATTGGTCCCTAAGGGAACTGCACAGGTTTCTGCCTAACAATGGGGAAAACACAGTCTGCACAGTTTGAAATGAAAAGGGGGACCCCTCACTGCTGGTCTGAGAGACCGACTCTCAGGCCACCAGGGAATTTGGTGACAAATTTGAATTTCAGTGGGAGTCCTCCAGTGTGAGGTACCTTGGAGTAATGCTATCCAGAAACTGCAAATAACTGTTCTGGGATAACTATGGGAAAACCATTGAAGCGCTCAGTGAAAAAATAGCAAGGTGGCTGTGATGCTGGAAATGCATCGGAGGGACAGGTTGTTTACTGATTTTTATCGTGTGTTCTGGCGTGTTTTCCGCGCAGGAGTCCATGTGGGACTCCTGGTGGTGCAGCTCTCTCTTTTGGTTTGGTGTACATATCCATGGGTTACCCTTATGGCACCCATGGGTGGGGGTACAACCCTGTGCCCCTAGTGTATGTTTTTGGGCACCTGTGTGTGGCCCACAGAGCAGGGTACGGGCTGGTGGCAGCTCCGTGCTGAATTGACTGGTGCCCTGAGTGTCCCCCATTTCGGGATGCCCAGGCCCTGCCATTGGAATCGGTAGATTCCTGATGGAGACAAAATGGCCCCCATGGACTCTTGCCTTCCATCGCCTTTTACCTTGATCTTCCCGAAGTCCCGGGAAGCCCTGACTCTGTCCGTTCCCCCTGACTGGCTGTTTGGGGGAAGTTCCATATATGGTAGTGTGGGGAAGTGCTGACCAGACTGGCTGGAGCCTTCCCAACGACCGTATGTTAGGGGTACGCCTGTGCTTGAGACCTGGGTGAATGGAGTTTGTGACGAATACGAATTCTGTGTTGTGGGTGTCTAGTATCTGGTGGTTGACACAATGACTGAGACAGCCCTGCCCGAAACCGGTATGAATGCAGTGTGGAGTGTTGAAAGGCTGGGTACTTGTCCCAATACACATAACTTGTTGTGAGTGTCTGGAGAGGCGTGAATGGCCTGAATGCACTATGCACCTGATTGGATGCCTGCCTGCATGAATGCCCTTCTGACCGATTGGTTGCCTGAGTGTGACCCAGCAGAATGAATGGGAGATCAACTAGTATATCTGGGGGCCTCTCACTGCTAGAATTTGTGTTCAGAAGCTGAAGAGTAACTGGAGTGAAACTGATGCTTAACCTTGAAGCCCTGCTTGAAGAGTAGAATTGCTGTTGCTCTCCTTCACAATCTGAAAGCTTCTGTGTCTCCAAGAACTGACCCAGAGAGGACCTGGTAAGGCGCCTTCTTCCCGAGCTACGAGGGACCATCGTGTACCAGCTGATCTTTGCCAAAGCTCCCTGGTAGACAGACCTTCGACAGGCTGCCGACCCGAGACGGGGACTGCTGCGGAATCCCAAGGAGAAGCGCCCGGACTGTTGTCTGCCACTGTCGACGACGGCCGTATGGATCTGGGAAGTTGAGCATACAAACAATAGAATGGAGTAACGCGAGTTGAGGAATGTTTTGAATTATTGTATGCAAACTCAGCTGCGGGCAGCACAGAATGCCGGCTAGTTTGGTACTGTAAAAATAAACATCGCAGGTATTGTTCCATTGTTCCGTTAACCCGTTCTGTTTGTCCATCCGTTTGGGATGGTAGGAACTGGACATGCGCTCATCGATAAGAAAAGCGGAAGTCAGTGCCCTCCAAAAGCGGGACGCAAATTGTGATCCCCTGTCAGTGATCACTATAGACGGCAATCCAAAAAACCGAAAAATATGTCTCAAAAACAGATCAGCAAAAATGCTGGCAGTAGGGATACCCTGACAGGGTATGAACAAAGCCATTTTAGTGAAGTAGTCTACTACCACCCAAACTGTATCATACCCATGGCTGGGAGGAAGCTCGACCACAAAATCCATGGATACCATGTACCAGGTTTTGTGTGGTACAGGTAAAGGACGCAACAGCCCCATAGGCTTGCTGGGTGTGGTTTTGCATTGTGCACATGTGGCACAGGAAGAGACATTGGCCCTCATTACGACCCTGGCGGTAAGGGGTTTGCGCCAGCGTTAGCTGCGCCGACCCCTTACCGCCAACTACGAGTTCCCATAGCGCCATGGTCATTTTTCCGCCCGCTTTTTGCGGGCGTAAAAATCCATGGCGCTATGGGACCTTGGTGTTAATTACGCCACCGTAATTTACGGTGGCGTAATTAACTCCTTCCCCACTCCCATTATACCCTATGGGGCCGAAATGGGAATGGGGAAGGGTAAATGGGTCAATGGGGACTTACCGCCCCGCCGACCTCGGAATGGGGCGGTAAGTCCACCATCCGCCATGGCGTAAACGGACTTTACGCCATGGCCGGAAAGTCCGTCGATGGCGGAAAAAATCCGCCAGGGTCGTAATGAGGGCCATTGTCTACCACATCCCTTGTCATCTTTGGCTACCAACACCATCTCTGCAGTAGATCTACGGTCTTCTTTGGACCCGGATGGGCTGCATCCAAGGAGTCATGACCCCAATTTAATGCCCTACTGCGGGTTCCTTCCGTGGGTAAGTACAAGACGTTGTTAATATAAGGGAGACCCTCTCTGATATCCAAATGGAGATCATGCACCTCCGAAGGGTTTTGCAAAACCCATTCTATTATTTCTTGTTTCAATGAGGGCTGGACAGAACAAGTGCATATAACGTGGTCTGCCAATAATGGAGGGTGTTTTGTCTCACGTTTGTATGTCCCTGCATAAAGACGTGATAGAGCATCTGCTTTGATGTGGTCTCTAGAAGGCCTATACGATATGTGAAAATCAAATTGGGCAAAAAACGAATGCCATCGTGCTTGACGTGCAGTTAGGCATTTCATAGTTTTGATGGCTTGTAGGTTGCGGTGATCGGAATAGACCGACACAGGATGCCTTGCTCCGAGTAAGTGGTGTTGCCATATGAGAAATGCATCTTTGATAGCTAACAGCTCCTTCTTTGTTACTGTGTAATTTCTTTCATAGGGAGCCAGTTTGCGCGAAAAGAACGCTACCGGATGCTCTGCCCCAGTATCTGTGCACGTTTGGGACAGTATAGCACCTACGGCCAGATTAGAAGCATCTGCTTCTATTATATGAAAGGCATATCTGGATTAGGGTGTTGTAGAACCGGAGCTGTAGTGAATGCCTCCTTGAACTGATCAAACGCCTTCTGAGCTTCAGGTGTCCAGTGGACCCAGGGAATGTAAAAAAAAAAAATGATGGGAAAAGGGGGTGGGGGTGGGGTAGGGGTAGGACTGGGCGTGAGGGTGGAGGAGGGGGTGGGGTTAGGGGTGGGGGTAGGGGTGGGGGTATAGGGGTGGGCGTGAGTGTGGAGGAGGGGGTGGGGTTAGGGGTGGGGGTAGGAGTGGGGGTGGGGGTATAGGGGTGGGCGTGAGTGTGGAGGAGGGGGTGGGGTTAGGGGTGGGGGTAGGGGAGGGGGTGGGGGTAGGGGTGGGGGTGGGGGAGGTGGTGGGGTAGGGGTGGGGGTGGGGGTAGGACTGGGCGTGAGGGTGGAGGAGGGGGTGGGGTTAGGGGTGGGGGTATGGGTGGGGGTGGTGGTATAGGGGTGGGCGTGAGTGTGGAGGAGGGGGTGGGGTTAGGGGTGGGGGTAGGGGAGGGGGTGGGGGTAGGGGTGGGGGTGGGGGAGGTGGTGGGGGTAGGGATGGGGGTAGGGGTGGGGGTGGTGGAGGGGGTTTGCGGCCACTAGCCACCATTGATTTTTTACTGATTGAAAGGGGGGGTGGCTCTCCCCCCCAACCGAAGTAGAAAGGGGGGCACCCATTGTAACCCTCCCTGGAGGCAGATACCTGCTCCTAGGAAGGGGCATCTGACCCCAGGGAGGGATGCATGAGGTGGGGCCTCCCCTATCTGATGCCAGGGAGGGATGCATGAGGTGGGGACCTCCATTTGGGGTGGGGGGAGAGTGCCAGCCCTCGTTGCAGTACAACATTCACTGCCAATTTAGGGTGCCCTTCAGCCCCCCTAAAAAGCAGCCTACGATTTTGTATTCTTTTTTTTGTTTACCCAACTTCGCTTGGTGCAGTTGGCCACATTAGTGTGCCAATCTGGCCCCAGGGTGCCCAAACCCTACTGCCCCATCTATTGGGGGTCCTGCCCCACCTTTTGTGGTGGCCCTCTCCTCATAACGTTTTGACTCATTTCCCAAATGTGACCTACATTTAGTCGCTGCTTTAGGCACCATACACTTTTGTATCCTGCACAAGACACCTACCCTTGAAAAGGTCTGCCTGTGCTCTTTCAAAAAATGTATGCTTGCCGTTCCTCACCACATTGGTTTTCCCGATTTACACATGCTAAGTGCGTCTGTTCAGGCCGTGAGTGCAAAACTCCTGTGTACCATGGCTCAGTGTTTGGCTTGTGGTATTGCTTGTTTTGTAAAACACTACAAAAAATGTGTGCTCTCCTAACTGCAAGAGTCGGGGGAATGTAGCGGAGCATTGCTTTTCTCAAAATTCATAGAAGCCATTGCCGTACAAAGCCATCCATGTCCAACACATACCTTTTTTTCGGTCATTTTCCCGCTTTTCCCCCAATCTATGGCAGTTTCCCCTACCTAGTTGTTGCCTGACCTATACAAATCACCCCTTCCGAAACTTGGAATTTTGTCTACTTTTCAGAAATACTTGCCTTTCTGTCCTCCAATTAGGCTTTCCTACCCTTTTCTTCCATTCCGTCCATGCATGTCCAATTGGCAAAAATGGCCAAATTCGCCTACCTCTCACAAAACGGTTGATAACCACATCAAAATAATTTTTTTTCGTTTCCACTCAACCTGTTCTTGGAAGCCAGGAAATTGGGGAATTCAGCACAGCAAACCATTCGTTCCTAGCTCTTACAAGGAAAAAGCCACAGGCTTCTTTGTACATCATTTTATTGGCATTTTTTGAAAAAACCCAAAATTTTCGCACTTTTTGCTTATTTTCTCTCACCCCTCTACAGCAACCTAGGATTCCTAGTTACAAGCCATTGAATGGCCACATACTGTAATCACCAAAAAAGGCCCTGGCACTGGGGAGAAATACCCATGTGACTCAAGGGGTTAATGCCTCCATCCTCTTCTAGATCTGATTCCTCAGTATCTAGTTTGACCAAACAGGATTGAACCTCACACTCAGCCTCAGCTGGTGTGGGAGTCACAGATGTGACTTTGGACAGTCTCAGAGATGTCCTTCTGGGCACAGGAGTGCTTGCTGGTTTCTTGCTGGCAGATGTAGGTTTCCCATTTGTCTTTTCCTGTCCTGCAATGGCAGTAAGTAAGTTGTGTGGACTTGGGGTGATAGTTTCCTCTATCATGTCCCCAGGAGAGCCTCTCAAGGTTCTCTCCCTTGCAGACCTTGTGAGCTCCTGCTTCCATCTACTGTGGGGTCTGGGGGTACTAGACACAACTCCAAGAGTTTTAAGGGCATTACCCAACAGGACCCTCCAAGGTACGTTATTTTGCACACTTACAGGTATCCTGGCAGTCATGTCATTACACTGGATGAGAGCTGGTGACTGGGGTACCATTTGCACAGGGCCTCCAACTAACTTGGTTAAGTGTTTGGGTGCCTTAGCAACATCCTCCACCTTGAAATAACATTCATCAACCACAGTTATGCTGGCTCCAGTGTCTCTGATGGCAGGAGTCTCCTGACCATTCACAAGAACACTATCTTTGTAATACTTTTAACATTGACAACACAAAACATGAAATAACCTATATCCCTGACTAATCGACCGACAGGCAATCCAACACCTCTCACTTTCGACTTATATTTACCCAGAAGTTGGCGATACTTCTGCCTCAGGTGAACATGGGAATCCCCTCCGGGCCGGCCACTCACATAAAACTGCTTCGGCAGCAGGCAACTCGCCAGCACTGAACCCTGTCCGCCAGTCAGCCCACTGCAATCCACTGTCCCTCTCAGCACAGTGTCCCAGGATGTCTGCTTTGACTGCACCTACTCACAGCTCTTTTAATAAGTTCTTCTGTCAGTCAATGCAGCACCTCATCATCTAGATCCACTCACATCATCCGATCGGCCCTGTGTATTTTCCCCATTTCTGAAAGCCAAAGGTGACATTTCTAACTTTGCTTCCTGACTCACAATGGTTCACCTCAGCAGAGCAGAATTTTATGGTTCGTTGACGCACCAAGCTCAGTCTGCACAAAACTCCAATTTACAACGCTATCATGTTATGTTATTTTGCATTTATATAGCGCCTTATATACCATTGGTATGGTCTGTAGGCGCTGGTAGGTTGAACGCCCTTGGGAACCGAAGTTCGGTCAGTAGAGAGAGAAGAGAGAGTCAAAAAGTGCGTGTGCGCACCAGGTATGTGTGCAGCTGGTGCGGAATTCAAGTGGTAGCAGCTTCTTAGCGGTAGGTGTGGTGGTTGAGAGATCAGGAGTATGTGTTCGCTCTGGCCGGCTTTATCCAGGACGAGTGTGGCTGCGTTAGGCCTGAGGAGAACGCCTGGCTGGGGGGTGTGAAACCAGCAATGTTTACTTAGAGTGCTGTGGAGTAAGCGGGAGATGTAGATATGAGAACAGTTATACCGAATGGTGTCATAGTATCACTGTGTTCTAGTTGAGTGGTGGTGTAAGGGAGAGAGTAAGCGTGGGGTGTGTCGTGATGTATGCTCTTTCGAATGTTCCCTGTATTCCAAAACATATAATGTATGTCACGCAGTTCCGTGCGGGTGGGTCCGTTCTATGCATTTTTGTTCATTTCAGGCGTTCAAGATTGTCCTACACATTCATCCCTGCTCGACATATTCATGTACTCTGGTTCACCTTGCGTGCTCAAGACTGTCCATCATTCTCCAGTGTGTCTCACGCATGCTCTCATGTGTTCCATACGTGTGCACTACTGTCCTTCTTGCGCACGCACTTCAGTATACCCAGTGCATGTACTCCTGCCTGCCTACGCACTCATCCGTTCTGTATACTCCACCGCTCTCTATACACATCTGTTCGGTACGCTCATTTGATCTACACACTCATCTGGTCTACACACTCATCCGGACTACACGCTGATATGCTCAACATACTATTCATCAGCTCCACGTACTCATCCATTCAGCATACTGCTCCATTCAGCATACTCGTCCGCTCTACAAATCCATCCGCTCCATGCGTTCGTCCGCTCCCCACACTCATCAGCTCCGTACACTCGTCCGCTCCAAAGACTCATCAACCGCTCTCCATGCTCTTCCGCCCTCTATGCTCGTCTGCTCTCCATGCTCTTCATGCTCATCCGCTCTCCACACACATCTGCTCTCCACACTCATCCGCTCTCCACACTCATCCGCTCTCCACACTCATCCATGCTCCACACTCATCCGTGCTCCACACTCATCCGCTCTCCCTACCCATCCGCTCCCCATACTCATCCACTCTCCATGCTTATTCGCTCTCCACGCTCCACACCCACCCGCTCTCCATAATCGTCCGATTTCCACGCTCATCCGCTCTCCACGCTACCCGCTCTCCACGCTCATCCGCTCTCCACGCTCATCCGCCCTCCTCGCTCATCCTCTCTACATGTTCGTTCACTCTTACACATTCGTCTGGTCAAACGTCCATCCAGTCTATACGTTCGTCTGTTCGGATTAGTCGATTGTTCTACGCCCTTGTGTGTTCTGTTTGCTTTTCTGTTTTCGCGTTTTCATCAACTCTACATGTACTCATCAGCTCTACATGCTCGTCCATTCTCCACACACAACCACTCTGTATACTCATTGGCTCTAATATGTTTATCTATTTCCTCTGATCTCTATATTCATTTGATCTTTCTAGTCGTCTATTCTACCACTCTCACACCCTTCCATTCAGTGTGTTCATCTGTTCTATACGCTACATCCATTCTAGATATTTCATCTATGTCAATCATTACGTTCCCTCCTCATTCATTATGATCATTTAATCGATTCAGATCTCCTAGTTTTCCGATGATTTAATCCTATTATCCACTTCACTGTTTTGATCTACATTACTCGTTTAGCACTGTTTGTCTTTATGGTTTACATTCGATTTTATTTAGTTGTAAATTTCTTGCTTCAGGTCAATTGCCGGGTCGGTGTTATTGTGATCAAGCTAGTTTGGAACTGGTTAGTTTTAGGGGAAGAGCCAGGTTTTCAGTAGTTTGCGGAAGGCCGTTAAGTCTTCAGTTAGGCGGATGTGGGGTGGGAGCGAGTTCCACAGGGTTGGGGCTAGGGCTGAGAATGATGATCCGCCTAACCTGGCTGAGTTTGTCTTAGGAATTACTAGGAGGCCGGCTGAGCTTGATCTTAGGGTGCGAGTGAGGTGATAAGGTATTAGCTTGGCTTGAAGATATTGCGGTCCAGTTTTATGCAGTGCTCGATGGGAGAGGCATAAGGTTTTGCAAGCCACCCTACGGGCTACTGGAAGCCAGTGCACTGTCTTAAGGGCTGGGGATACGTGGTCTCTTGGACCGAGCGCAAGTAGCATTTTGGCTGCCACGTTTTGTGCTCTTTGGAGTTTGTTTAGTTGGTATGCATGAATTCCGAGGTATAGGGGGTTTCCGTAGTCTAGTCTTGATAAGACGATTGATTGGATCGCGGAGACTCTGTTGGGAAATGAGAGGTATGGAAGAATATGCCTAAGGTTTTTGAGGTGGTAGTGGCAGGATTTTGAGACATTGTTGACTTGGGGCGAGAGTGTTAGGTCAGAGTCCAGGGTGCATCCAAGATTTTTCACTGTGTTGGAGGGTGTCGGTGAGTTGCCCATGGCGGGTGGCCAGGGTAGGGGGTGTGGAAGAAGATCGGGGTTGCCGCAGATCATGATTTCAGTTTTGGAGGGGTTTAACAGGAGGTGGCTTTGGGTCATCCAGAGTTCTATGTTAAGGAGGCAGGATGCCAGGTCGGGTCGGGAGTCGGGTTTCGAGTTCAGGAATTTTAGAATTAGTTGAGTGTCGTCGGCGTAGTTGTAACACAGGATGTTGTGTGAACAAATTATTGGTGGGAGGGTGATCAGGTAGAGATTGAACAGGAGGGCGGATAGACAAGCTCCCTGAGAGACTCCCGTGTCGACTGGTCGGGCTTGTGAGGTAAAGCTGGAGAGTGTCGTTATTTGGTGCCTGTCTTCGAGGAATGAAGCTATCCATTTAAGGGCGGTTCCACGGATTCCTAGGGAGTGGAGTCGGTCTAGGAGGATTGAGTGATTGATCGTGTCAAAGGCGGCCGATAGGTCGAGGAGGATTAGTGCGGCGCATCCCGCGGAGTTTGCTGTCATTTTAAGGTCATCCCAGATCGAGGTTAGGGTGGTTTCCGTTCCGTGACGTGATCTGAAGCCTGATTCAGCGGGGTCCCGGAGGTTGTTGGTTTCGACAAAGGCATTTAGTTGGGGCTAGGCGGTTCGGTCAATGAGTTTGGCAAGGAACCTGGTGTTTGAGATTGGGCGGTAGTTTTTGGGCTCGAGAGGGTCGAGCGAAGGTTTTTTAATTAGAGGTTTGACGTGCACCGTTTTGAATGCGTCGGGAAAAATACCAGAGGGGAGGGAGGAATTTATGATAAATCTTGCGTGTTCTCCTGCGCAGGTGGAAGCAAAAATGTCTTTAAGGGTTGTGGCTGGGCAGGGGTCCAGTGGTGAACCAGAACGTTTGCGGGCAGATAGAAGTTTGAGAAACTGTTCTGGTGATATTGGACTAAAGGATTCAAACGTTGGCTTCGTAGAGGTTGCGGCTGAAGGGCTGGCCGGTACGGGCGGAGGATTGCCCGGTGGCTGTAGTTGAGCCAGTTTGGTGTTTAGAGTTTTTGTTCTTTCGATAGCCGTGTTGTGGAAGTGGACGGAGAGCGAGTCGCACAGTGATTGTGAGGCAGTCAGGACGGTTGTATTACAAGATGGATTGGTGAATTCTGAGATGATTTTGTGGAGTTCTTTGCTTGGGTTTTTGCAGTTTAGGATTCGGGTGTTCTAGTGGGCTTTTTTTGCTTTCTGGATTTCGGCCTTGTATTGATATAGGTGTCGGGCCAAGGTGGTCCTGCTCTCGTGGGTTTTCTCTTTCTATCATTTGCGTTCTAGGTGTTTAGTGGTCTTCAACTCAGGAGTGAACCATCTGGGGAAAGGGCCACGGCGGGTTGATGGTTTGCATGGGGGGGTGAGTCGCAGGAGAGATGCGTTGAGCCATGAATCAAAGGCTTCAGGGGTTAGTTGGTTGTTGGGAAGGCGGGTGGGTGGTGGAGATTGGAGGAGTGCCTCGGCTAGGTCCGGGGTGATCGTTAGTTTTTTCCAGCATTTGCGTAAATTCGGGGGTTCGGATGCAAGTACGGGAGGGGGGTCGGGTGAGTGGATGGCGAACGAGAGAATGAAGTGATCGGACCAGACGGTTGGGGTGGGGGGCTTTAAATGAATCAGGGAGTTGAAGCTAAAGATGGCATCAAGAGTGTGTCCTTTGTAGTGGGTCGGGCCGTTTATGTGGGGTTGGAGATTAATTGCATCTAGACCGTCAACCAGGGAGTGTGTCATAGGGTTGGTGGGGATGTCGAGCCATATGTTGAAGTCACCAAGAAGGGTGAGGTTGGGATGGTTTAGTTGGAGGGTGGCGATTGAGTCGCAAAGGTTGTTTGCGAATTGTCTATCATAGCCAGGGGGCCTGTAGATTATTAGGAAGCTGTGAGAGAGCGATGGGGAGAGGGAAAGTTTAACAAGGAGAGATACGCAGGATGGGATGGAGGGTTGGTTGTCGATGATCGAGGAGCGGAAGGGAGATTTGAAGACGAATGCTACCCCACCTCCTCTGGACGGACGGTTCAATAGGATGAGGGAGTAGTCAGGAGGCAAGGCTTCACTAGAGATTGGGCCGAAGTCATCAGAGAACCAGGTTTCAGTGATGAAAACTAGGTCTGGTTTGACAGAGGTCATAGATGCAATGTCTGTTTTTTGCTACAGAACAGGCGTTAAATAGGATACAGTACACATCGGCGGGTAAGGTAGGCCTTGGTGCTGGAGCGGGATGTGGCGGTGGTGGAGAGAGTGGAGGGGGTGTAAGGTGGGTGATGCTAGAAGGGAATAGTGGGCAGGCAGAAAACTTGGCAGGCTTCGGGCGGGGTGGGTGGCTGGGTGTGATTGGATGATCGGATTTGGGATGGGGATTTGAGGGAGGAGGTGGGCGGTTGGGGGTTTCAGTTGCAGTTGATGAGAAATCGAGGGAGAGGGGTTTCAGGAAGGGGGAGGCCACGGGGGAAGGCGGAGAATGCGGGAGAGAGGGGGTGGGTCGAGACAGGGGAGGCGAGGAGTGCTGAGAGATTGAGGGGGACCTCTTTAGTTTCTTTGCTGCGACTGGTGTGTGGGAGAGGGTAGGGGGAGTCAGAGGGGGAGAGGGAAGCAGCTTCGGTTCGTGCTAGGGCTAGGCGCGCAGTTTTTAGGGAGGGGAAAGGGTGCGGTCGGGGGGGGAAGGTGGCAGGGGTATGAGGGCAAGGCGGTGGGTGGGTGATTTCCGGGTGGGGTGTGCCAGGTCTGATAGGGATGGGAGGGGGTGTGGACAATGCTGGCGGGTTGGCGGTGGGGTTCAGGGGATGAGTGGTTTTAGGGTGAGTGGCTCGCCATCATGCTCCTCTGGCTTGGTGTTTGGAGAGGGGAGTGGCAGCGGGTGTGGAGGAGGGTGGGGTGGTTTGGGAGGGAGGGGGCGGGAGGGAAGGCAGCTCGGAGAGTGGGGGTGGTCCCCGGGGGTCGTTTCTGACAGAGTCTGGTGGAGTGGGTGTGCTCATGATTGGTGCTGGCTTTAAAGTTGATTTAGGAGGGTTTTCTGATTGTAGTTCTAGGATCTGGGTGTCACGCTTTTAGGCACACTTCTGGGTTCAACTGGTCTTAGAGGATATTAGACTATTTGCTGCTCTCTAGATACAATAGCTGGCAGATGATTATTAGTTTATTAGGTGCGTTTCTGAGTTCTCCTGTACAGAGCGAAGATATTCGGTCAGTCTCTAGTTTCAATTTACTTAGAGGCGGTATTAGATTATTTGTCACCGTTTTAGATTCTACATCACACAGCTAAACTGTTAGTTATCTTAATAGGGTTGAGCATGGCACGCTAGTGGGGGTACTACTTTCAATTCACCTTTATACTGGGAGGATATTAGGTATGAATCTAAATCCAAGTTTGTATTAGATTATTAGTCGCTGTTTAGGTTTTACATTACACAGCTATACTGTTTAGTTATATTAATACGATTAGTTATTAAGGTGCATTTCAGTATAAAAGGTGCAGTTCATTCAATTCGACTTCATACAGCGAGGGTATTAGGGTATTGGTAACATTTTTAAAGGCACATTCCTAATGCAAATGCAATTGGGAACACTTCTGAAATCAACTTTTCTCAGAGAGGCTATTGGGCGCAACTTCTAAATGCAATTGAGAACACTTCTAGATTCAACTTTTCTCGGAGAGGCTATTGGGCGCAACTTCTAAATGCAGTTGGGAACACTTCTAGATGCAATTGGGAACAGTTCTAAATTCAACTTTTCTCAGAGAGGCAATTGGGCGCAACTTCTGAATGCAATTGGGAACACTTCTAGATGCAATTGGGAACAGTTCTAAGTACAATTGGGAACACTTCTAACTTCAACTTTTCTCAGAGAGGCTATTGGGCGGAACTTCTAACTGCAATTGGGAACACTTCTAACTTCAATTTTTCTCAGAGAGGCTATTGGGCGCAACTTCTAAATGCAGTTGGGAACACTTCTAGATGCAATTGGGAACAGTTCTAAATTCAACTTTTCTCAGAGAGGCAATTGGGCGCAACTTCTGAATGCAATTGGGAACACTTCTAGATGCAATTGGGAACAGTTCTAAATACAATTGGGAACACTTCTAACTTCAACTTTTCTCAGAGAGGCTATTGGGCGCAACTTCTAAATGCAGTTGGGAACACTTCTAGATGCAATTGGGAACAGTTCTAAATTCAACTTTTCTCAGAGAGGCAATTGGGCGCAACTTCTGAATGCAATTGGGAACACTTCTAGATGCAATTGGAAACAGTTCTAAATACAATTGGGAACACTTCTAACTTCAACTTTTCTCAGAGAGGCTATTGGGCGGAACTTCTAACTGCAATTGGGAACACTTCTAACTTCAACTTTTCTCAGAGAGGCTATTGGGCGCAACTTCTAAATGCAGTTGGGAACACTTCTAGATGCAATAGGGAACACTTCTAGATTCAAATTTCCTCAGAGAGGCTATTGGGCGCAACTTCTAAATGCAGTTGGGAACACTTCTAGATGTAATTGGGAATAGTTCTAGATTCAACTTTCCTCAGAGAGGCTAATGGGCGCAACTTCTAAATGCAATTGGGAACACCTTTCACATGCTAAGGACAGAGTTTCTGAGTGCGACTATAATGGGTTTACGTTGTTGGTGCTGCGTTAGAAGAGTAGTAGGGTAGTATGGCCTGAAGTAGTTGCTTCTGGCCCTGCCCTTGCCACACTTACTTGTTGTTGGCTTCTTGCTTCTCCTGCGGATACCTGCAGATACGATCTGGATTCGTCCCTGAAGGAGTCGTCCTTTGCCTCAGGTCCTTAGCCGATGGGCTGCCAGGCAGAGGGCTCCCTTGGGAGGTGCAGTAATGGCCTGAGGAAGGGGTCCGGATGGCCAATCAGAGAAAGGTGGGAGTGTCGGGAGGCGGGAGGAAGGAGGACCAGGAAGCGGGATCGGCATGGGAGGACAACACGGGGCTCGCTAGGCGGATTTCCAATGTGCAGTTTTATAAACAAAAATGCCCACAATTCAGGCGCTGCTTGCAGGTGCACACTCACCGGCCTCTTGGATGGAAAGAGAGCCGGCGGGGGCACGCGAGTCAGTAGACTCAAAGCAGGATGGAGGATGCCCAATAGGAAGGGCTGTGGGAGGGTCGGGAGGCGGGAGGAAGGAGGACCAGGAAGCGGGATCGGCAGGGGAGGACAACACAGGGCTCGCTAGGCGGATTTCCAATCTGCAGTTTTAAAAACAAAAATGCCCACAATTCAGGCGCTGCTTGCAGGTGCACACTCACCGGCCTCTTGGATGGAAAGAGAGCCGGCGGGGGCACGCGAGTCAGTAGACTCAAAGCAGGATGGAGGATGCCCAATAGGAAGGGCTGTGGGAGGGTCGGGAGGCGGGAGGAAGGAGGACCAGGACGCGGGATCGGCAGGAGAGGACAACACGGGGCTCGCTAGGCGGATTTCCAATCTGCAGTTTTAAAAACAAAAATGCCCACAATTCAGGCGCTGCTTGCAGGTGCACACTCACCGGCCTCTTGGATGGAAAGGACTTTCCAAAACTTTACAAGCTATTCCACATAGACTAATTTGCACTAAATGTAAGGGACTTGTTACATGTTACTGGGATTGGATCAGTATGTTGATATATTAGTATCGGTTTTAAGTGCAATTCAGCCAATTGAAATATCCAGAAATAATATGCACTTTAAAGCATGCTCTGCATTTCTGAACTCTGTGCATTTCCCATCTTGTGCCTCAGGCCTTGGCAACCATGTGCCTTGTGCATTTCTGAATTTCAGCATCTCTGTCTAAGGTCCACACTAAAACCCACATGTGCATGCGAAACTAATAAGCCCCTTCAATTCAGAGCCCCCCGCTACTCAGAGACCCCAGCTACTCAGAGCCCCCAGCTACTCCTACACACATGGGCATCTGCGAAGTGAACCAAGGGTGAGAAATCAAACCTCTGGTGACCAGTTCCAGACCTGCCAAGCCTGGACCAAAACCGAGCTAAGGGCAGTGAGCAGTGAAGTCACTTAGCAGTGGCCCTTTGTTCATCCAAACGCATTTATGCACTGAAGGCTATTTTGGTCTTTCTTTTGGGTTGGGTAGTATCCACTTTCTAAAGCCCTTCAAAAGTCGGGAACAGCTTTGTTCACCATAGCAGATCCTCATCTAACTTTTGGAACCCGTTTCACCCGTTCAGAATTCTTCCCCTAAATGTTTCCTGCATCCAAGAAGTACTTTGTGAACTGTATGCACGACCGAGCGCTTTTACGCCTGCATCGAGCATTGAGCACAAAGCTCCATTCATCTAAGGGCTGGACTTATAAAGTTAGGGTTGCCATCTCTGAAGACTGTCTGTGCTATAAATGTTCTTCACCCTTTTCCTTTACAGGTATTAGTGGCGTTACTAACTTTCGCGCAGTGACTCTAGTGATTGTATATATGTTACATAGTGTGTTGCCTGTGTGATATTTTGCTAGTGCATTTCCTAATTAATTTGTGTTGGTGTTGGGCCTATAATAAATGGTATATTTTCTAGTATATGAATGTCTAATTGTAATTCTTGGTGTTTCACTCTGTGTGCTCATTGGAGACCTTTGATCACTCTCACCCCTCCTGAGATTTAGCCTTGACTGCTCTCCAAGCTGCCGGGAATTGCTAAGGCTGTCTTCCCAGACGTGTCTCCAGTGCAGCTGTAAAGGGTGGCCTCCTAAACATGTGTCCACCAGGCCAGAATTTAGAAATCCATTCTAACAGGGATTAAAGAGTATTTAGCATTGAGAATGGGAGTACACCTTAGACGACTGTATGAACACAACAAAAGCCTCAGGCTGCATTGAGATAATTTAAAAAAGGATATGTAAGTAAAAAACAAAAATATACTTCACATAAAACTTAATCACAGCACACCTGTATTAGTCTGGATCACACAAACATTGCTTATAATCAAGGAGAATGGGAAAGCATTAAACAGAGATTTTGATAGTACAAACACACCAATCACGATTTCTCATCAACGTCTTGTATACCAGCTCCACCTTCATTGGTGCTATGCCCACAGTCTTTCCATTTTTGGTAAAAGAAGTACGCTCACAAACTGACTTGCATGAATGGACAATTGAGACCTACAAGTTTTTGTGAGCAAAAGGAGGGCATTATTCTGGTGCCCAGGTTCAACAATTCCCTGAAACAAATGCAGGCTGAGTTAGACTCCACATTTATCTAAATTAGATCGTTACACAAGCCGAACATTGGCTGTTGCAGGAGCAGTGTCCAACAATCTTAGTACATACATGATTGATATAATGCAAAAAGCCAAGGAGAGGGACATACAAACAAATAACAGTGGGCCTTATTACGAGTGTGCCGGTCTGGTAAAAGTGTCAGGACAAATGCTGGTAATACCGGCTCTGGCATTTTTACCGGACCGGCACACTTTGAGTTTGCCAAGATGGGAGTAATCTCGACCATCAAATAATAAATAAACAGTCCCAGTCAGTCTAAGTCAAACAATAAAGGCCTATACTAACAAAAATCTAATACCTGCCCTCACTCTAACACAAACTAATGTGACACTCTCCTTCACCTGGTTCACCATAGCCCTGGAGGAACTTCTCCTTCTCATGCAACACCCTGCTCCCTTAACTTCTCATGGGTCTCCTTCGGTCTGGCTCGGACCCCTCCTTTTACTTCACATTTGGGTCTCCCTCAGCCGGGCTCAGACCCTCTCGCTTTGCACAAAACGTTCAACCATAAAAAAAATGTCTCCGGACTTCAAGTCCCATAATGCAATGTTTGTGTATTGCTCCCACTTCACCAGCGCCCCTAAAACAGCATTCCGGCCGTTTTGGGAGCTGAAAAGCTGTAAATGGGATGTTTACGGAGGTCGGAGCCTCACCACCTGCCCCTCAAAAGGCCTGGGTTTTGCTGTCTGGCTGAGCAGAGGAGCTCCGGCTTGGGCACTGCCAGGTAACCCCAGCTGCCCCATGTTTGGCTCCCTGGAGTCAAAGCTCCCTCGCCATACTGCAGCCTCCCCTGTACTCACAGGCTCAGTAATTAGGCAGTCCTCCTTGCTCCAGGCCTTCCAAGGTTCCTCCAGCTCTGGTTCTTCACTCCTGGCCTCTGTGCTTCCTCCAGCATCCCCAACTCACTCAAAGTATGTCTGTGTGCTCCAACTTTTATACTGGCAGGGAGAGTTAACCAGAATCTGGTCAGAGTGGTTGCACAGCCCTGCCTGATGTTGCCTGTCCTTGTTAATGGTACAAGACAGAGACTGCCCATAGGAATTCATTGCGCACTGATTCTGATGGGTAATCTTCATAAGTCTAGTCTGCCTCTTCCTCTTCCCAGTGGTTTTGGGGAAAAACAGTGTAGAGGAATTATGGGAGTTGTAGTATTCCTGAGTGTGATAGGAAAAGGAGGAACAATATTATCAGGATAAGGGGGACGAACTTGTATTAAAATATGGGGTGTTGTGTTTGTTCCCCTGTTCCTGGTTCCATACTTGCCAACATTCAGTAACCAAAAATATGTAGGATTTTTCAAGCACAAAAATAATAATTTGCTTAACAATGACATCACAGGAAATTACAAAACATACATTGTTGGCACCATTGAAGCATTCTAAAATACACAATCCATCAAACAGCACAACATGGAAAGATGTTCAAATGTTAAAAATGTATCATTCGGAATGGTAAGTTAACACCAAATCCAATTACACAGAAAGTAATCACACAGAGCTGGTAGGCAACATTTGCCACTGCTCTGTAGCAGCAGCCTGGGCAATAGATATGTATTCCTGCAGTGCAAGTTGAGCACGGATTGACATGGCGAGTGATACCCCCTCAGTGTGATAGGCAGATGCTGTGTGATGATGCTACACTCCGCCACTTGCCTTCACTGCTGGTTCACCTAAGGGCTGTCCCGGCCAGAGTGCAGTACAGAGTCACGTAGCTGCGAGGTCACTGGATTGGTCTGAGCCCAATAAAAGTGATCACCTACCAGCCCACTGTACAGACTAATTAATGTGTTGCATGCTTTGTCCTGCAGCCTGCCTTAGAGTCACATAAAATACTTGCCACTGTAAAAAGCAGTAGGATCTGTCACTGAAATCTGTAGGCGGTAGGGCCGCTTAAAAAGCAGTAGCCTACTGCCTAAAACTGTAGGGTTGGCAAGTATGTGGTTCTCCTACTCCTTCCTTTGGTGTTGGTACCTGTTGGAATTAGTGAGGGGGCAACGGGACTAGGATAAGAAATGGGCCTCGGGACCCAAAACAAAGTGGCCGACCCCTTGCCTCAAGAAAGTGGCCCGTTCCTCGCATCACGACCGTTGACCTCTGATGGCATCACCGGAAGTGATGTCATTTGACCCCACCCCAAGGTGACATCCCGGGAAGCGATGAAACACAACCTTTCACCCCTTGACAAAACAGGAAGTTTGTTCAAATACCATTGTTCCTAAGTACACTCCGAAAAATATGGTTATGATTTCTCTAATGTGATGTACATTTCATACAAGAATGGATCACCATATGTATCATTAATATCTGTGTGTATAGATCCATATTGTCAAAGGGGGGGGGGACTGTTGATGTTCATGTTTAAAAATGTTAATAAAAAGAAGTAAAAAACCAATAATTATAATTACTGTGAAGGCAAGCAGACGTCCAAAGGCAAATGATAATATGTTATTGTATAGCACTTACGTTTAAGCTCTTTTGTATAGAACAAATATGCATACAATATCAGCCAACCTGTGTTGGTACTCATTTATCGACCTCAGAAGGATGAAAGGCTGAGAGGGCCTTGCTGGGATTCGGACCTGCAACCTGTAGATAACGCACTCATCGCAGCAGCAAGCGCTCAACCCACACAGCTATCATATTGGCTATAGTAAAATGAGCAATTATTCTGTAGTGGATACCATTAAACTGGTAACTGAGATTGAACAGCAGACCAGTTAAGTTCATCTGCAGGTCTGGTGCAAAGTTGGCCGCATGTCAAGCCTGCATGCATCTACTTTCAGGGTTCAGAGGTTGGCAAAATAGGGAAAGCAGCACACTCACGCGACATCCCATATTCTGGGCACTCATTACCTCATACATGCAAACAAACTTCCTGAACAGCATGGGAAATGGGAAATGGGAAAGATATACGCATCACAACAAAGCATTCATTGTGGCACAATGAAGTCAATGGCCACTTGATGTGCTATGGTCAAATATTTCTACACTGTACACAAGCTTTAAGGCACAAGGAATTTGTCAAGTGACCAAGGACACTGAGATGGAATGTCTTGTGATGATCATAACAGAGACAACGGCACAAAAAAACATGCTATTACTACTTGTGAAAAGCAAAATACATTGGCCCTCATTACGAGTTTGCCGGATCCGGTAACAACGGTACCGGTAAGCTTGCTGGTACTGTTGTTACCGGACCAGCAAACTAGGAGTTCTGCTCGCAGGTGCCTTCCCGCCCGCCAGGCCTGACCTGGCGGGCGTAACGGCACCGCGAGCAGATGCTGATGGTAGCCCTGTAGGGCTCAAATGGGAATGGGGACTAAGGAATACCGGCACCTGGTAATGGGGATGTACCGGGTCTGCTGGGGCTGGAATGCCCTGGTACATCCCCATTGTTGGATGCCGGTAAAAAAATGACTTCGGCGGCAGCTGTGACGGTAATTACCGGCACGGCTACTGCCAAAGTCATAACGAAGGCCATGGCCCAGCCCTGGCTATCTTAACAAAGCATCCCCAGGGTCTAAAAGTGAGAACACCCTCAGGTTTCTCACAGTAGACTTTGTATAATTCAAGTTTGTACAATTGAAGTTATAATTTGGGCTGAATAGTAGCAGAGAAATGACAAACTATTGAGTCAATATAACAAGGCGATGGAAACCACTTCAATGGGACATGGACAAGAAGATATATCATAGGCTTTGGACTTATTGTTGTGTGAAAATGACATAATAAAAAACTCTGATGTCAAAAATAAGAAACAATGTATATGTAAAGCGGGGGTTGTGGGGGGTTTGGGGGTCATTACGAGGTTGGAGGTAGCCATGGCTATCCCTTTACCGCATACCGAGTCTGGGTTCCCTGAATGGGGAATTACTGGGCCATTCCAACCTTGGAGGACCCGCTATTTCCCCATTCAGGGAACCCATCCCCATTCCCATTCGAGCCCCCATAGGGCTCAATAGGAATGGGCACCATGCTAACAACGGGCCCGTTAATAACGGGCCCGTTGTTAGCATGCTGGTCCTTTACCGGCTCCCACTAAGGGCGCCTTGTAAAACCAGCCGCCCTTAGCGGGACCCACTAAAGGACCTCGTAATGCGGCGGTAAGGGGTTAACGGCACCGGCACCTTTACCAGCACCGTTAACCCCTTACAGCCAACCTTGTAATGACCCCCTTTGACTTTATAAACGGATGCCCTCCTGGACGAATCTAAATATAGGCTTTATAGGACTTGTATACTGTCCCTCCTACATGAGATTTCAAATCTCAGAGTAATAGTTAGCGCCACCAGAAAAGGAGAAAGTGAAGTTTTGCTAATCTGCTGGGGATGAAGCCTGGCAGATGCGCAAGGCCCCTACAACATGGCTGAATTCCAAGATGGTGACCCTTTGCTGCATGTTGTGATAAGGTCTCCTGCTCAACTCTCTAGACACATAGTGCGGTAACGAAGGGGTCTGCTAGCTGATGATGGGCCTCTGGTGGTATGGGGAGGGTCCCCTGGTCACCCTCCTCCCCAGCAATGTAGGAACACTCAGCCTCATTCGGAGTTCAGTGGTGAAGCAACAAAGGTGAGAATGCCATTTTTATATGGTAAGGGAATTGTGACCATCATTGCTGCACCGCCAAATTCTGAATTGAAGGAGAGGGTTTAACTCCAGCATGTAGCGATGGGGTAAAACCTCCCTGTTTCTTCTAGAAATATGTGTATTTACCTCAGCTGCTTGTGGTTAATCTGCAAAAAACCCCATGGAGAAACCTGACCTCGTCAAGAGGGGGATGGGAGCCTCTCTCAGCCTGGGCGGGAGGCATTCCAGGAAGGAATCAAGAGCCAATCCTACCTCAGTGGTGGAGGGGCCCCAACTCCTGTGCGCTCCCCAAATGCCTGCTTATACTTTGGCAGCACTCTTCTTTATCACCCCATGCATCCTTCATAAATGCTTGCCGGTTTCAGACCTAAAAACAGCACGGCAGCCAAAGTGAGAGAAAAAGAGTAGACGTACAGCGCAGCGGTGCTCCATGCCATAAACTGAATCCGCGATGAACCAACAAAGTGAAAGATGAAGAGCATAAGCCGCAGTGAAGAGCCTATGCGGCTGCCTACATGATGCACTCTGGCCCTGAGCAGCACAGCTAACCGCAAGAAGGGAAGCTAAAAATCCCTAGTCCAACTGGGACTAAAACAATTTCTCCAAACACCCACAAAGACTGTACTTACCTTGGGGAGGCTTGGTCAGGCTTGGTCAGGTCTCCACAACATGGATTTGGACACTGAACAATACAAACAGCCATTTTTGGTCTGCGTTGGCTATTCACACAAAAAGGTGGTGGGGCTTAACCAGCTAGATGAAAACATTGTATGCAACACCTCCTGGGTGCAGAAGACAGGGCCAGATGATCAACCGGAAGCCATGTAGGGGTTAAGAGAAACCCAGGAAAATGCAAAGTCGTGGGTTGTTCAGGTGAGGTCAGAGGAGGAGGTGGCAAACCAAGAGACCAGCAGGAGGCAGGACGGGGGTAAGAGCGAGGAGAACAATTGTAGAGCAGGTAAGGTATTGGTTAGTGAGTAGTAATGTGGTGTGAGTGTAGGTGTGAGACTAGCGAATGACTCTATTGGAGGGAGAGTAGGGAGTAATGTGAAGTGGGTGAGAGAGTGAAAAGAGTGTGAGAGAAGGTGGGGAGGAGAAGTACTGTGGGGAGGGAGTAGTAATACCTGAGAGTGGAGTGTGACGATTCATCGGATTCCGTCACTTCTTCCCAGAGGGGAGTCCTTCCTTATGAGGCTAGGGAGGTGAGGCCACTACCCAATAATCCCGCTAGGGGTGGTAAATAGCGGGAGAACCTCATAAGGAGACTCCCCCACTTCGGGATGGGGACTCCCTGTTAGGGAAATATCTCCCTAAATCCTTACCCTTAAACACCCTTATTGTGAGGTCTCGCCCTTCTCATTTACAAACTGTGTTAATACTGAGACCAGAAGAGCCAAGGAAGCATGCTGATTTCAGGTGATTAGAGTGGCCCAAGAACTGGGATGAGTTGGCCATTGAGAAACATGAAGATTACTACTGAGGCACTTCCTGGATATGTTGACTTTGCGATGGGGCAGGTCCAGCCATATATGGTAAAGAGTGAGAAAGGACTGACCTTAGGGCCTTAATTTAGGTAGCGTGTCATGCAGGTGGATGGGAAACAGAATAACTCCATACTCCAATAATCAGACCAGCTCAGGAAAATGGCAAAGTTTGTTTACTGTTTTAATATCAATTATCTAAAACAGGGAGTTCCAATGGACATCAACGGACGTCGCACAGTGTTCTCTCCAAGCATTTCATAAAAAACAGTATTTATATAGCAAACACCCATCATACGTGACATCATACTACGTGGCAAATAAAAAAAAACTGCGGGTGATTGTGGTTGGCTCAAGGGGAACATCTAAGTATACTTTCTATATAAGGGGTTGGGTTGCGGTTTGGTCTCTACAGTCAGATGGACAACTCATGCCCAACCCTAGTGCGAGTCATCTTCACCAGTTATTAGAAACACGGTACTCAATTGGCTTGCAAACTATAAGGCCCTTCGTTATATGGCCCTCTGTAATTGGTTGGCATGCTTGTGCCCTTCTGGAACATTTGGTTTGCTTAGCTGTATGTGAGCTCAGACCCAGGTGCTAGGGGGTAGACTGAACTGTATCTCCCCAGCCAATTAGCCCATTATCTCTCATCATCCATGCTTTCTGCCATGCAGACTGTCCTTGAACTTGGCCTTGCAATGTATTCTCATCTCTGGGAATATAAGGGAGTACGGGCACACGCTTATCATAGTTTTGGACTGCATGCCCAACTTCTATTCCCCTCCTTGTCTCACGTGACAGGAGACCACAATTCGGCCCACACTATAGCATTTAATTGTCTTCATTTAATAAACTTGACACTCATGGTGTTCTTTCTTTGCACCTTAACAAGGCATAATTCAGCTTCTCACATTCACTGATCTTTGAGTTCAGATAACCAGTTCTTGGCTGCCTTCAGTCTTGACACCAGGCCAGACTGCCCTTCTCGCTTCTTCCATGCTCCCAGCTAATTCTTTGATGCGACATAGTCTTCAGCCCTTCTCTTCATGGTCGGAGCTTATTAAAAGTGTGACACTGATGTCCAGCTTCTATATAATGGCGGCTTCACCTGCAGTCTATTCATCACATATAGCCAGCTTCTATTATCAGTCTACTTATTAAACAGTTTGCCTTTTCTACAGTGCTTTTCACACGTGCAATCTTCGTTTCGCACATGAAAGTTTACTTGAGTCTTTACTTCGTCATCAGTTTCTATAAGGTCCATACAGTCTCTTCCTCAGCCAGTCTTCTCAGTGTGTCACGCTCGTTTCTTGTGATGTCACCAACTCCTCTTTCTCTCTTTTTCATATTCCTTCAGGGATCTCCTCCACGAAATTGTCATCTCTTTGGGGATACATCTAATAGGGTTTTCTTAGTGGATACTGGATGCAGAATAGTCACAACTGCTGATGTCAAACATGGCACTATGTCAGGCTTCTAGCGTACAGGTAGTAGGGGGGCGGGACTTCCTGCAGGGGCACTCGGCTGCTCCTGTACACTCCCCCTCTGGTTGATTCATCAACCACATCTTCATTAATCTATGCATCTTGATATCTTCTCTTGAAGAAGTGCTTCTTCGGGGTCCAAATCTTCATTACTCCTTTCAGGGATCTTGCTGATTTTACATGATCATCAACACTCCAGGTCATGTAACTGCACTGTCCATTCAGATTACAATAGATCCATAATCCCACGTACTTCTTGTGATTCTTCGGATACAGGAACTTCGTTCCCTCAGGTGCTACAATGCTGGCCTCTATGTATTTTCTGATATCTTCATCTGTCAACTCCTTGGGTCTAAACCCTGATTTGACATTGATCATGATCTTCATTCCTACTGCCTTCTTTGCTGTCTTCTTGCACTGTGTAATTATTATCCTGATCACACAGAATCCAAACATCACCATCACTTACACTGATCCAAGAAACTTGAAGATGGTCACCATCCACTGTGGAATCCATGAGAAAATGGACGGAAACCATCCATCACCTGTGATGTCTTCTGTCTCATCTTCCATTTTGTTGTGAAGGTTTGTCAGCAACGTTATGGCCTTTATCAAGGTCCCATTCTTGTCATTGTGAGAAGGTATGAATGTGCAATATTATGGCCCGATTTTGGCACAAACTCCTCATTCCATTGATGTGATCATATCCAGAACATATCTGTTCTGCAGGGTCATCAGTCTTATGGCCCTCAATTCTTCCCTGATAGCATTGAATCCCTTTATGGTGGTGTTGATGGTCTGCAGAGGTTCCGATATGTTAGTCTGCAACCATTTGACGTTGGCCATTGCCTAGATCCCAGGCATAAAGATAGCTGTAAATATTGAGGCAGTCTTGCTGAGCAACCTGTGCTCATATGGGATAGCATCAAAAGCTTCTATTGATTTTGCTGAGAAATAATTCACCGTCCTTGTTCGATTGAGAAATTTGAGTGATCTGCTCCTTCTTAAATGGGTATCTGCTTTCGGAAAGTCACCAATCTTCAGGTCACTCAGAGGAATCACTAGCGCTGGAACATGGATGAGTACCACCAAACACGTCCCTCCCCAGTCCTTGGGCAGCTTCATGTAGGCTCTGGACCCACAAGCCCAATAATGATTTGTTAGGATGGCTGTCTCTGTTCCCATTCTGGAGAAATCAACTTTAGTTTTACAGCCTTTGTTATTTCCTACACGCATCCTTCCTTCTCTCCGGAAGAACAATGTCACATTCACCAATGGGATCACGATCACAGGACCTGATTCATCTTTTACCCACGTCAGTAGTTTGGCATGTTTAGCCCATGATTTCAAACATCCATTGTTCACTCTGTACTTCTTGTACATATTCTGCCTTCAGCAAGTGAGCTGTACAGGACATTAGGCCCTCTTCCTATCACTTCATGGATTTCACTTGACCATAGACTAAAACTTGAGTTTGTTCCCAACATCCAGGCCATCAAGCTACTTCTGTTTTATTGGGGCAGTTAATTCTCTTCATTTCTGCAGCGATGAACTCTTCCTATCCTGTCACCGGATATTTAAGCATCTTGTGCTTCCATGCATGTTCCTTTTCAATCTGTGGGGTCTTGATGTAATCATCCTGGAATGGAAACAACAATTTCGATCTCCACTGCAGAGTGGCCCAATTTCCCTGGAATTGTCCTCTGGTCATGCATGCTGCAAGATGAACAAGGCACCTGGCATTGTGTTCTGGGATTTCTCTTGAAATAAAGGTTTGCACTGCATCCATGGCATAGGGTCTGAGAGAATAGACGTAGCAACCCTCCTTAGATGTTCTCTCCCCCAGCTTTCTCATGTGCTGATACCACATGTTAATACCCAGGTGTGCTGCATTATCTAGATAAGTATTTATCCCTTCATTATCTTCGTCTGTATTTCTCTTGTGTCTTACTACTACAAGGTCAGTACTTGCATAATAATCTTGAAGCCAATCGAAAAGAGCCCTTTCTTTGGGGGTGGGTGAGTAAGCAAATCAAAAGCAGTTCCTGCAGTAGGGGAAATCATAGTGGCTTCTGCCTCAGTGGAAATAAACAAATCAGAAGTAGTTCCAGTAGTGAGGAGGATCAAAGGGACATCTGTGTTATTTGGTGCGATGAAATAGAGAGAATGAACCAGGAGAAGCAGAAAGACAAAAATAGAAATTTAACATGCATATATCATACACCAGAATACTGATGTCCACCTTTTCTGACATTTTGGGATTGGTCGGGCTTGCTCATTCCCTATAATCATACTACTTTCAACATTCCTCTTTTCTACTATGATCATTTAAGAAAAAAGAAAAACTTTTTATTCCTGTAATTGCAATGTCTGCTGGTGTTGCAGTATCTGCTCAATGATTACAATTAACAACCTCCTAATCACAAGGCAATTTTCAGGATCCTGTAAAAAATTACAAACATCAATGTCTCTTCTGACAAGAGCAGGATAAGCTTGAAGGATAAACACAAAAACAGCAAGTATAAGTCTGTGTATAGCCCCATTGGTCAGCACCATGAAATTCGAATAATTAGAACAAATATGCACCAACAAATTAGTCTGGATACTGTGCTCTTTTCCATGTTTTAACGAGGAACTGGTGTTTAGGCATAACTTTGATACATCAACAAATCTCTAAAGTTTATTTTTCAAATGATTCCTAAGGCTCGCAGCAAGTGTTTGCACTCCTGCTATAATGTCTATAAGGAGTTTCCAACTAAACCTTAGTCCAAATGTAAAATCTGCATTATTCAGCTCACTGATTTATCGTCCTTCTTCTTCGTCATCGATCGAGTCTGCACACGCTGAAATTCTTCTTCTTGTCTTGCTTCTGGATCGCAACAGTAGGAGGGGGAGTAGGAGTTGGAGGGGTAGTCTCCCTGGCGCACAATTTCATGTTGTTCAAATGAAGCCAAGCTTGCCTGCCTTGGACTTTTACTACTGAGGGGGTTATATTTTCAACGATAAAGGGGCCATTGAAACGTGGCTCGTGCCACTTTCGGGTGAAATTTTTTATCAAACAGTGTCACCAACAAACAATTTGGGTGCTGATAAAAGTTCACTTGATTCAGTTTCTGGGTGGTTTTCATCTGAGACCGCCCCTCTGGCAATTGAGTTGATCTGAAATGAGAAAGATGCTAGAGGTTATATACGTCAAATATTTATGCAGCTCATCACCTAACAGTTTCACTGTACTCTGGGCATCACTTCTACTATTCGATGGAGGTGTAAGAGGTGTTCTCATCCACCTCCCAGTCACTAGTTCATGGGGGTGAGGTGGTGGTCCGAAAGAGGCTGATTCCTTAAGGCATATAAAGCTAGAGGCAGGCAATATAGCCATCCCTTCTTTAAAGTTAGCCTGATTTTGGCAATCCTTTCTTTAAGGAGGCTGGTGAGTCTCTCACATATTCCATTTGCTTGAGGGTCGTAAGCAGAAGAAAACTTATGCTTAGTACTCAATAATAGTCCTATCTGTTCGAACACTTCATTAACAAAATGTGGCCCGTTATCGGATCTCAGCACTTCACTCCCACCCCATGTTGTAAAGACTTCACATACTAAAAACGTTGCTGTGCATGTGGTGCCAGGGTGTGTACACAGACCTGCCTCGATCCACCTAGAGAAGGGAGACCCCACCACTATCAGATACCTGTATCCATTACAAACCTGCAGCATGTCAACATAATCAATATGTAAATGCTGAAAAGGGCCATTCAGTCAAGGTATTACTTATCTAATCGTTCTCAGTGTATGCCCATTGGTAAACTTTGACACATGATACAATTCACTACAAAGAATGCAACATGTCGTAACAAATTTGGAACAAACCAGTATTCTGCAATCGTTGCAGCAAGACTTTCCCTAGTTACATGTGCAGGGTAGTGCAGCTGTTCAATCGCTACCTTTCACAATGCTACTAGCATCACTGGCTTTCCAGTGCTATCCTTTCTCCATAATGCTTCTGTGGGGGATAAAGAACACAGCCTTCTTTTCCATAACTCATGCTCTTCTGTGGTGCATTTCTTTGGACCTCCATTAATTGGGTTTTCTGCAAATCATGAAACCCTTCTTGTATTACCATAATCACAACTACTTTCTGTTTGACTTTTGTAGTATCAAAACGTGAGATATCTGGTGAATACGCAACCCTTGTGGCTTCGTTCCCACAAGAAATAAAATATTTTTGCTTAGTGTGAGCAGCGCATTTAACGACCGCTATGGCCACTGGGAGTTGTAGTGCCTTAATAAGCCTGTCCAATAAGGATGCCTGCTGTACTGGAATGCTGTCCGCTCTGAGGTAGCCCCTCCTTTTCCAATGTGCCAGCCCTGCGTGTACGGTCGATGTCACATAGGTGGAGTCACTGTACACCATCACTTCCTGTCCTTTGTGTTCTCAAGCGCGAGAATGAGCGCTACCAATTCTGCTGCTTGCGCTGCAAGGTGGGATGTAGTCTAGCACTTACTACAATTTCAAACTCGCCATTTGCTCTATGCCTTTCTCCACTAGTCTGATACATTTTTGAAGAACCATCAAGAAAGAGAATTTCCACTCCTGGCAAAGCATTTTCTTTCACGCAAGGTATATCATCATAAAATTCACCATAATTTGAACAGTCATGCACATGATTGCTCTCTGTTACTGGCTCAGCTACAAAGGTGGCAGGATTCATTATTTTACAATCTGACAATTTTGATTGTTGGGTTGAAAATCATTACTCCATAAGCAGAAGCTCTCTGAGATGTCAATGTACCTTTGGGTTTCTCTACAATGGCAAACAGAGCATGCTCCACGAAGAGGATCATAGAGCAGCCCATAACAATACTTGTAGATTTCTCAATTGCAAACACAGGTGCTGCCAATGACAGTTCTCAAGGAAAGTGTTCTTTCATAACTGGGTCTAAAATCCCACTGTAATACGCTAGAGGCTTGTACCCAAAAGTAGTCCTCTGTGTAAGCACGGCTGTCATGACTGTCTCATTTGTGTGCGAAAATTAATAGAATTCCTCAACATAATTGGGAATTCCTTAAACAGGGGCTGTACAAATCGCTTTCTTCAATTGCTCAAATCCTAACTCCATCTCTGTAGTCAAACACCAAGGCTCTAACATAATTGCATAGTCCAAAAAATGGTTGCATCTGTTTTACTGTACGTGGTTGTGCAGTTTTCATAATCGCCTCACCTCTTTCAGATGGCAACATTTTCCCTAACGTGAAATCAACTGTCCTATGTATGACACCTCTTCTTGACAATATTGTAGCTTGTCCTTGTCTACCGTTGTCTGCTAAAATAGTTATCAACTGAATCAAGTCCTGTATGTACTCATCTTCTGTAGTGCTACAAATTAAAATGCCATCTACGTATTGTATCACAGCACTGTTAGGGAGAATTCTCTTCTAAGGCTAATTTCCCTTACCTATAGAGTCCCCCAGCAGCTGTGCTGGATTTGAAGGGTTTATTTTTTTCTCCTGCTGAGAGTGAGACCCTTTTTTCCCACTCTTAGACAGATTGCTAGTGTGTGTTTTAGGCTATCTTGTGTGCTTCTGGTCTATGGGGTTTCACACTCTCATAGGAATCATCTATTCAACATGTGTGGTAAACAGCACCCTCCGTGCCGTCCACAGGGTTGTCGTAGCGACCCCCAAACATAGACTCCATACCCTCGGACTGACTACTGTCTCCCAGGGCATGTAAAGTCCCCATTGACTTTACTAGTCAATTCTTATGAACAAAACCAGTACAACCCATTTTACTATGGAAGTACTGGAAAGGGTTAATAGTTTTTCCCTAACGTTCATTTTCGAGGGGGTACCGTACAGTCCCTCTCTCAAAAGTTTCTGGCTGGTGGCAGTGGTTACTACCATAAATATTTTACCGCGAATATTTCCCTATGGGATTTTCCCATTGTTCGAGGCTCCCACTTTTACTGACAGCCTCTAACATACCGCTGGTTTATTTTTATAGTAACTTTACTCCGGTAGGTTTTTATTGCCAGAACTTTGATTATATTTCTTTCTTGTGTCTTTCTCTATAATCCTAACCCAGGTCGGGGATCCTTTGTTCGTCCTTTTCGCGGGCTTTTGCACAGAAGCCCTCCTCTCGGCGCCACTGAGTCTGGGGGAGACAGGATGTGTGGGAGGGGGAATAGGCACCCCTACGTAACCCAAGTCGCACTCTGCCCTGATAGGCTGGGGGTTCTCCAGGAGAGCCACCCCACTGTGTGAGTGACAGCTAGGCTGTATGAATGGGGGTCTTGCTGCATAAAAGCAGGGTCCGAGGACTGGAGGACAAGATGTCGCCACTGGAACTAAGAAACCGAAGAGGAGAGAAGCCAAAGACATCTACAACGACTGAACCACCAGTGAAGCCCTGCTGCAGATCCTCACCACTTTTCTCCAACGACTTGAGAAGATCTTCCTCGGAAAGAGTCTTCTTCCCTTGAGCTGGTGGGGCCAACCAGTTCGCCAATTGCCTTCCCAGATCTACCTTAGCCGAATTGCCAGTGCCAATCACTAGGAGACCGGATAGCCAGGCACCCGTCCACCCGGACCGCGATTTAAAGGAGTGTACCTTTTATTCATTGGCAGAACCACGGCTGGTTTCATCCCTGGGCAGTGCAGTAACTAGAACCTTCCTCAACGACGAGAGCCTCTCTTCCTCTGCTGGATCTCCCGAACTGTAGGAACTGCCAGGAACTACCGCCACCACAGGAGCCTCTCCTACTGTTACGCTCACCTGGTTCCACACAGGGGTGTCGATCGGACCTGGACAGCTGCGGTCTCCACCAACATGATGCGTAGTGAAGAGATGACAGTCTGGACTGGCCAGTCTAATCTTGTCTGCTGGACTCGTAGAAGTATTCTCCTGCAAGTGGAGAAAGGGATTTAGCCACCCGTGGACTTTAGTGATGGCCCCCCAACAGTTCTCGGTCTCTCCACTAATCACCTCCGATATTCCCTTTTGGTAACCTCACCTTATGTTTTTAAATGATGAGCTCTCCATCCTGCATGGCATGCAGGGGCGCGTAGATACCAGTTACTTCACTGGATTGAAGGTAGTGGAGGAGTTCCGGAGGAATATTGACTCCAGTGTCTATAAAGTTCAAAGAGTTCAATATGTCTGATGTTCACTCTTGTTCCATTCCCTCGTTAGGTTGCAGCTGGGTCCAAAAGAATTTTGCCTGGAGGCAGCTGATGGCGTTCAGGTAAGAGTCTGTATTACCAAACACTGTCCGGTAAAAGTTGCATGAGTTTAACTTGCTGTTTTCTCTCCCTTTATAGGTGCGGCATAGGAAGATGCGGCGAATTAAAGAATAATACCTCTGGTGGTAAAGCAGGTAAGCCTATGGTGGCAAAGAGATTGTCCTTGTTGGTTTTCTCGGCTCACCTTGTTATTCCTTTTGTTTTCCCCCCAGGTGCTGGGTTTCGACGAAGAAAATGATGGAGGCAGCGCCGAGTCGAAAGATGCGGTGGACTGGTGAGTATAACGCGGCGCTGCTGCTGGCGAAGCGACGCGTGCTGAAATAATGTCCTTTCCAGGCTCGGAGATGTGCTGGGTCCGGAATCAGGTAAGGAATCAAATAATGTCTGTGATCTAACCTCTTCTCCTTTCTTTGCCTTTTGTCTAGGAGCTCTGGATTCGAGGCGGGCGTGGCAGAAGACTGGATGCTGACTTGCAGACACGGTGAGCGTCACGCTGCTGGATGCAGAATAACGCAAAGCATGGGCCGCTGTTCGGACGTGGTTTAAATAGCTTGCAAAGTAGTCCCAGGTAGGAAGTACCCCAGAACCACACCCGAGTGAAAAATAGTCCCTGTAATAAAATAGTCCCATCCAGGCCTCACGTTGGCTTGGACTCATTTGCAGCATGGTCTGCATAAGGTAAGTAAAGTCTATGAGCCTGGCGCCTATGGCGCCAGGACTGATTTCTATGATGAGCCTGGTGCCTAAGGCGTCAGGACTGAATCCAAACAGCCCCCAGCCGGGGCTGTTGGGGTTTTAATGAGTATCCGGATGCCTGCTCCCGTGGCTGATGGACTCGATCCGGATGACCGGGGGTAGGCATCATGACACCTACTTTAAAGGTTCATTGTTCTGCCAGGCCTCCCGTTTCGTTGGGTATCGCTAAAGGTGTTTTAAATCCTTTACTTACCTCCTCGGTTGGCTGCCCCTATCATCTAACATTGGCCCTCATTACGACCCTTGCGGAAATCGAAAAACGATGGCGGAAATGCTATACCGCCATCGAATAGCGCTCGGTGCGACTATGACCCGTCACCGCAAAGTACGAAGCCATTAGCGACACCGTAGTGAACGCCAACGCTAACTGCACCAAGCACGCGCGCGCGCGCCATGCCAAACCGCAAACACCACCATGGTGCAACGGTACGCCAATTCCGACCCTAGCGGACATGTACCTAACGCCATCAGGCATGGCGTAATGTACCATTCCGCCATGGCGAGAAGTACGGCATCGCGAATCAACCGTAAACGGCCCCACTGAGTGCCTGTACACCGCTCCCTGCCCACAAAGTACAACCCCCCGAAGGTGCAATGAAGTCACAATGCAACCATTGAAATGTACAAGTCACCCATGCATGCCAACGAACAAAAGAAACACAAGAGGGGCCAATGGGAGCTGCAGGGCACAGATGGCACGAATACAGAAGCAATCCCAATGGACATGACCACAGTCCCCCACCAAGAAACGCACGCAAACACAGGCACCTGTGACCAGCAATATTCCGATAATCACATCATTCCACCAGTCCACCTGGCTGACCGGCATCTGTTACACAAAACCCAATCCCCCGCCCCTGAGCATGACAACATTCAAACTGTCATATAGGCAGCCCCCATCCCTGACCTCACGGGCTTAGTAGGCAAACGCGCCCAGTACAGTACCACGCAACTAAACCCCGAAGCTGGAACCCAATGCAGATCTCCTCACAATACATCGCCCCCCAAATAGGCATATGCCACATCACTTGCAAAGAAAAACGCTACACGGGCCAAATCAGAATAGAAATTTATGCACATCAAAGTCACCAAGCCCATACAGCCATCAGGCCATGAACTCCAAAACACTAATCACCATTGTGGGCTGCATCCGCAAGAAATGACCAGCCACTACTTGTGTGTCGCCCTGTTCCCCCATGGTACACAGAGCCACATTCACGTACGAAAAGGCAACATGGAAGCGCACAGAACCGCAGGGCCGTCCCAATGGGGAGGCACTAGTCCAGCTGAAAGGCCGAAATGTTGCTCCGAGCCACCAGTACTGCGTAAGGGCATGTGGGCCATTGGCGAACGTCCCATAAGATCGTAATGCTGCTCCACTGATTAACACGAAGCAGCAGGTGTCGGGAGTAAAATCCATCTGCAGGAGTGGCATACAGATGGCAGTGGCAAAAGGGGAGGAGATACCTGTCAACCAAAAGAAAAGAAAAAGAACAGAATGGCCATCAGAACCACATTCGAACAACTCACTTCAATGATCACACGAAATCCACAGCCATATGCATGCTAGCCCACTCAAAAGGATCATCACCACCCCAAAACCACTTGCGACTCATAAACATCTATATCGAGGTGCAAACACCATCACAAACGAGTGTACCTGTGCATGCGTCTGTCAAAACAGAATCCATCAGATGGGAATGTTAACGTGCATGGACACAAGTGTCTGAGTGCGCCTCGAGACAGGGAGGGCTCAACAAGGCCAGATAGACGATGGTCCCACTATGGCAGCCCTGCATCACATAGCGTAGGGGAGGCGGATAGATCCCAAGAAGCCCTGTACATGGCAATCTCTGTATCAAATCACCTGCCCATGCATCCATTCATCATTCCCTCATCCCGGGATCAAAACGCCTGAATAATTACTCACATAACATTAGAAACATCCATTGAGTCTGTGCGTTATGCAGCCTGCTAAATCCACAGTGCCCCAGCCCGTAATTCCAGTGTTGTGAAGTAACATGTATTTGGGAACGGCCGGCCTCATCGCCCACGTAGCTATTGCGCATCCCAAACTATTCATATCAATCATTGCTCCCTCGCCATGGGCCCTGTCTCAAGGACATTGAACAATAGAACGTTATATTTGCAGTCAGACCTGTGGGCATCTCCTCGCCGCTAGCTGGAAACCGAAAGCGCCGCCCTTCGAATTCCTCATTTGCAACACCACGTCGGAAAGGCATCTGTGGCCGTTTGAAATCACTGATTATTCCATCGAGTGCGGCTGTGTGTGAAAATGGCAACTGCCTTCACCCACGAATGGGACGCCCCGCCCGTCGTTGCAACTCGGTACAGTGATGCATGAGGGCCCACCGTTACTCGAGTACTACGTTCCACTGACCCTTCACAAGTCTGTTCGCGACTGCACAGATAGTATGGGAAACAATGGGACCACAGCAGAATGAACATATCAATCCAATCTTACACGGCCATCGGGTACAAATACATGATAGCAATAGCAAGATACCATTCCCCGAATTGCAGCGTTGTGCGCGTGACGTGCTCGGCCAAAGCGGAGAGCAGTTTGCACAGGTGGAATGAATCACCACAGGTGGAGGCCATACAGCCTGAAAACACATAAATTGCACAGCCAGTCTCCTCCCACAACCACACCGAAATGCTACCGGCAGGACTCGCGATGTTGGCCCTGGGGGACCTGATAGCACTGCAAGCGCTCCGACTCCAAGAAGAAGACGAACACCAACTACAACCAGCCGCACGGAGGAGACGCAGGAGGAGGAGGAGGCCAAGGCAGGGCCAGCAAGGCCCACCAGCACAGCCACTACCACCACGCAGGCAGCCCGCAATACCACGCCTCCGAGCACATCCGTTCAACCTCACTGATGAGCAGATCCACACCCTCTACCGTCTGGACCGGGACACCATAGCCGCCATTGTGGACATGACACAGGCTGACCTTGTCAGCATGATAGATAGCCCAACCGCCATCCCACCCCTACTGAAGGTGGTGTCTGTACTCCACTTCCTGGCCACAGGCACCTACCAGCACACAGTCGGACAGTTGCATGGCATTTCTCAGCCACTGTTCTCACGGACACTATTGCAAGTGCTCGATGCCCTCCTGAAGCACGCAGACGACTACATCTCTCTACCACGCTCGGAGCAGGAAATAACCAACACAAAAGTGGGATTCCATGCACTTGCCGGCATACCGGGTTGCATTGGTGCCATCGACTGCACCCATGTTGAATTGGTCGTCCCACATGCCATGGAGGCCCAGTACCGCAACCGAAAACAATTTCATTCCCTGAATGTACAAATGGTGTGTGACTCCAACAGGATCATTACACATTGTTGTGCCCGATTCCCTGGATCAACCCATGATTCTATGGTCTTGAGGAACTCTACAATACCACGCTACATGGAGCGACACGCAGGGAACAGATCCTGGCTACTCGGTGAGTCTCATTACATGCATGATGATATGGGGTATGTGAATTGGCAATGACCTGGCAGGAAGGGGGGGGGGGGGGGGTGTGCGTACGTATCAATGGCATTCCACATCATACGTTTCTCGTCCACATACAGGTGATGCTGGATATCCACTGAAGAGATGGCTCCTCACACCAGTCCGGAACCCACGGGACCAGCATGAGGAGGACTACAACCATGCCCACTCACGTACCCGTGTAGTCATAGAACAGGCATTCGGCCTACTGAAGGGCCGTTTCCGCTGCCTCAGCAGGTCTGGCGGGGCACTCCTGTACCGCCATGAGAAGGTTGCAAAGATGGTGATGGCATGTGTCATGCTCCACAACATGTGCGTACGTAGAAATGTGCCCATGCCCCCTGACGCAGAACTGCAAGCACCTGAAGATGGTCATGATGAGGGTGGGGATGTGGCAGCACCTCATGGAGTCTGCGAGGCACCGGAGGCCCGTGACATTCGTCAGCATCTCATTGATGTATGCTTCTAGCACTCACGCCTGGTGGCTGATACATGGACACGGGACTCGTGGCACTGCGTGTGTCTGGGACATGCACAACATGGACTGTACGCCTATGATGGCCTAGTACACAAAGATCAATGTCCACACATCTCATTGGTTGATCGTGCACTTTTAATGGCATATGTGATGTCATGTTGAACACCCTATCGACCCGCCACCCAAGTGAGCCCAACACACCCCCTCCACCCTCCTACCTCCCCCCCGAACACCAGTGTCCAAAGATGCTCATCGTCAGTGGGCTGTCGCTATTGCATGCCCCCTCTGCGGGTATCAGGGGCACCCCTGCCTGTGGAGCGCAGGTTCCTTCCAGATCTACGTTGGGGGCTGCCCTGGACGGAACTTGCAACGGATGATGTGTCTGCCTGCTCACGTCCATGCATGTCCCTAAGGGTTTGCGAGAGCTCAGTGAGCACACGGCGCACTGCGGCAAGTTCGGCACATACGTCCTTGGCCGTCGCATGCAGTTCCCCCCTGAGGCTCTCGGTGCTACTCTCCATTTGGACTCTCAGGCTCTCGGTGCTACTCTCCATTTGGACTCTCAGGCTCTCGGTGCTACTCTCCATTTGTGCCCTAAGTGTCTCAGTTGATGTTTCTATGTCTGCCTTGGTGCCCCCACATTCATCAGCATGGTCCTTGAGGAGCGTGGCCAGTTGCTGCTGTTGTTCGATCAACTGGTCGAGGGACTGTTGCCTCTGCTGGGCCATGGCCATTTGCGGGGGTGTCACAGAGGGGCTGTTGTCCTCATGTTGCCTTGCCACAGGGCTTGTGGGGGATGGCCAGTCGTCGTCTTGTGGGTGCCCCTGCGTGGTATCCTCATGTTGTACGGGATGGGACAGACAGGGGGATTGGGACAGGTCATGGATGGATCTGACTTCGGCATCCCCGTTTTCTGTGTCCGAGCATGCTGCCATCAATGGGGTGTCACCTATGGTGCTGCTGCCACCAGAGGCAGTGCCTTCTGTGGCATCCATTGGGGGGACCTGTGGTGGTGGTGTTGTGGGCATGCTGGCTGCTGGGGTGCCTGTTGATGTTCCCTCCTCTGTGCTGCCACCTGATTTGTGCTGCTGCCGTGTCTTGATGCGTGCAGCTGAGGTGGAGGGTCTCTGGCCGTTGGTCTTGGCCCTCTTTGCAGGTGTGCTGGTAGGGGTGTCCTGTAGCTCGTCGTTTGGATCGGACCCTGTGGTGGAGTAAAGGAGGGCGAGGGTTATTGATGGGTCTGTGGGAATTGGAATGGCATTGTATCACATGCATTGGGGTGGTACCTGAGGGTGATTTGGGTCGGGGCCTTGGAGGTGCTTTGATTTGTGTGTGGAGTGAGGGTGCAGTTGTTTGGCAGCCTGCAGTTAGGGTGTGCCTGCTGCACGTGTAGTGCGTGTATTTGGGGTTTTTAATTATTTATGTATTTATTGTGGGTTTTAACGTGCGCTATCAGGCCGATGTGTGTGGGCGTTCTCCTGGACATGTGTTTCTGTTGCACTATGTGGACGCATGGTACTTCACATGGATGGACTGTGTGGATTTGGCATTGTTTTATCTGGCCCACCTACCTGAATCTTCGGATGTCTGCACTCCTTTCTCCATCCCTCCGACTCCCTCTATGCTCTCCATTCCGATGGTGGAGGCACAGATTTCTTCCCAGGGGGTCAACTTGATGGGTGATTCAGGACCTCCCCCGGTGGCTGTGGCAATGTTGCGGTTGGCAGAGAGTATGCTGCGGACGCGTATCCGCAGGTCGTCCCATCGCTTGCGGCATTGCTGTGGGGTGCGGGGTGCGGTCCCCACCGCACTTACCCGCTGTGCCACCAGAGCCCATATGGCCTTCTTGTTTGCAAGTGCCGTCCTGGTCATTTGCGTGCAGAAGACGACGGCAGCATTCTCCTGGAGGGTCTCTGTTAGCACGGTGAGTTCCTCACGGGAGAAGTGGACCTGCCGCTTGCGGTCGCACGCTTTCTTCGCTACTTTTCCCATTTTTCTTGGTTTCGCTAGGGTGGTTGACGGGTTGGGGTGTGTTTCAGGGTAGTGATTTTAGTGGTTGTGTGGTTTTAGTGTATTTATAGGTGTACGCCGGGATGTTTCCCGTTCCGGCCCCATGTTTTAACTTCCGTTTCCGTATATTTCCGGCCACCGTACTTTCCGGTAGGCGCACACTGCGGTGACCGCTAAGTGGGGTGGCGGTATTGCACCTAGGGCGCCGTACGGCGGCGGTGTGGGCCGTTTTGGGGTCATTTCCGCCATCGCGGACTTTGCACTTCCGCCATGCCGTGGTGCTCGTGCCCGATGGGTCGGAATGGGCCGCACTTTGCTCCTTCGTGCAATGGCGGAAACGCTATTTACGCTGTGGCGCTCCGGTCAGTCGCTTTCCGCCAGGGTCGTAATGAGGGCCATTGTCTTTCACCTTCTGCAACCACCTTTTCGAATCGTTAAACAAAGACTGCACTGCAGCTACTAGAACATTTTGATCCTGGGCACATTGCTTTGTACCATTGACACTAGCACAGGCCTATTGACTCTGGCTAAATCTGTTACAACTGCCTTCTCTAGATTGCATCTCACCTAGAAATGTGTTGGTGCACCTAACTCTTATAACCACCCTTTCCTTCACTCTTTTTAAGTTTGTGAAGTGGCATTTTGCTTGGTTTTCACCTCAGTATTGCATATGCTAAAGTACTGCCTTGCCTAACTTGTTCACAATCTACTTGGGAAGTGTTGCTGGTGTGTTAAAGAGTCTGAACCTGTATAACTTGTCCTTTCCCTCCCTTTTGAGAAATTGATATAGTGCCATTTCTGCTTGGTTTTCACTGTGCCGTTTTCCTCAGTTTTCACTCTTGCTCAAACTTGTCTACAATTTAAATAGGGAGTTGTGTATACTTTTCTTGACTGATTTAACTTGCTTTAATAATAGTGATTTGTGTTTGAACATCAGAGTGTGTAAAATAAATATATATATTCTTTTTTATATCAAGCTTTGGTCAGTGTTTCCTTGTACCATAGTGCTGTAGTCCTAATGTGTAAACCCTGAATACTGCTCATCTCCCTCTTAAGATAAGTCTGACTGCTCAGCCACAGCTACCAACTAAATCTGTGTGGTGCAGACTGATACCAAGGGGATTTTCTTGCATATACCTGTAGTCTTAATCTTCTGTAGTGCTCCCTAAGGGAACTGCACAGGATTCTGCCTAACACTGGCGTACAGCAGTGAGGATAAAAGTGTTGGATTTACATTTTAGAGTCCTGCTAGTACCTTGGTTCAATTAACCACAAGGCTTAACAATCACTAAAAGTTAATTTAAAAAAAGGCAAAGATGGAAAGCTAGAGCCAGGAGACCCTCCTTGTAAATACTGCTGATTATTTAACCCTTTAAGTGCCAAGGACGAGGTATCTCGTCCTTGACAGTGCACACGCAGTGCCAAGGACGAGATAGCTGGTCCTTTTCGGCACCTTGTTTTGAGCGATCCCTGCAAAGCAGGGATCGCTCAAAACTGTAATCCAACCCCCGGGCTATGTGAGGGGGAGGTCCCCCCTCACTGCCAGGGGGCTGGATTACCTTCAGTTTCACGTCGGCGTGCGTACCGCACGTCGCCGTGAAACTGAAAGTAAATTCCCCGCAGCAGCCATTTTCGGCTGATGCGGGGAAGAGAGAAGGTAAGAGGCCTTCTTTGTCCGCCTCGATCTCCGGCTGTATTTCAAGCCGGAGATCGAGGCGGGTATCGTTGGAAAGGGGAGATTCTCCCCTTTCCAACGATACCCACTGTGTGGCATTGCTGCCCGCGGATCGGGCACAGGGTGCGCGATCCGCGGGCAGCAATGCCACCGGATCAATACAGATCTGTTTGTGACGCAGGGGGAGGAGGGGGCTGCTTACTAGGTAAGCGCCCCCCCCCCGTGGCCCCAAGGCATGGGGCCACAGCGGCAGAGACCCCTGGGGGCAGATGATCACTGCCCCCAGGGGTGAATACGGGTGGGGAGGGAAAAAAAAATCAGAGGGAAGGGGGAGGTGAGAGGGGGTTTGGAGCCCTGGGGCCCACCAGACCACCAGGGATTTTGTAAAAAATGGTGTCCTTGGAAAGGGGGGGTTCCCCCCTTTCCAAGGACACCACATATATGAGGCATTGCTGGTCACGGATCGGCGCAGAGCGCTCGATCCGTGACCAGCAACCCACTAGACCACCATGGATCCGTTTGTGAGGGGGGGAGGGGGCTGCCTCAAGTAAGCAGCCCTCTCCCCCCTCCCGGCCCCCAAAGCATGGGGGCACATGCATGAGAACCCTGGGGCAGATGGCTGACCATCTGCCCCAGGGGAATGAAAAAAAAAAAATTGAAATTATGTAGAAAGGGGGTGGGGGGAGGGGTGGGGGCAGGGGGCCACTAGCCACCATGGATTTTTTATTGAATGAAAGGGGGGGGATATCTGCTCCTAGGAAGGGGCCTCTGACCCCAGGGAGGGATGCATGAGGTGGGGCACCCCCATCTGCCCCCAGGGTGGGTTGCATGAGGTGGGGCCCTCCATTTGGGTTGGGGGGGGTTGAGGGCCACCCCCCGTTGCGGTACATCATTCGCTGCCAATGTAGGGTGGCCCTCAGCCCCCCCTAAAAAGCAGCCTATGAATTTGTATTTTGTTTTTTGTTTACCCAACTTTGCTTGGTGCAGATGACCCACATTAGTGTGGCTATCTGCCCCCAGGGTGCCCAAACCCTACTGCCCCATCTATTGGGGGTCCTGCCTCACCTTTTGGGGTGGCCCTCTCCCCCCCACTCCAAATGGAGGTGGGGTGTACCTCACGCAGCCGTTTGTAGGAGGCCCAGGGAGGCCTGCATGAGGTGTCCCTGCCACCCATTTGGGGTGGGGGGGAGAGGGCCACCACAAAAGGTGGGGCAGGACCCCCAATAGATGGGGCAGTAGGGTTTGGGCACCCTGGGGGCAGATTGCCAGACTAATGTGGCTATCTGCACCAAGCGAAGTTGGGTAAACAAAAAAAATAATACAAATGTATAGGCTGCTTTTTAGGGAGGGCTGAGGGGCACCCTAAATTGGCAGCAAATGATGTACTGCAACGGGGGTGGCCCTCAGCCCTCCCCGACCCCAAATGGAGGGCCCCACCTCATGCAACCCTCCCTGGCGGAAGATAGGGGGCGCCCCACCTCTTGCATCCCTCCCTGGGGTCAGATGCCCCTTCCTAGGAGCAGATATCAGCCCCCAGGGAGGGTTGCATGAGATGGGGACCTCCATTTGGGGTGGGGGGGTTGAGGGCCACCCCCCGTTGCGGTACATCATTCGCTGCCAATTTAGGGTGGCCCTCAGCCCCCCCTAAAAAGCAGCCTATGAATTTGTATTTTGTTTTTTGTTTACCCAACTTTGCTTGGTGCAGATGGCCACATTAGTGTGGCTATCTGCCCCCAGGGTGCCCAAACCCTACTGCCCCATCTATTGGGGGTCCTGCCCCACCTTTTGGGGTGGCCCTCCCCCCCACCCCAAATGGAGGTGGGTTGTACCTCACGCAGCCGTTTGTAGGAGGCCCAGGGAGGCCTTTATGAGGTGTCCCTGCCACCCATTTGGGGTGGGGGGGGAGAGGGCCACCACAAAAGGTGGGGCAGGACCCCCAATAGATGGGGCAGTAAGGTTTGCCAGATTGGCACACCAATGTGACCCTCTGCACCAAGGGGAGTTGGGTTACCAAAGGAAAAAAATGAAAATGGTGGAACGCTTTTTAGGGGGGGGCGGTGGGGCACCCCAAAGGGTCAGGGATTTTTCTAATGGGATGGGGCGTTGACCCCATCCCCCCCACCCGCAATGGAGTGGGTGCCAAGTCATGCAGCCCTCCCTGGGACCAGATATCTGCTCCTAGGAACGGACGCCTGAGCCCAGGGAGGAGTGCAGGACAGCCCCCCTCCTTATCTGCCCACGGGGAGGGCTACATTTTGCTGGTGTGACCGTAGGTAACACATGTTCTTTGTTTTGTTTACAGCTTTTTCTACCCAAGCAGCTGCAACGTTATGTGAGTACTGTTTTTTATTATTCTATGGTTAGGGCCCACTGTCAGTGGGGTGGGTGAGACTGGGGCTGGATTGTTGGTGGTGTGGGTAGGAATGGCCCGTCTGGGCAGATCACCTCCAACTGTCCTGGAGTTGCGGCTGGGCTGCATTACAGCTTTTCCCTTCGTGGAGGTATTGGCACACTGCCGAGACTCCTTGGTGGGGAGAAGCTGTAACGCAGGGCAGCCAGGGCTCCAGCAAAGTCGGCGGTAATATCCCTGGCCTTGGGCACCCTTCTCCCATGTGGGTCTTTGCTGGTGGTTCTGGGTATTACATTCTGGGCCGATTTGCGTAAGTCAGAGCTCGGTGGATTCCCACGGGTGTCCTCTTTTGGGAAATGCATGGGGTTCCCCGTTTCCCTTACTGGCTTCGACACCCTAGGCCCAAATCTGTAGGTTGCCCACATGAACAAAATGGGCAGTGGCGAATGGCTTGGGGTTCCCAGTCGGTTACCCTTTTCCTTTTGCGCCCCCGGTAGGTGCACCCACACATGTGAGGTACCGTTTTCATCGGGACACGTGTGGGGACTGTGAGAGAACGGATCTCAACGACCGGTGGGGGATGTCTGTACTTCCGCTCCCTATATGGTGGAGGAGAGGCACAGGAGACCCCAGCCAAGATTCTCTATTCGGTAGCAATGGTCGAGCAATCAAGGCCTAGCTTCTCAGGAGGTGATGCAGGCTGGTTCTTAAGTACAGTGTAACCCCAAGCCCCCACGAAGGAATATCCACACTCTGTATTGGTTAGAACACAGTCTTTATATAATCAATAGTTAAGGTTATGTACATTCATCATGATAACTCACTTTGTACTCCGGCAAAATCTACAATGACAAATATTTACAATCCTAAAGTGGTACCACCCTAGATCTCATTGAAGTGCATGAACAATACTGTACAATATCACACAAACCAATAGAGTGAAACCAGCAATAGAGAGAGGAGAGAAAATAAGATGGTTGAGCAATAGGCAGAATACTGACCCTTACCACTAGGCACAGTTCTGTGTGGAGATCCCCCCACCTGGGCAACCTGTAAATAAAGATATAGCACACGCCCAGTCCATATATTGCTCTGCAAGTCTTATTCTCTCCTATAATGTTTTTACCCCCCCAATGTACCTGGTGGAGTCGAGCTCCTCGAAGCTGCGTCGACAAACGTCGAGGGACTCGCTGTTCGGCGACGGGGAATCGACGGCCCTTCTTGAATGCCTTCCCTTTCAAGCGGGAGGCACGGGGCGTCGAACGTCCGTCGACGAACGAGGTAGAACGATGTCAAAGAGGCGGCAGCTTCGTCCGAGCGGTGCTCGTCGGCGTCGAGACGTCGGCGTCCTGCAAGGCGGAGGTGTGCGGGGCACCTCGATGACAATAGTTCTGGACCGCAAAGATTGTAGAGACGGAAACCCAGCAAGGGCGTCGAATCATCCAAGTCTTTGAGGTCGTTGGGTGGCGGGAAACCCACCGGCAGGTTACTCCTCGGCGCGTTGGTCGTCCTCGACTTTCCCTAGCAGGATAAGCGGTCGACGAAGCGGTCGAGAGAGTCCTTCGATTGAATGTTCTTAGGCAAAGGAGCGGACGGCTCCGGTCGTCGGCGGCACGACGTCAAGTGGTTCCCACGGCTGGGCAACACAACTTCGACGGGCCTCCAGCGGTTTCACAAACCTGCGAACCCTGGTCGACGGCAATGGACTTCGACGGCGTCGATGTCCGGGTGCTTCACTTCGATCTCCTCAACGGTCCCGTCTCGGGTCGACAGCCTTTCGAGGGCCTGCCTTCCAGGGCGCTTCGGCGAAGATGGAGCGGTGCTCGATGGTCCCTCGGAGCACAGGAAGAGGGCGCCTTACCAGGTTCTCTCTCGGGTCAGCCCTCGACGATCTCGTCAGCCTTCAGATCGGTCGAAGCAAATGCCACAGCAAGTCTTCTTCTTCCAGCTGGACGTCGAGGATCAGCAGTTCCAGTTACTCGTAGAGTGGAGACTCAGCTCCCTGGCTGCTTTGGGAGCACAAAGGTCCCTTCTGAACCAATGGTTCCTTCTGAACACTGAACACTTTCCAGTGGTGAGAGGTCCCCAGATATACTATCCTCACTCTCATCCACGCTGCTGGCACACACTCAGCAGCCAATCATACTGCAGGGCATTCATGCAGTCAGTCAGCCAATCAGGCACACAGTGCATTCGGGCCACGCTCCTCCCTTCCAGACACTCACAACAAGAAATGTGGATTGGGACAAGTACCCAGCCATTCAACACTACACACTGCATTCAGGCCAGTTTCGGGCAGGGCTGTCTCAGTCTTTGTCTCTCATGCCAGAAACCAGACAACCACAACAAGAAGTGTATATTGGTCACACACTCCATTCACCCAGGTCCCACCCACAGGAGGTACCCACAACATACAGTCACTGGGAAGGCTCCAGCCAGTCTAGCTGGGCCTTCACAACAACACCATATATGGAACTTCCACCCAACAGCCAGTCAGGGGGAAGGGACAGAGACAGAGCTTCCCAGGACTTTGGGGAAACAAGATAACAGGCAATAGAAAGCAACAGGCCACAGGGGCCATCTTGTTTCCTATCAGGAATCAACAGATCCCAATGGCAGGGCCTGGGTATCCCAAAATGGAGGACACCCAGAGCACCTGTCAATTTCAGCACGGAGCTGCCACCAGCCCATACCCTGCTCTGGGGCCACCCACAGGTTACCCAAAAACATACACTAGGGGCACAGGGTTGTACCCCTACCCATGGGTGCCATAAGGGTATCCCATGGGTCTGTTCACCAAACCAAAAGAGAGAGCTGCACTGCCAGTAGTCCCACATGGACTCCGGGGCAGAAAACATAACAGAACACACGGTAAAAACAGAAAAAGGACAAGGATTCAGAGGCCCTGACCCTCAGATGCATTTCCAGCATCACAGTCGCCCCCCCCAGACTGAGGTGGAGGGTGTCTAATCTCCCACGGGATAGACACCCTCATCCAGACGGTCAACATACCTTCTGGAAAGGCCATCTGCATTATCGTGACTCTTCCCTGGTCTGTGCTCTATGGTGAAGTCTAGCCCTTGCAGGCTAATGGACCACCTGAGCAATTTCGGGTTCTCACCCTTCTTCTGCATAAGCCACTTCAGGGGCTTATGATCTGTTTGGACCTTGAAGGTAGACCCCGTAAGGTAGGGCCTAAAACGCCTAAGGCTCCAAACTATACTAAAACACTCCTTTTCAACAGTAGCCCACCTAGGTTCTCTACCCTTGAGTTGTCTACTGATGAATATGATAGGGTGTTCTCTCCCTTTGTCATCTAACTGGGACAAGACAGCTCCAATTCCGGTGTCGCAGGGATCCGTCTGGACGATAAAGGGTCGGCTGTAGTCAGGCGCACTCAACACAGGTGCCCTACACAGACTTTCTTTCAAGCCATCAAAGGCCCTCTGACAGTCTTCGGTCCAAGTAACCTTCCTAGGCTGCTTGGGTGACGTTAGAGCTGTCAGAGGTGCAGCTATGGTCCCATAGTCTGCCATGAAATTGCGATAGTACCCAGTGAGGCCCAAAAAGGCTCTCACCTGGGTTTGAGTAGTGGGAGTCTCCCAGTTCTGTACATCCTGTACTTTACTGGCGAGAGGTTGGATTTGACCCCCTCCTACCTCATGACCAAGATAGGTAACTTTCCCCTGAGCTATCTGGCACTTGGTGGCCTTGATAGTGAGGTTAGCCCTTTTTAAGGCCTGCAACACCTTATCCAGATGTGTCAAATGCTCTTCCCAGGTGGAACTGTAGACGGCAATGTCGTCTAAGTAAGCCACACAAAAGGCTTCTAGCCCACTGAGCGCATGGTTGACCAATCTCTGGAAGGTGGCAGGGGCATTCTTCAACCCAAAAGGCATGACTCTAAACTGGTAGAGTCCCTCAGGTGTTGAGAAGGCCGTCTTTTCCTTGGCATGGTCCGTCAGAGCTATTTGCCAATAGCCTGAAGTGAGGTCAAAGGTGCTCACAAACTTGACAGCACCGATGGTGTCCACGAGCTCATCAGCCCTGGGCAATGGGTGCGCATCAGTCTTGGTGACGGCATTGACTCCTCGGTAGTCCACACAGAACCTCCAATCCTTGGTGCCCGCCTGGGAACTTGCCTTGGGGACAAGGACCACTGGACTGGACCAGGGACTGGTTGAGGGTTCAATAACACCCAGATCCAACATCTTGGCGACCTCAGCCTGGATGTGGTTCTTAACGGTATCTGACATACGGTAGCACCTGCTTTTGACAGGCACACTGTCACCAGTGTCAATTTCGTGCTTACACCACGGGGTAAGGCCTGGCTTCAGTGAAAACAGAGAGGCGTACTGTTGGAGCAAAGCCCTACAGGCCCTCTGTTGCTCGGTTGTCAAATCTGGAGAGAGATGTACTCCCTCCACTGAGCCATCCTGAGGGTTGCTATGCAGCAAATCAGGAAGGGGCTCACTCTCATCCTCTTCTTGCCCAGAAGCTAGCAAGAGACATGAGACTTCTGCTCGCCGGTGGAAAGGCTTGAGCCTGTTGACATGGAATATCTGAGGGGCTACCCCAGAGGCTCCCATGTCAACCAGATAATTGACTTCGCCCATCTTGGAGATGATCCGGAAGGGTCCAGTCCACTTGTCTGCCAAAGCTCTAGGCTTGGTAGGCTCCATCACAAGGATTTCCTGTCCCGGAGTCCAATCCACTTGCGAGGCTTTAAGGTAATGCCAGTACTTATTCAATTCCTGGCTGGCCTTGAGATTTGCTGTTGCCTGGCCCATCATCTGTGTCATCCTCCGTCTGAGGCCCAACACATAGTCCCCCACTTGCTTGGCGGGACCCGGAGTGGTGGCTTCCAAGCCTTCTCTGATCAAGGCGAGGGGCCCCCTCACGGGATGTCCAAAGAGTAACTCAAAGGGGCTGAAACCAACACCCTCTTGAGGTACCTCTCTGTAAGCAAACAGCAGGCATGGCAGGAGGAGATCCCATTTCCTCCTTAGGGGTTCTTCCAAAGCCCCTAGCATGCCCTTGAGAGTTTTATTAAATCTCTCAACCAAACCATTGGTCTGGGGGTGGTAAGAGGTGGAGAACTTGTAGGTTACCCCGCACTCTTTCTACATGGTTTTCATGTAACTAGACATGAAGTTGGATCCTCTGTCAGAGACAACCTCCTTGGGGAATCCAACACGGGTGAAGATGCCCAGGAGAGCCCGGGCAACCACCTTGGCAGTAACAGTCCGAAGGGGTATCTCCTCAGGGTACCTGGTGGCATGATCTACCAAGACCAGGATGAACCAATGTCCACCTGAAGTGGGAGGGTCTAGGGGACCGACGATGTCGATGCCCACCCTCTCAAATGGGGTGCCAACCACTGGCAACGGCTGCAGTGGGGCAATGACACTGCCTCCAGTCTTGCCAGACAACTGACAAGTTGGGCAGGTCCTGCAGTGGGACTCCACCTCTACTCCCATCCGTGGCCAGTAGAAATGGCCAGAGAGCCTCTGCTTAGTCTTCTTGGTCCCAAGATGACCAGCCAAGGGCACCTCATGCGCCAACTGCAGTAGGAAGGGCCTGTAAACCTGGGGTAAAACCAACCTCTTGCGGGCACCAGGTTCAGGCTTAGTGGGCTCACTAACAAGGAGCTCACCCTCCCAATAAATCCGGAAGTTCCTAGGCACCTCTCCTTGTGCCCGGGCCAGGGCCTGTTTCCTCAGTCCCTCGAGAGAGTGGCACTCTCTCTGTCCCTTACAGAAGTCCGCCCGGGAGGGTCCCCCTTCAGCTAACAAGCATTGAAGGTCGGGATGATCCACTTAAGAACCTCTCCCACAGGAGAGTCTTCTGCCTCTTCTCCCAAAGGAGTTGAGTTGGGGTTTTCCATTGGACCCAGCCCGTCCGGAGCATGGATCCCAATGGGTGCAGCAGGAAGAGAAGGTGCTCCCTCCACAGGGGTGGCCTTCTTGGTCTTCCTCCTTCTTGCCTTAGGCCTCGCCTGTGGCTTGGGTATCTGACCCACAGCCAGACCCGGTGTCACCCGTGATCTAGTGACGGCAGCAGCAGTCATGGGAAGACCATCCGAGATCAACCCCAACTCTACTAGATCATTCCCTAACAAAATGTTAGCAGGGACATTGTCCTGAACCAGGACAGGAAGCTTCGCTGTCTTGGTGCCAATCATGAGTGTGACGAAGGCTACAGGTGATAATTTGGGAGGCCCACCAGCTAACCTGGTGGTTTGCAGTGGAGCACCTTCATAGTCCTCTGGCCTGAGCAGGGTCCTGTCCACCACTGTCATGCTTGCCCCGGTGTCTCTCAAACCAGTAGAAGGCTGGCCATTCAAGAGGACACTCCTCAAAAACCTACGGGGGTTCTGTGGGATAGTCGCCAGTACTTCCGCGTACTGGTCCCAGGCCCCAAGGGACACTAAGGAAATCTCCACCGGAGCACCAAATGTGATACCGGCAGAGGAGGGGAGGACGGTGGCCTCCACCTCCGACACGGGGTAAGGGTAGGTCAGACTGACAGCCTGTACTCCAAGTGCCTTACCTTTACACTTGGGGTCACCCCTTTTGTGATCCAGAGCCCCACAGTCCCAACAAGCGCCAGGAGTGCGGGGTACGGTACTGGAACCACTGGGAGCCTGCTTTGCAGCAGGTGGACCACTACTCTTATTCCCACCCCCAGATGACTTATCCCCACTAGATTTTTGGGTCTTAGGAGAGGAAGGTTTTGGTTTACCCGACTGTTATTGCTTGGGGGACTCCTCAGCTTTCTGAGAGGCCCCCTTCTCTTTATCCTTGTCCTTCCCACTGGAGTCCTTAGGGGACACCCGGTGGGAGACCCACTTGTCAGCCAACCTAGCCAGCTTAAGGGGGTCCAAAATGTTCTGGTCAGCCACATACTGACGCAGCTCCGGTGAACAGGCTTCAGAGAAATGCTCAAAAAACAAGAGGTGGGACAATTCAACAAAAGTCTTAACCTTGTATCCATCGATCCACCCCATCATGTTCATGTGCGCAGCACTCACCCAGTCAACCCAAGACATATTCTCCTTTTTCTTAAAATCCCTGAACCTTCTAAGGTATTGGATAGGTGTCTTGCCGAACTTGGCAATCAAAGCAGACTTCATACACTCGTACTGACCCCTTTCTTCCACACTCAGCTTCAGAATACAGTCATACCCGGTTTGAGGCACTCTGCTTAACAAACACTTCGCCCAATCTCTTTTATCCACATCATGAATCTCACAAGCCATTTCAAACGCTTCAATCCATTGGAGGATATCCGAACCCTCCACAAATACACCAACCAAATCTTTCATAAACTTGGTGGCTGGGGACCTGACACTCTCACTGGATCTAGCTGAAGTCTCCACTCTAGCTTTCTCTAGCTGGATCCTCTGACATTCAGTGTCCTGGCTCTTGAGTTCAAGGTCCTTATTTTTGAGTTCAAGATCCCTATTCTTGAGCTCCACTTGTTGAGCCAATTCCTCTTTCTTAAGCTCAGCACCTATTTCCAACTTGCGGTATTCAAAGGCCAATCTCATCCTTAATAACTCAAGTTCTAAGGAATTGCTGGAGTTTGGAACAGAGGCAGCAGGAATGGCGGCATTCCCAGAAACAGATTCAGCTGAAACCCCAGGGGCAGAGTCCTCATTGGTTGCATTCCCCCCTCATCAAGAGTTTCACTATCAGTCTGGTAGTCCACCAGGGCAGCTATCAGCTCAGCCCTAGACTTATCCACAAAGTCTAACTCCCTAGCTTCACAAGCACTCTGGAGAGCCTCCAAGCTCATCCGAGTTAATTTGCCATTCGCAATAGACTCCATTGTTTGTAATGCAGTTACCTTGTACACAACTAAACCTTAATTTAATAAAGGGCAAATATCCTTTGTAAGTGGCACGGTTATACACTGATTCTTAAAACCATAAGCATCCCACCGCTGCCACCAGTGTGAGAGAACGGATCTCAACGACCGGTGGAGGGTGTCTGTACTCCCACTCCCTATATGGTGGAGGAGAGGCACAGGAGACCCCAGCCAAGATTCTCTATTCGGTACCAATGGTCGAGCAATCAAGGCCTAGCTTCTCAGGAGGTGATGCAGGCTGGTTCTTAAGTACAGTGTATCCCCAAGCCCCCACAAAGGAATATCCACACTCTGAATTGGTTAGAACACAGTCTTTATATAATCAAAAGTTAAGGTTATGTACATTTATCATGATAACTCACTTTGTACTCTGGCAAAATCTACAATGACAAATATTTACAATCCTAAAGTGGTACCACCCTAGATCTCATTGAAGTGCATGAACAGTACTGTACAATATCACACAGACCAATAGAGTGAAACCAGCAAGAGAGAGAGGAGAGAAAATAAGATGGTTGAGCAATAGGCAGAATACTGACCCCTATCACTAGGCACAGTTCTGTGTGGAGATCCCCCCACCTGGGCAACCTGTAAAGAAAGATATAGTACCAGCCCAGTCCATATATTGCTCTGCAAGTCTTATTCTTTCCTATAATGTTTTTACCCCCCCAATGTACCTGGTGGAGTCGAGCTCCTCGAAGCTGCGTCGACAAACGTCGAGGGACTCGCTGTTCGGCGACGGGGAATCGACGGCCCTTCTTGAATGCCTTCCCTTTCAAGCGGGAGGCACGGGGCGTCGAACGTCCGTCAACGAACGAGGTAGAACGATGTCGAAGAGGCGGCAGCTTCGTCCGAGCGGTGCTCGTCGGCGTCGAGACGTCGGCGTCCTGCAAGGCGGAGGTGTGCGGGGCACCTCGATGACAATAGTTCTGGACCGCAAAGATTGTAGAGACGGAAACCCAGCAAGGGCGTCGAATCGTCCAAGTCTTTGAGGTCGTTGGGTGGCGGGAAACCCACCGGCAGGTTACTCCTCGGAGCGTTGGTCGTCCTCGACTTTCCCCGGCAGGATAAGCGGTCGACGAAGCGGTCGAGAGAGTCCTTCGATAGAATGTTCTTAGGCAAAGGAGCGGACGGCTCCGGTCGTCGGCGGCACGACGTCAAGTGGTTCCCACGGCTGGGCAACACAACTTCGACGGGCCTCCAGCGGTTTCACAAACCTGCGAACCCTGGTCGACGGCAATGGACTTCGAAGGCGTCGATGTCCGGGTGCTTCACTTCGATCTCCTCAACGGTCCCGTCTCGGGTCGACAGCCTTTCGAGGGCCTGCCTTTCAGGGCGCTTCGGCGAAGATGGAGCGGTGCTCGATGGTCCCTCGGAGCACGGGAAGAGGGCGCCTTACCAGGTCCTCTCTCGGGTCAGCCCTCGACGATCTCGTCAGCCTTCAGATCGGTCGAAGCAAATGCCACAGCAAGTCTTCTTCTTCCAGCTGGACGTCGAGGATCAGCAGTTCCAGTTACTCGTAGAGTGGAGACTCAGCTCCCTGGCTGCTTTAGGAGCACAAAGGTCCCTTCTGAACCAATGGTTCCTTCTGAACACTGAACACTTTCCAGTGGTGAGAGGTCCCCAGATATACTATCCTCACTCTCATCCACGCTGCTGGCACACACTCAGCAGCCAATCATACTGCAGGGCATTCATGCAGTCAGTCAGCCAATCAGGCACACAGTGCATTCGGGCCACACTCCTCCCTTCCAGACACTCACAACAAGAAATGTGGATTGGGACAAGTACCCAGCCATTCAACACTACACACTGCATTCAGGCCAGTTTCGGGCAGGGCTGTCTCAGTCTTTGTCTCTCATGCCAGAAACCAGACAACCACAACAAGAAGTGTATATTGGTCACACACTCCATTCACCCAGGTCCCACCCACAGGAGGTACCCACAACATACAGTCACTGGGAAGGCTCCAGCCAGTCTAGCTGGGCCTTCACAACAACACCATATATGGAACTTCCACCCAACAGCCAGTCAGGGGGAAGGGACAGAGACAGGGCTTCCCAGGACTTTGGGAAAACAAGATAACAGGCAATAGAAAGCAAGAGGCCACAGGGCCATCTTGTTTCCTATCAGGAATCAACAGATCCCAATGGCAGGGCCTGGGTATCCCAAAATGGAGGACACCCAGAGCACCTGTTAATTTCAGCACGGAGCTGCCACCAGCCCATACCCTGCTCTGGGGCCACCCACAGGTTACCCAAAAACATACACTAGGGGCACAGGGTTGTACCCCTACCCATGGGTGCCATAAGGGTATCCCATGGGTCTGTTCACCAAACCAAAAGAGAGAGCTGCACTGCCAGGAGTCCCACATGGACTCCGGGGCAGAAAACATAACAGAACACACGGTAAAAACAGAAAAAGGACAAGGATTCAGAGGCCCTGACCCTCAGATGCATTTCCAGCATCACAGGGACGCGGGAAGGTAGGCCACGTGTTGTTGCCGGTGTGTTTCGGTGGGTGGCCAGAGCGAAATGTCTGAGAATTGTCTTCATTTCCGGCCAATTTCAGAGACATTTCCCTGTGGTCACTCACCGAAACACGTCGCCAAGAGCAGATGTCATACCTTCTCGTGTTCCCACAGGTGTCCCGACGAAAAAGGTACCTCGCATGTGTGGGTGCACTTACCGGGGGCGCAAAAGGAAAAGGGTAACCCGCTGGCAACCCCAAGCCTTTCGCCACTGCCCATTTTGTTCATGTGGGCAACCTACAGATTTGGGCCTAGGGTGTCGAAGCCAGCAAGGAAAACAGGGAACCCCATGCATTTCCCAAAAGAGGACACCCGTGGGAATGCACAGAGGTCTGACTTGCGCGAAGCGGCCCAGAATTTATTACCCAGAACCCCAGACAAAGTGAACATTGTGTTTTTTCCCCACCAAATATCACACTTTGTCGGGGATTGTGGCTAATAAAAACTGTGGCAATTTGCGCAAGGCAGACCTCTGTGGATTCCCACGGGTGTCCTCTTTTGGGAAATGCATGGGGTTCCCCGTTTCCCTTGCTGGCTTCGACACCCTAGGCCCAAATCTGTAGGTTGCCCACATGAACAAAATGGGCAGTGGCGAATGGCTTGGGGTTCCCAGTCGGTTACCCTTTTCCTTTTGCGCCCCAGGTAGGTGCACCCACACATGTGAGGTACCGTTTTCATCGGGACACGTGTGGGGACGCGGGAAGGTAGGCCACGTGTTGTTGGCGGGGTGTTTCGGTGGGTGGCCAGAGCGAAATGTCTGAGAATTGTCTTCATTTCCGGCCAATTTCAGAGACATTTCCCTGTGGCCACTCACCGAAACACGTCGCCAATAGCAGATGTGATACCTTCTCGTGTTCCCACAGGTGTCCCGACGAAAAAGGTACCTCGCATGTGTGGGTGCACTTACCGGGGGCGCAAAAGGAAAAGGGTAACCCGCTGGCAACCCCAAGCCTTTCGCCACTGTCCATTTTGTTCATGTGGGCAACCTACAGATTTGGGCCTAGGGTGTTGAAGCCAGCAAGGAAAAAGGGAACCCCATGCATTTCCCAAAAGAGGACACCCGTGGTAATGCACAGAGGTCTGACTTGCGCGAAGCGGCCCAGAATTTATTACCCAGAACCCCAGACAAAGTGAACATTGTGTTTTTTCCCCACCAAATATCACACTTTGTCGGGGATTGTGGCTAATAAAAACTGGGGCAATTTGCGCAAAGGCAGACCTCTGTGGATTCCCACGGGTGTCCTCTTTTGGGAAATGCATGGGGTTCACCGTTTCCCTTGCTGGCTTCGACACCCTAGGCCCAAATCTGTAGGTTGCCCACATGAACAAAATGGGCAGTGGCGAATGGCTTGGGGTTCCCAGTCGGTTACCCTTTTCCTTTTGCGCCCCCGGTAGGTGCACCCACACATGTGAGGTACCGTTTTCATCGGGACACGTGTGGGGACGCGGGAAGGTAGGCCACGTGTTGTTGGCGGTGTGTTTCGGTGGGTGGCCAGAGCGAAATGTCTGAGAATTGTCTTAATTTCCGGCCAATTTCAGAGACATTTCCCTGTGGCCACTTACCGAAACACGTCACCAACAAAAGATGTCATACCTTCTCGTGTTCCCACAGGTGTCCCGACGAAAAAGGTACCTCGCATGTGTGGGTGCACCTACCGGGGCGCAAAAGGAAAAGGGTAACCCGCTGGCAACCCCAAGCCTTTCGCCACTGCCCATTTTGTTCATGTGGGCAACCTACAGATTTGGGCCTAGGGTGTCGAAGCCAGCAAGGAAAACAGGAAACCCCATGCATTTCCCAAAAGAGGACACCCGTGGGAATGCACAGAGGTCTGACTTGCGCGAAGCGGCCCAGAATTTATTACCCAGAACCCCAGACAAAGTGAACATTGTGTTTTTTCCCCACCAAATATCACACTTTGTCGGGGATTGTGGCTAATAAAAACTGGGGCAATTTGCGCAAGGCAGACCTCTGTGGATTCCCACGGGTGTCCTCTTTTGGGAAATGCATGGGGTTCCCCGTTTCCCTTGCTGGCTTCGACACCCTAGGCCCAAATCTGTAGGTTGCCCACATGAACAAAATGGGCAGTGGCGAATGGCTTGGGGTTCCCAGTCGGTTACCCTTTTCCTTTTGCGCCCCCGGTAGGTGCACCCACACATGTGAGGTACCGTTTTCATCGGGACACGTGTGGGGACGCGGGAAAGTATGCCACGTGTTGTTGGCGGTGTGTTTGGGTGGGTGGCCAGAGCGAAATGTCTGAGAATTGTCTTCATTTCCGGCCAATTTCAGAGACATTTCCCTGTGGCCACTCACCGAAACACGTCGCCAACAGCAGATGTCATACCTTCTCGTTTTCCCACAGGTGTCCCGACGAAAAAGGTACCTCGCTTGTGTGGGTGCACCTACCGGGGGCGCAAAAGGAAAAGGGTAATCCGCTGGCAACCCCAAGCCTTTCGCCACTGCCCATTTTGTTCATGTGGGCAACCTACAGATTTGGGCCTAGGGTGTCGAAGCCAGCAAGGAAAACAGGGAACCCCATCCATTTCCCAAAAGAGGACACCCGTGGGAATGCACAGAGGTCTGACTTGCGCAAAGCGGCCCAGAATTTATTACCAAGAACCCCAGACAAAGTGAACATTGTGTTATTTCCCCACCAAATATCACACTTTGTCGGGGATTGTGGCTAATAAAAACTGGGGCAATTTGCGCAAGGCAGACCTCTGTGGATTCCCACGGGTGTCCTCTTTTGGGAAATGCATGGGGTTCCCCGTTTCCCTTGCTGGCTTCGACACCCTAGGCCCAAATCTGTAGGCTGCCCACATGAACAAAATGGGCAGTGGCGAATGGCTTGGGGTTCCCAGTCGGTTACCCTTTTCCTTTTACGCCCCCGGTAGGTGCACCCACACATGTGAGGTACCGTTTTCATCGGGACACGTGTGGGGACGCGGGAAAGTATGCCACGTGTTGTTGGCGGTGTGTTTCGGTGGGTGGACAGAGCGAAATGTCTGAGAATTGTCTTCATTTCCCGCCAATTTCAGAGACATTTCCCTGTGGCCACTCATCGAAACACGTCGCCAACAGCAGATGTCATACCTTCTCGTGTTCCCACAGGTGTCCCAACAAAAAAGGTACCTCGCATGTGTGGGTGCACCTACTGGGGGCGCAAAAGGAAAAGGGTAACCCGCTGGCAACCCCAAGCCTTTCGCCACTGCCCATTTTGTTCATGTGGGCAACCTACAGATTTGGGCCTAGGGTGTCGAAGCCAGCAAGGAAAACAGGGAACCCCATGCATTTACCAAAAGAGGACACCCGTGGGAATGCACAGAGGTCTGACTTGCACGAAGCGGCCCAGAATTTATTACCCAGAACCCCAGACAAAGTGAACATTGTGTTTTTTCCCCACCAAATATCACACTTTGTCGGGGATTGTGGCTAATAAAAACTGGGGCAATTTGTGCAAGGCAGACCTCTGTGGATTCCCACGGGTGTCCTCTTTTGGGAAATGCATGGGGTTCCCCGTTTCCCTTGCTGGCTTCGACACCCTAGGCCCAAATCTGTAGGTTGCCCACATGAACAAAATGGGCAGTGGCGAATGGCTTGGGGTTCCCAGTCGGTTACCCTTTTCCTTTTACGCCCCCGGTAGGTGCACCCACACATGTGAGGTACCGTTTTCATCGGGGCACGTGTGGGGACGCGGGAAAGTATGCCACGTGTTGTTGGCGGTGTGTTTCGGTGGGTGGACAGAGCGAAATGTCTGAGAATTGTCTTCATTTCCCGCCAATTTCAGAGACATTTCCCTGTGGCCACTCACCGAAACACGTCGCCAACAGCAGATGTCATACCTTCTCGTGTTCCCACAGGTGTCCCGACAAAAAAGGTACCTCGCATGTGTGGGTGCACCTACTGGGGGCGCAAAAGGAAAAGGGTAACCCGCTGGCAACCCCAAGCCTTTCGCCACTGCCCATTTTGTTCATGTGGGCAACCTACAGATTTGGGCCTAGGGTGTCGAAGCCAGCAAGAAAAACAGGGAACCCCATGCATTTCCCAAAAGAGGACACCCGTGGGAATGCACAGAGGTCTGACTTGCGCGAAGCGGCCCAGAATTTATTACCCAGAACCCCAGACAAAGTGAACATTGTGTTTTTTCCCCACCAAATATCACACTTTGTCGGGGATTGTGGCTAATAAAAATTGGGGCAATTTGCGCAAGGCAGACCTCTGTGGATTCCCACGGGTGTCCTCTTTTGGGAAATGCATGGGGTTCCCCGTTTCCCTTGCTGGCTTCGACACCCTAGGCCCAAATCTGTAGGTTGCCCACATGAACAAAATGGGCAGTGGCGAATGGCTTGGGGTTCCCAGTCGGTTACCCTTTTCCTTTTGCGCCCCCGGTAGGTGCGCCCACACATGTGAGGTACTGTTTTCATCGGGACACGTGTGGGGACGTGGGAAGGTAGGCCACGTGTTGTTGGCGGTGTGTTTCGGTGGGTGGCCAGAGCGAAATGTCTGAGAATTGTCTTCATTTCCGGCCAATTTCAGAGATATTTCCCTGTGGCCACTCACCGAAACACGTCGCCAACAGTAGATGTCATACCTTCTCGTGTTCCCACAGGTGTCCCGACGAAAAAGGTACCTCGCATGTGTGGGTGCACCTACCGGGGGCGCAAAAGGAAAAGGGTAACCTGCTGGCAACCCCATGCCTTTCGCCACTGCCCATTTTGTTCATGTGGGCAACCTACAAATTTGGGCCTAGGGTGTCGAAGCCAGCAAGGAAAACAGGGAACCCCATGCATTTCCCAAAAGAGGACACCCGTGGGAATGCACAGAGGTCTGACTTGCGCGAAGCGGCCCAGAATTTATTACCCAGAACCCCAGACAAAGTGAACATTGTGTTTTTTCCCCACCAAATATCACACTTTGTCGGGGATTGTGGCTAATAGAAACTGGGGCAATTTGCAACAGGCAGACCTCTGTGGATTCCCACGGGTGTCCTCTTTTGGGAAATGCATGGGGTTCCCCGTTTCCCTTGCTGGCTTCGACACCCTAGGCCCAAATCTGTAGGTTGCCCACATGAACAAAATGGGCAGTGGCGAATGGCTTGGGGTTCCCAGTCGGTTACCCTTTCCTTTTGCGCCCGCGGTAGGTGCACCCACACATGTGAGGTACCGTTTTCATCGGGACACATGTGGGGACGTGGGAAGGTAGGCCACGTGTTGTTGGCGGTGTGTTTCGGTGGGTGGCCAGAGCGAAATGTCTGAGAATTGTCTTCATTTCCAGCCAATTTCAGAGACATTTCCCTGTGGCCACTCACCGAAACACGTCGCCAACAGCAGATGTCATATCTTCTCGTGTTCCCACAGGTGTCCCGACGAAAAAGGTACCTCGCATGTGTGGGTGCACCTACCGGGGTCGCAAAAGGAAAAGGGTAACCCGCTGGCAACCCCAAGCCTTTCCCCACTGCCCATTTTGTTCATGTGGGCAACCTACAGATTTGGGCCTAGGGTGTCGAAGCCAGCAAGGAAAACAGGGAACCCCATGCATTCCCAAAAGAGGACACCCGTGGGAATGCACAGAGGTCTGACTTGCGCGAAGCGGCCCAGAATTTATTACCCAGAACCCCAGACAAAGTGAACATTGTGTTTTTTCCCCACCTAATATCACACTTTGTCGGGGATTGTGGCTAATAAAAACTGGGGCAATTTGCGCAAGGCAGACCTCTGTGGATTCCCATGGGTGTCCTCTTTTCGGAAATGCCTGGGGTTCCCTGTTTTCCTTGGTGGCTTGGACACCCGAGGGCCATATCTGTACGTTGTGCCGGTCAGCAGAATGTCTGAGATTTCGCTCTAAAAACAGACTTGGGTTACTTGTGTTTTAGGCTTTCCCCTTCGCGGCCAGGTAGGTGCACCCACACATGTGAGGTACCGTTTTCATCGGGACACCTGTGGGAACGCGTGACGGTAGGCCATGTGTTGTTGGGGGCGTGTTTCGATGGGTGCGTCGAGCGAAATGTGCGGAGAATGTGGTTTTTTCCACAAATTTCAGACTTTGTAGGGGTTCTGGGTAATAAAATCTGGGCCGATGTGCGCAAATCATACCTCTGCGTATTCCCACGGGTGTCCTCTTTTCGGAAATGCATGGGGTTCCCTGTTTTCCTCGGTGGCTTGGACACCCGAGGCCCAGATCTGTACGTTGTGCCGGTCGGCAGAATGTCTGAGATTTCGCTCTGAAAACAGTCTTGGGGTTACTTGTGTTTTAGGCTTTCCCCTTGGCGGCCAGGTAGGTACACCCACACATGTGGGGTACCGTTTTCATCGGGACACCTGTGGGAACGCGGGACGGTAGGCCATGTGTTGTGTTTGTGTGGTTTTCATAACGTTTTGACCCATTTGCTGGTGCCCTTTGTCTCACAACCCTTTCTTTTCCCAAATGTGACCTACATTTAGTCGCTGCTTTAGGCACCATACACTTTTGTAACCTGCACAAGTCACCTACCCTTGAAAAGGTCTGCCTGTGCTCTTTCAAAAAATGTATGGCTGCCGTTCCTCACCACATTGGTTTTCCCAATTTACACATACTAAGTGCGTCTGGTCAGGCCGTGAGCATAAAACTCCTGTGTACCATGGCTCAGTGTTTGGCTTGTGGTATTGCTTATTTTGTAAAAACACTACAAAAATGGTATGCTCTCCTAACTGCAAGAGTCGGGGGAATGTAGCGGAGCATTGCTTTTCTCAAAATTCATAGAAGCCATTGCCGTACCAAGCCAACCATGTCCAACACATACCTTTTTTTCAGTCATTTTCCCGCTTTTCCCCCATTCGATGGCAGTTTCCCCTACCTAGTTGTTGCCTGACCTATGCAAATCACCCCTTCCTAAACTTGGAATTTTGTCTACTTTTCAGAAATATATGCCTTTCTGTCCTCCAATTTGGCTTTCCTGCCCTTTTCTTCCATTCCGTCCATGCATGTCCAATTGGCAAAAATGGCCTACCTCTCACAAAACGGTTGATAACCACATCAAAATATTTTTTTTCCATTTCCACTCAACCTGTTCCTGAAAGCCAACACATTGGGGAACTCAGCACAGCAAACCATTTGTTCCTAGCTCTTACAAGGAAAAACACACAGGCTTCTTTGTACATCATTTTATTGGCATTTTTTGAAAAAACCCAACATTTTCACACTTTTTCCTTATTTTCTCTCACCCCCCTACAGCAACCTGGGATTCCTACATGTGGGAAAAAAAGGATCCCAATTTGGCCGAGATATCTCATGTAACAAAAAAGTTACAAGCCATTGAATGGCCACATACCAAAATCACCAAAAAAGGCCCTGGCACTGGGAAGAAATACCCATGGCACTTAAAGGGTTAAAGGATCTGTGCAGACAGAAAAGTCTTCCTGTCAAAGGCAAGAAATCAGAAATGATTGAAAGATTGTTAGAACACCAAAGACTGGAGAGTGGGCTGTAGTGCCTACTCCTCCAGCAAATGTAGAAAACATTGAGGATGATAATGTTGATGATGTTATTGTTGAAGCAGATGAGGAAGAGGAGGATAACAATGTCACCCCCTCTGGCCCTCTGCCTGCTCAAAGGCCTCAACCAATGGCTACTGGACCATTGTCAGGACCCACATTAAGTCCTGAATTTATCACTTCAGAAAAAATGAAACTTGAATTCAAAAGAATTAGTGCCCAAACTGAACAGAAACATCAGGAACCAAGGCTCAAAGAATTGGAGCTCAATCATGAGCTAGAGATGAAGAAATTGTCTTTGGAAAATGCTTCTCTCCCCGAATCCTCTAGATCCTCCAGTCCAAAAAGACCCCAGATGCCTAAAGAGATTGTGGGTATGTATGAACCTAGGTCACATGTGTTAGATTGGCTAGCTTTGTTTGAATACAATCATGGGCTCCAGGATATCACAGGGAATCAGTTGATCCCCTGGTTATTCTCTAGGCTCCCCCCTGTTGCATCTGATGTGGTAATGGACTTGGGGGAGGTGAATAGGATGGATTATGAATGTGTGAAACTAGCTTTGATATCTAGATTTGGGAAGACCCCTTCCCAGTACCTTAAGAGGTTTAGGACCCTCAAAAAGCATGATAGTACCCCTTGGGCTACTTGGGTGAATGGGTGTTTGAAAAACTTAGAGGGATGGATTAAGGGTTACAGAGAGAACACTTATGAAGGAAGGAATGAGAAATCTTGTAATGTGGTCTATATGATGCCTGCTCTCCTGAGCTCAGACAGCACTTGGCTGATTCAAAAGAACTAGATGCTAAGAAGCTAGCTAAGGCTGCTGACTTGTGGGTTGCCAACAGACTACTCACAAGGATTCAGGGGTCACTCAGAAAAAGGATGAAGGAAAGCAGCCTAAGAAAGACAACAAAGAGAATTCAAACAATTCCATTTCCAAAGAGGGCCACAAACAAAATTCTAAGGGTAAGCCACAAGGGAAACCACATCAGGCTAGTGTTCCTTCTGGTCCCAGACCAGAAGGATGTCAGAGCAAGCCACCATTCGTAAAGACATTTGGAAAATGTTATGTTTGTGGCTCAACTGACCATGTGAAAGGGGATCCTAGATGTAAGGGTAAAGCTTCAGGGATCCACATGGTCTCCTTAGCCTTCACTCCAGATGTGTATAATTCTATCCCAAATAATACTAAAGAATATTATAAGGACAGTGTCCTAGTGAACAGTCAGGAGACTCCTGCCATTAGAGACACTGGGTTCACCATTACTGTGGTGGATGAATCTTTTTTCAAGTTAGAGGATGTTGCTAAGGCACCCAAACACCTCACCAAGTTAGCTGGAGGGCCTGTGCAGATGCTTCCCCAGTTACCAACTCTCATCCAGTGCAATGACATGACTGTCAGAATACCTGTTAGTATCCAATCTGAACTACCTGGAAGGGTGTTGTTGGGAAATGATCTCAAAGATCTTGGAGTAGTGCCAAGTACTCCCAGACCTCATAGTAAGAGATTACAGGAGCTCACCAGACCTGCAAGACAGAGGACCTTGAGAGGCTCTCCTGAGGAGATGATAGAAAAATAAATCACTCCTACTCCACTGGAGTTACTAACTGCAATTTCAAAGCAACCAGAAGCAAAGGGGAAACCCAAGACTTCAAAAAAGAAAGCAGCAGAAATCACTCCAGTGCTTCCAACCAGGAGATCTCCTAGGTTGTCAAAAATCACACCTGTGATTCCACCTCCAGCTGAGGCTGAGAGGGAGGTTCCACCCTCCCTGTGTGGTTGAACTAGAGCCTGAGGATTCAGATCTAGTAGGAGGCCATGAACTCATTGGAGATCTTGACCCTGTGGTCCATCCTGAGCTGCAGTCTTTACTGGCAGAAGGTGGCCCCAACAGGCGGACTTCAGTAGAGGACAAAGAGAATGTCCAACTCTGGAAGGTCTTCGCCACCAGGAAGCTTCTCAGCTTGAAGGGCAAGAGCCTGGGAAGTATAGGTTACACTAGGAAGATGGCCTCTTCTATAGTGAACCAACCGAGTCCACCCCTGGAGAGTACAAAAGACTTGTAGTGCCCCAAGAGAAAAGACTCCAATTCTTGCAACTAGCCCATGAGATACCTTTGGCTGGTCACTTGAGTTTCAAGAAGACCAAGGAAAGGCTCTATCTCTACTTTTATTGGCCTAAAATGGGGGCTGAGGTAGATGATAAGTATTGCAAGAGTTGCCACACCTGCCAAACTTCTGGTAAGAGTGGTTCCAAGAACATGGCACCTTTAGTGCCTCTCCCTGTGGTGGGAGTACCATTTGAGAGGGTGGGTATCGACATTGTCGGTCCTCTTCACCCTCCAACCTCTTCAGGCAACAGGTTCATTTTTGTTGTAGTAGACCATGCTACTAGGTACCTTAGGTACCCTGAAGCAATTCCCCTGAGAACTGTTACAGCTCAGGCTGTGGCTAAGGCTCTCCTTGGAATTTTTTTACCAGGGTTGGGTTTCCTAGGGAGGTAATATGCAACAGGGGGTCAAATTGTATGTCCCACTACATGAAGGCCATGTGAAAAAACTGCGGAGTTACCTACAAGTTCTCAACAGCATACCACCCTCAGACAAATGGATTGATAGAAAGGTTTAACAGAACCATGAAGAGCTTGATAGGAGCTTTAGAGGACCCTATTAAGAAAAAAGTGGGATCTTCTACTGCCATGCCTTCTCTTTGCATATAGAGAAGTCCCTCAGGAGGGAGTGGGTTACAGTCCCTTCGAACTTCTCTATGGCCATCCGGTCAGAGGTCCATTGGCCCTGATCAAGGAGGGATTGGAGAGTGCTCCTTCTCCAAGCCAGTCAGAGTGACTGACAATGTGATAGGACTCTGGAGGAGAATGTCACACATGATGGCTGAAGCAAGTAATAACTTGAAAGCAGGTCAGGCTCTGGTTAAGCATTGGCATGACCAGAAGGCCAATATGGTTGAGTTTGCTCAAGATCAGCTAGTTCTTGTTATGGTGCCAACATGGCAGAGGGCCTTGCAGGACAAGTGGATAGGACCCTTCAAGATTGTGGAAAAGCGTGTAGAGTTGAACTATTTGGTGGACTTAGGCAATCCTAAGGAGGCTCCGAGAGTCTTTCACACCAACCGTCTAAAAGCTTATGTTTCGAGACCGCAACTGGAAGCTTTGCTTCTAGCGTCAGCTCAAGAGGAGGAGAGTGAACCTCTGCCTGACCTTCTCAGAGGCAAGCCTTTAGATGAAAAAATAGAAGGAGCCAATCTCTATTCTAACCTGACTTCTGAACAACAGGAGGAGTGCAATGTTTTGTTAAATCAATTTGCCCCCTTGTTTTCACTTTCGCCAGGCTTGACCCCTTGGGGCCAGCATGACATAAACACTGGTGACTGTTTACCTGTCAAAAGCAGGGGTTACAGAATGTCAGTAAATGTCAGAACCCACATCAAAGGAGAGGTCAACAAGATGCTTGATCTCGGGGTAATAGAACCCTCTACTAGTCCATGGTCTAGCCCAGTTGTGTTAGTACCAAAGACAGGATCCAAGGAGTTAAGATTCTGTGTGGACTACAGAGCTCTAAATGTAGTCACTAAGACTGATGCCCATACATTGCCAAGACAGATGATCTGGTGGCTAAGACTGATGCCCATACATTGCCAAGACAGATGATCTGGTGGATAGACTTGGTTCAGCCAAGTTCCTCAGCACATGTGATCTCAAGTCAGGCTATTGGCAAATAGCCCTGACAGACCATGCCAAGGAGAAAACTGCATTCTCCACCTCAGTTGGTTTATACCAGTTTAAGGTTACACCTTTTGGCTTAAGGAATACACCTGCTACATTACAAAGGACGATTAACCAGGTTCTGAATGGGATGGAGGACTTCTGCATGGCATAACTGGATGACATTGCAGTGTTCAGCCCTACTTGGAAAGAACATGTTCACCACTTAGGATACGTTTTGCAGACTCTTGAGCAGGCCCAGCTGACCATAAAGGCAAGCAAATGTCAAATTGGTCAGAGTAAAGTGGTCTACCTTGGTCATGAAGTAGGCGGTGGTGAAATAAGGCCTTTGCTCAGCAAGATAAAAGCTGTCCAAAATTGGACAACACCTACTACTCAAACCCAAGTGAGAGCCTTCTTAGGTCGCACTGGGTATTACAGGAATTTCATTGAGAACTATGGGACCATAGCTTCTCCACTGAATGTAATCTCTTCTCTTAAGTTCCCTAAAAAGGTCAAATGGAATGAGGAGTGCAATCCGGCATTTGAAAGCCTAAAAAGAGCCCTTTGTCAAGCTCCAGTCCTAAGAGCTCCTGGCTGACACCAACCCTTCATTGTGCAAACAGATGCTTCCAATACAGGTATAGGTGCAGTTCGTAGTCAACTGGATGAGAAAGGTAGGGAACACCCCATTTGCTTCATCAGTAGGAAACTGAAGGAACCTGAGACAATGTGGGCAACTATTGAGAGAGAATGTTTTGCCATTGTGTGGTCTCTGAAGAAGTTTAGGCCATACTTGTATGGTTTTACTTTCACCATTCAGACTTACCACCAACCCTTGAGATGGTTGATGCAAATGAAAGGGGAAAACCCAAAACTATTAAGATGGTCAATCTGCCTCCAAGGGTTTGATTTTACCATGAGCACAGGTCAGGATGTCACCACCAAAATGCTGATGGTCTATCTAGGATGTTTTTAACCAACTAGAGGTAAGAGACTCATCCAGGAGTGGATTCGATCCTCCTGTCCCTTAGTCTGGGGGCGGCGGGGCGAGTGTTAGGGAGAATTCTCTTCTAAGGCTAATTTCCCTTACCTATAGAGTCCCCCAGCAGCTTTGCTGGATTTGAAGGGTCTATTTTTTTCTCCTGCTGAGAGTGAGACCCTTTTTTCCCACTCTTAGACAGATTGCTAGTGTGTGTTTTAGGATATCTTGTGTACTTATGGTCTATGGGGTTTTTCTCACCCTCATAGGTATCATCTTTTTACATGTGTGGTACACAGCACCCTCAGTGCAGTACCACAGGGGTGTCGTAGCAACCCCCAAACATAGACTCCATACACTGGGACTGACTACTGTCTCCCAAGTCATGTAAAGTCCCCATTGACTTTACTAGTCAATTCTTATGAACAAAACTAATGCAACCCATCTTACTATGGAAGTACTCGAAAGGGTTAATAGTTTTTCCCTAACTTTCATTTTCGAGGGGGTATCGTACAGTTCTTCTCTCAAATGTTTCTGGCTGGTGGCAGTGGTTACTATCATAAATATTCGACCGCAAATATTTCCCTATGGGATTTTCCCATTGTTCGAGGCTACCACTCTTACTGCCAGCCTCTAACATACCGCAGCTTTATTTTTATAGTAAATTTACTCCGGTAGGTTTTTATTGCCAGAACTTTGATTATATTTCTTTCTCGTGTCTTTCGCTATAATCCTAACCCAGGTCGGGGATCCTTTGTTCGTCCTTTTGGCGGGCTTCTGCACAGAAGGCCTCCTCTCGGCGCCACTGAGTCTGGGGTTGACAGGATGTGTGGGATGGGGAATAGTTACCCTGGACAGGGTTGCCTACGCAACCAAATCGCACTCAGCCCTGATAGGCTGGGGGGTTCTCCCACCAGGAAAGCCACTCCACTGTGTGAGTGACAGCTAGGCTGTATAAATGGGGGTCTTGCTGCATAAAAGCAGGGTCCTGAGTATTGGAGGACAAGATGTTGCCACTGGAACTAGGAAACCGAAGAGAAGAGAAGCCAAAGACATCTACAACGACTGAACCACCGGTGAAGCCCTGCTGCAGATCCTCACCACTTTTCTCCAACGACTTGAGAAGATCTTCCTCGGAAAGTGTCTTCTTCCCTTGAGCTAGTGGGGCCACCCAGTTCGCCAATCGCCTTCCCGGGCCTGCCTTGGTCGAATCACCAGTGCCAAGCACTAGGAGACCGGATAGCCAGGCACCCGTCCACCCGGACCGCGATTTAAAGGAGCGTACCTTTTATTCGTTGGCAGCACTGCGGGTAGTTTCATCCCTGGGCAGTGCAGTAACTCAAACCTTCCTCCACGACGAGAGCCTCTCTTCCTCTGATGGATCTCCTGAACTGCAGGAACTACCGCCACCGCAGGAGCTTCTCCTACTTTAAAGGTACATTGTTCCGCCAGGCCTCGCGTTTCGTTGGGTATCGCTAAAGGTGTTTTAAATCCTTTACTTACCTACTGGGTTGGCCGCCCCTATCATCTAACATTGTCTTTCACCTTCTGCAACCGCCTTTTTTGAATCATTAAACAAAATCTTGACTGCAGCTGCTAGAACATTTTGATCCTGGGCACATTGCCTTATACCATCGACACTGGCACAGGCCTATTGACTCTGGCTAAATCTGTTACAACTGCCTTCTCTAGATTACTACTCACCTAGAAATGTGTTGGTGCACCAAACCCTTATAACCACCCTTTCCTTCGCTCTTTTTAAGCTTGTGAAGTGCCATTTTGCTCGGTTTTCACCTCAGTATTGCATATGCTAAAGTAATGCCTTGCCTAACTTGTTCACAATCTACTTGGGAAGTGTTGCTGGTGTGTTAAAGAGTCTGAACCTGTATAACTTGTCGTTTCCCTCCCTTTTATGAAATTGTTAGAGTGCCATTTTTGCTTGGTTTTCACTGTGCCGTTTTGCTCAGTTTTCACTCTTGCTCAAACTTGTCTACAATTTAAATAGGGAGTTGTGTATACTTTTCTTGGCTGTTTTAACTTGCTTTAGTAATAGTGATTTGTGTGTGAACATCAGAGTGTGTAAAATAAACATATATATTCTTTTTGATACCAAGCTTTGGTCAGTGTTTCCTTGTTCCATAGTACAGTAGTCCTAATGTGTAAACCCTGAATACTGTTCATCTCCCTCTTGAGATAAGTCTGATTGCTCAGCCACAGCTACCAACTAAATCTTTGTGGTACAGACTAATACCAAAGGGGATTTTCTTGCATATACCTTTAGTCTTAATCTTCTGTAGTGTTCCCTAAGGGAACTGTACAGGATTCTGCCTAACAAGCACTTTTCAAATAGACATTATCTAGGTCCAGCTGGAGGACCCTGTTAAAGAATGGTGGAGACTCACAGTACCCCTAGGGCAAACAAGTGTGTTTTAGACGAGTTTGGCAAAACGTAAATGAAGTCAAGTCTTGTGAATCTTTGTTTAATGGGATCGAGAAAAATGCATTTTTCAAATCGATCACTGTGAAATAAAGTGCTTCCACTGGTATACGGCGCAGTTACAGTAGTATTTACAGCAGTGCAGTGGTACAGGTCCGCAGATATTTACAACAGTGGTACAAGTCTAAAGATGGTTAGAACAGAGCAGAAAACACGTACAAAAACAATGCTATTTACACTAAGCAGAGGTGCCACACAAGAAAATTCCAGGTAGTGTGGTGGCGGTTTTATTGGTTTTGGTTGAAAGCCAGGTTTTTAGCCGTTTTTTGTAGCCCGAGAAGGTTTCCTCATTTTTGATGATGAGAGGGAGGGTGCTCCAGTGTTTGGGGCTAGATATTGGAAGCTACTGCCACCTGCTCTGGTATTTCTGTAGTGGGGCATTGCTAAAAGTGAGTGATTATTGGATTTTAGGGATCTATTAGATTCTTTTTTAGCTATAGTGTGGTTCAGATAGATGGGAGCATTTTTATGGAGGCATTTAAAGGTGATGCAGCGAGTTTTGAAAATGACTCTAGCTTTGATGGGCAGCCAGTGGTGGTCTCTTCAGGTCTTGGAAATATGGTCAGATTTTCTTATCCCTAGGGCAGCTCGTAGGGCTTTATTTTGTATTTTGTATTAGTACCCGGCGACGGCGCAATCAGAATGAAAGAGCCTTCGGGATTCCACGGCCTTTGTCCCCGTCGGGGGGCGTGGCAGCCCCTCAGCCAATGAAGAGCCTTGAAGCAGGGCCATCCCCGCTCCGAGCCTCCCCAAGGCTGAGCAGCTACCTTCGCCCCCCGCCGGGGACAGAGGTAATGCTTTTTTTTTCATTCCCTCCCTCCTCCCACCTCCCTGCCCTCCCCACCCCACTTACCTTCTATGCCTCCAGCCATATGAAGACTCGGAGCAGGGCCATCCCCGCTCCGAGCCTCCACATGGCTGGGGACTTTCATCGTCCCTTGCCGGGGACCCAGGTAAGTTTTTTTTTTCTTTTGTTTTCCCTTTCCCCTCCCTTCCGCCCTTCTGTTTCCAGCGCGTCCGCTCCCAATGGCCGCCATGGAAAAGGAAAACGGACTCCGTTTTCCCTTTGCATGGCGGCCATTTTCTTTGACGTCTTTTTTTTTGTTCCCGAAACGCTGCCCCGGTCACGCAATTTTTGCGGCCGGGGTTCTAATAGCTATATGCCCCTCATGGCGGGGGCATTACCGACTCTGGTAATGCCCCGGGGCCTTCGTTAAGGCCCTCGCTTCGCTCGGGGCCTATAACTATGGGCCCCGGGGCATTACCTGAGTCGGTAATGCCCCCGTCGCTTGGGGTATATTGCTTAATTAGTTGTAATTTATTGAGGTTTGAGGTAGATGTACCAAGTAATAGTACATTGCAGTAATCAAGTCTTAATAAAATCAAAGCCCTGGCCAAGGTGATGCAATTGGCAGGGGTCAGGAATTTGCCGCTTAAGGCAATTAGTTTGGCGGTATAAGAGGTAGAAGATGAAAGAGCGCTAATGTGTTTGGTCATTGTGAGGTTAGCGTCCATGTAGACTCCTAAAGTTTTTACATGTTTACATGTTTCAGTACCGGTATCATAGTTCTATCTATATTGATGGAAGAGTAGTCAGGATGAAGTGCACCTATTTTAGACTGGGGACCCACATTGAGAACCTCTGTCTTCTCATCATTGAGGCACAGGCTGTTTAAAGCCATCCAATTTTGAATTATGGCATAGATTTCGTTGGTAGTCAGAGTATCTTGGATGTAATTCCCTGAAAGTGGGATGAGGATCTCGGTGTCATATGCAAAGCTGGTGTAGATGACGCCCATGTCATCTAGAACTGAGAAAAGAAGCTTAGTGAATGCGTTATAGAGTGTGGGTGAGAGGCAAGAGCCTTGAGGTACCCCAATGGAGACTGGGATGGGGTCTGCAGCTTCTTTGCCTATAGAAACCCTGGAAGTTTGTTCTGATAGAAAGGATTTAATCCACATGGTGGCGTCGGAGGAGAAGTTGAAATCTTTAGCTAGGGTGGAGCAGAGTTTGTTATGATCCAATAAGAGGAGGGTGCAGAGTTTCCCTGTGTCTCTGATGGTGTCCATCTGGATTTTAAGGGCAAGGAGGGCCGTTTCCGTACTGTGATTAGGGCAGAAGCTGGATTGTCTGGTTCCAAGGAGCTGGTTCTGTTCCAGATGCACTTGGACTTGATTGTTGGCCATTTTGTAGAGGATTTTAAGTGGAAACAGGACTGTTGTTATTGGCCTATAATTAGTGGGCACTGAGGGATCAAGGGTAGTTTTTTTAGAAGGGGTGTAACCCAAGCGTCTTTAATACTGGCTGGTACCAATTTGGCATTAAAGGATGCGTTTACAAAATTGGTTATAATAGGTGTAGGAGTGTGGGCACATGATTTAACTACTTGCGCTGGGACAGAGTCTCCTTTGCAATTAGAGGCTTTGAGTTTAGATATGGTGCCAAGCACTAATTCATGGAAGACTGGGGTGAAGTAGAAAATAGGTTGGTGTTCTCATGAGAATTCGGGAGGTGATTTCCAGGGGAGGATTTGTCCGCTAGTAGTTTCTTTTTGTTTGTGATTTTGTTTTGAAGTAGATCAGTCTTTGCAGCTAGGAGGTCTTGAATAGTGGTGCACCACTCTTTTTATTGGAGTTAGTGGAGTTTGTGGCTGGGGCTGGATTTTCAATTCTTTTGAGTCAGAGGCAGCGTTGCTCATCCGAGCATTATAGGCATCAGCTTTGTAGGTGATAATGGCTGATTTGAAGGATGTATTTACCTCCTGGAAGGCTTTTTCAGACCCTGTAGTAGGGTGTTTGCTGAAGGCATATTCGAGGGCACGTTTGGTTCTCCTGAGTGTGACTAGATCATCATTGAACCAAAAGTACGTTCGTTTGTCGGAACGTTTAGTTTTGGTGGTGAGAGGAGCTGCAGCATTGATGGTAAGCGTCTGCCAGTAGACAAGGGTTGTCACTGGAAATTGACAGAGTATCTAAAGCTTTGGAAAGCAGGGGCAGTAGATTGTCAGGTGTAAGCTTACGAGGATTTCTAGTTTAGTAAGAATTAGTTATTTTGGGTTTGATTAGGGGGGGTTCATTGGGAATGGTGGTGAACTTAATGTTGTGGTGGTCCATCCAATCTAGAGGAGAGATAGAGTCGATGGTTATAGCCGTGTTGAGCTAGAGGATCCAATCTAAGGGTCTTCCTTTGATATGAGTGGTGACATTCACTAGCTGGATAAAGCTCATGTCCTTAAGGGAGGAGTGTACTGCTTCTGCTTTAGGGTCTAAACTATCATTAAAACCTAGGATCAAGTCTCACAGAATGACGTGTTTGGTATTGGGTTTGATGAGTGGAGCTAATAGTAAAGGGATGTCTATTTCTGGATGACTATTGGAGTTGGGAGATCTATAGATCACTACTAGGTTGATCGTTGTTTTTTCATTTACAGGAAATTTGGCGATCAGTATTTCGTAGCCTGCAATATTTTCAATGGTGCATGTTCTCAGTTGGAGTTTGGTCTTGGCAATGATGGCAACACCACCTCCATGCTAGTGGGTCCTATCAGTTCTAAGGATGGTATAGTCTGGTGGAATTGCGAGAGTCAAGAGGGGGCCAGAAGCTTGGTGAAGCCAGGATTCAGTGACAACTAGGAGGTCAAGCTGAAATTCCGTAATGAGGTCATGTATTTCAATGGTATGAGCTCCTAGGGAACGGGCATTTATGAGGTCACCTTGAAAAGTGGTTGGAGGTTTCTGCCTAGAGGTATCTGCTGTCATGGGGGTTGATGATCTTGGAATTGGACTTTGTTTAGTGTTAGGTTTGGGGTTGTGGTGATAGGGGTGCACCATAGCAGTGACTGCTTAGATGATATGTGATCATGTATGAGGCAGTTGGCATGACACAGGGTTTGTGATCTTAAGCAAAGGTGTCTTGCCTCTACCAAAATGGGGAGAGCGTAGTTTTCTTCATTGTTATCATGCCTCTGGGAGCATTCCAATGTGTGTGTGGTAGTTGGATGTTTAATGTCATATGTAATGGCATACGTAGTGGCATTGGGTCTTGTAGCGATGGTATGGTTGGTAGCGGGTGAGAATGGTGATAGCAAGGGCAGAAACGGAGTGGGGCAAGCCAGTTTTGAGAGGCCATTTGTGTATCCGATGTAATGGTTCCCAGAACAGGCTACATGGTTCGGGATAAGACAGAACGGGAACATGATGATGGTTAACCAACAAGACATGGTTGAGTGAGGCTCGGGATAAAAATGGGGTACTTTCCACTTAATTTCTGTGCTTCCTCCTCCTCTCTCTTCCTTTCTTTTCTATCCCTATCTTCTATTACTCTCTGCCTATTGTCATACTTTCTTTGCTCCTCTGCCCGCTCCTGTTTTTTCTCTTGCTCCTCCTGATACATCTGTTCTCGTCGTTCCTTGCTCTTTCTTTTGTATTCATCTTACTTTAATCTTTGCTCTTGTTCTGTCTTTTTTACCTTGTTCGCCCTTATCTTCCCTTTGCCTTACTTACTCGATGCTTTTCCCATCTAACTTAAATACTATCTGCCCACCCATCCATCCATTCGTTCTGCATGAGTGTCACCTCGTGTTAGGAAAAGATTGTATGCAGCACCCTTTGGGACCACTACACACAACTATGACTACAGCTGTAAGCAAACCAACCTTTGATATAAGTCTAAATTACACAGTTTTGGTAGTGGTGCTGAGCAGCCAGGCTTATCTCAAGAGGGGAAGTGTGCTGCAATGATGTTACATAGAGATCTACAATCACAGGTATTCAAATAAACTCACACTCAAGGTTTATTGTTTAAACACTTATTAATGTATTTAACAGTCAGTTATACATCATTCACTAGAAGGAGGTGTTAGGCAGAAACCTGTGCAGTTCCCTTAGGGACCGCTGCAAAAGATTTAAGACTACAGGTGTTGGCAGTAAACCCACTTGGTAGCAGTCTGCACCACCCAGATTTACCTGGTAGGTGTGGCTGAGCAGTCAGACTTAAGAGTTAGGCAGTATGCAAAGTATACACAATAGGCACTCAGATACAATAATACAAGCAAACACTGACCAGAGCTTTGGTATCAAAGTATATAATTATTTATTTAAAAACACACAGTTGAAACACTCCAGCACTCTTATTGTAACATATTCTAAACACAGTTACTATTCTAATATATACACCCCGTTTTCCTTATCAGCTAGGTCACAGTAAAACACCACTTATTTTCATACAGAGGTGAGTGCTTAACTAGATTGCACTCCGATAAGTTTGTGAGAAAGGGAGGGAAAAAGACAGAATATGAAAAGTTACACCACTCTAAGATTCAGGAACACTGTTAGCAAGGCAGAGAGCAAAAAGTCACTGGTGAGCCAAAGTCCAAAGGCTGGGCCCACTCTTAGAGAGAGCAGAGCACAAATGCGCCCAAGATCACACAGTTACACTATGCTTAGAAAGTCTTGCAGAGGGTTCAAAAAGGGTTTAGAGAGGCTTTAAGAAAGTTTAGCCAGGGTGTCCCAGACTAACCCAGGTTCGAAAGCCGGGGGCTAAATCTACCCCGTACAGTCGGTAGCAAGGGAAGCCAGGCGGGACACGGTACCTTAAGTGGGAAGGATCCTCCAGCGGTGCCAGTTGTTCCTGGTAGTGGGTGAAAGTTGCGTCGTCGTCCAGGGGAAGAGAAGATCTCGACTTGGAGGAATGATGAAGGTCGTTGCACTACCAGGGAAGAAACCAGCTGCAGAGTCTTCCGGTTAAAGGTTGTACCTTTGTTTCGCAGTCGTGGTAAAACGTGGTATCCCGGTTGCCGGGGTGCTTGGCACGGGCAAGGCGGCCACGAGGTACGTCGGTAAAGCGAAAAGATGGTGAAACTGGTTATCCCCACCAGTCAAAGAAAGAAGACTCTCCAGCGGGAGATCTCCTCTGTCGTTGGGAAAAGTGGTGAGACAGTCCAGCAGGGCTCCACCGGTGGTGGTGTCGTGGCAGATCGGCTCAGCTTCTCCCTCGTCGGATTCTTAGGTCCTGTGGCGACTTCTGAAGTTCCAGTCCCCAAAGCCTTGCTTTTATGCAGCAAACCCCCATTCACTCAGCCTAGCTGTCACTCAAACATGCTAAGTGGTGACCTAGGCAACTCAGTACAGGGTGCCTAAATTCCCCTCCACCCCTCCTAAGTACCCCAGACAGAGTGGCACCACTTAGGAGGGCTTCTGTGGAGAAGCCCGCCAAAAAGTGGAACAAAGGGCTCGACTTGGGTTGGAGTTACAGAAGAGAACACAAACGCCATTTTAGAATCAAGTTTTGGCAAAAAATACCAACCGGAGAATTAATATTAATTAAATAAACCGGGGGTATGTTCGAGGCTACCGTAAATAATTAAATAAAGATAGTAGCCTAAAACAATGGGAAATCCAATAGGAAAATATTTGCGGTTGAATATAAAAAGTAGTATCCACTGCCACCAGCCAAAACTCGATCAGGGGGGACGGAGATGTGCCCCCTCGACTAACAGACCCCGGGGCAATCGAATTGCCCCAGCTAGTACGTCCACAATATGATGGTTTGTACTGGTTCTGTTCATAATTTCAGACTAGTAAAGTCAATGGGGACTTTACATGCCCTGGGAGACAGTAGTCAGTACCAGGGTATGGAGTCTATACTGGGGGGTCACTATGACACCCCTGTGTCACTGCACTGAGGGTGCTGTGTAACACACATCACAAAAACACATGAAGCCCTATGGAGTAAAGGACCCCATAGCCCATTAAACACATCTAGATTCAAAGAAACACACTCAAATCATGCCCAAGAGTGAGGGTAAAAGAGTCTCACTCTTGGCAGGAGAAAAAAATAAACCCCAAAAATCCAGCAAAGCTGCTGGGGGACTCACTAGGTTAGGAAATTCAGCCTAAACAGAGAATTCTCCCTAACACTCGCCCCCCCCCCCCCAGACTAAGGGACAGGAGGATTTAATCCACTCCTGGATGAACCTCATACCTCTAGTCGATGACATACATCCTAGAGAGTCCATCAGCATTTTGATGGTGACACCCTGACCTGTGCTCAATGGTGAAATCAAACCTTTGCAGGCAGATTGACCATCTCAATAGTTTTGGATTTTCCCCCTTCATTTGCATTAACCATCTCAAGGGTTGGTGGTCAGTCTGAATGACAAAAGTAGAACCATACAAGTATGGCCTAAACTTCTTCAGTGCCCACACAATAGCAAAGCATTCTCTTTCTATTGTTGCCCACCTTGTCTCAGGATCCTTCAGCTTACGGCTGATGAAGCAAATGGGGTGTTCCCTACCCTTCTCATCCAGTTGGCTTAAGACTGCACCTATACCTACATTGGAAGCATCAGTTTGTACAATGAAAGTTTGGTGGTAGTCAGGATCTCTCAATACTGGAGCTTGGAAAAGAGCTTTCTTCAGTTTTTCAAAGGCCTGATTGCACTCCTCATTCCATTTGACCTTTTTAGGGAATTTTGGAGAGGAGATTACATTCAGTAGAGAAGTTATGGTCCCATAGTTCTCAATGAAACTCCTGTAGTACCCAGTGAGGCCTAGGAAGGCTCTCACTTGGGTTTGAGTAGTAGGTGTTGTCCAATTTTGCACAGCTTCAATCTTGCTGAGCAAAGGCCTTATTTCTCCTCCTCCTACCTCATGCCCAAGGTAGACCACCTTACTTTGACCTATCTGGCATTTACTTGCCTTGATAGTCAAACTGGCCTGTCCAAGAGCCTGCAAAACATGGCCTAGGTGGTTCACATGATCCTCCCAGGAGTGGCTGAAGACTGCAATGTCATACAAGTATGCCATGCAGAAGTCCTCCATCCCAGCTAGAACTTGGTTCACCATCCTTTGAAATGTAGCAGGTGCATTTTTTAATCCAAAAGGCATGTCCTTAAACTGGTACAAGCCAACAGGGGTGGAAAATGCAGTTTTCTCCTTGGCATGGTCTGTCAAGGCTATTTGCCAATAGCCTGACGCAAGGTCAAATGTGCTGAGGTACTTGGCTGCACCAAGTTTATCCACCAATTCATCTGTCCTGGGTAAAGGGTGGGCATCAGTCTTGGTGACTGCATTAAGAGCTCTGTAGTCCACACAGAATCTCAAGTCTTTGGACCCTGCCTTTGGTACTAACACAACTGGGCTAGACCATGGACTAATAGAGGGTTCTATTACCCCGAGATCAAGCATCTTCTTGACCTCCCCCTTGATATGGGTTCTCACATTTTCTGACATTCGGTATCCTCTGCTTTTGACTGGCAGACAGTCACCAGTGAGTATCTGTTAAAGATAGCGTCTCTAGGACGCAGAGTACCTGGGCTTCCGGTAGTTGTTCGTGGTGTGGTCGCCAGGCTGTCCGACAGGTTTCGGTAGATGATGTAACGCGAGAAACCGGTGCAGCCCTTACCCTGAAGTCAACAGGGTTAGGGGTGGACCAGCTCCCAACGCCACAAGTGTGCTCCTTCCTGATTCTTGTGGCGCCGGAGCAGTCTGCAAGATTGTGTTGCGAACAGTATACTGTGGTATTCTTCAGAGAGGAACACAAAGGTAGGCTGATGAGTGAAGTAACTGTCCGCCAAATATATAAGGCCAGATGCCAGGGAAAACAACTGGGAACCCAATAGTAGAACAAAGTAGAGAGTTCGAAACTGGAAGCAGCTGGAATGCAGGAAGAGAGAGGCCGGTAGATCGTGGAAGATGAGGCCGTGGAGCAAGGCTGTAGGGCAGGCTGGAGCAGGTAAGGCTGTAGGGCAGGCTGAAGCAGGCAAGGCAGTAGGGCAGGCTGAGGCAGGCAAGGCTGTAGGGCAGGCAGAAGCAGGCAAGGCTGAGGGCTAGGCTGGAGCAGGTAAGGCTGTAGGGCAGGCTGAGGCAGGCAAGGCTGTAGGGCAGGCTGAGGCAGGCAAGGCTGAGGGCTAGGCTGGAGCAGGTAAGGCTGTGGGATAGGCTGAAGAGCAAGGCTGGAGCAGGGATCAACAAGAAACTCGAGTAGCAGGAGGCTACAGGAGCGAAAACACGATCCGAAAGACAAACCGCGTTGAGACGCGGCGAGTCTCGGGATCTTGCTCCTTAAATAGGGCCGGCAGCACTCAGGAGGCTTGGAACGCAAGCCGTGCTATCCCCGAGCGCTGCCGGGCCCGAAACGAGGCTTGGGAAGCAAGCTTGTGGCTTCCCAAGCGTCTCGAGGACTGCGCATGCGCGAAGACCGAGACGCGGTCTTCCGCGCATGCGCAGACCCCGGGACACAGAAACCCCGGAAGCGCCGAGTGCCGCGGATAACCGCGGTCCCCCCAGCCGGTATCGGGGATAACAGCGCCAGGATGGGGCGCGTCGGGACCCATAGGCGCGCCCCCCTCCGACAGGTAAGTGAGGTGGTAACAGTATCTCGTGCTGTCCCCAAGGGGTCAAGCCTGGTGAGAGTGAGAACAGGGAGGCAAACTGATTTAACATAGATTTGCACTCCTCCTGTTGCTCAGGTGTCAGATCTGAAGAGAGATTGACTCCTTCAATTTTTTCATCTAAAGGTACACCTCTGAGGAGATCAGGGAGAGACTCACTCTCTTCTTCCTCTGCTGCTGAAGCTAGAAGCAAGGCTCCTGCTTCAGGTCTGGAGATGTATGCTTTCAGTCGGTTGGTGTGGAAGACTCTAGGAGCTTCCCTGGGTCTGCCCAGATCCACCAGATAGTTGACCTCTCCAAGTTTTCCCACAACTTTGAAGGGTCCCATCCATTTGTCTTGCAAGGCCCTCTGCCTTGTTGGGAGCATAACGAGAACTAGCTGGTCTTGAGTGAACTCAACAATGTTAGCCTTTTGATCATGCCAATGCTTGACCAAAGCTTGTCCAGCTTTCAGGTTATCACTAGCTTCTGACATCATGTATGACATTCTCTTACGGAGACCTATCACATAGTCAGTCACTCTGACTGGCTTGAGGGGAGGAGTGCCTTCCAACCTCTCCTTAATCAGGGCCAATGGACCTCTGACCGGATGGCCATAGAGAAGTTCAAAGGGAGAATAACCTGCTCCCTCCTGAGGGACTTCTCTATAAGCAAAGAGAAGGCATGGCAGTAGAAGGTCCCACTTTCTTTTCAGAGGTTCCTCTAAAGCACCTATCATGCTCTTCATGGCTCTGTTAAATCTTTCTACCATTCCATTGGTTTGAGGGTGGTAGGCGGTTGAGAACTTGTAAGTAACTACCCAGGTTTTCCAAATGGCTTTCATGTAGTGGGACATAAAGTTTGACCCCCTTTCGGATATTACTTCCTTAGGAAACCCAACCTGGTAAAAATACCAAGGAGGGCCTTAGCCACAGCCGGAGCTGTAACAGTCCTCATAGGTATTGCCTCAGGGTATCTAGTAGCATGGTCTACTACAAAAAGGATAAACCTGTTGCCTGAGGAGGTAGGGGGATCAAGGGGACAAACAATGTCAATTCCTACTCTCTCAAATGGGACTCCCACAACTGGGAGAGGCACTAATGGTGCCACATTCTCGGCGCCAACCTTACCAGAAGTTTGGCAGGTATGGCAGCTCTTGCAAAACTTATCTACTTTGGCCCCCATTTTTGGCCAATAGAAGTAGAGTGAGAGCCTTTCCTTGGTCTTCTTGAAACTCAAGTGACCAGCCAAAGGAATCTCGTGGGCTAAGTGCAAGAACTGTTGTCTGTTTTCTTGAGGTACTACAAGGCGTTTGTAGTCTCCAGGTTCAGACTCAGTTGGTTCACTGTAGAAGAGGCCATCTTCCCAGTGCAACCTATACTTCCAAGGCTCTTGCCCACCAGCCTGAGCAGCTGCCTGTTGGCGGAGACCCTCCAGAGTTGGACATTCTCTTTGTCCCTTACGGAAAGCTGCCCTGCTGGGTCCACCTTCTGCCAGTAAAGACTGCAGCTGAGGATGGTACTCAGGGTCTAGATCTCCAATAAGTTCTGGGCCTCCCACTAGCTCTTCTTCAGAGTCTAGTTCAACCATACAGGGTTGTACCTCCCTCTCAGCCTCAGCTGGAGATGGAGTTACAGGTGTAACTGTTGGAAGCACTGGAGTGCTTGCTGCTGACTTTTTCCTAGGAGTCTTGGGTTGCCCCTTTGCTCCTGATCTGGTAGTTACTGCAGTGAGTTGCTCCAGTGGTAAAGGAGTGATCTCTGTCATCATCTCCTGAGATAACCCTCCCAGGGTTTTCTCTCTTGCAGGTTTTGTGAGCTCATGTAACCTTTTACTAGGTGGTCTGGGGGTATGTGACACAACTCCAAGAGCTTTTAGGTCATTACCCAACAGAACCCTACCTGGCACTTCACATTGTACACTGACAGGTATTTTTACAGCCATGTCATTACACTGGATGAGAACGGGTAACTGGGGACACATCTGCACAGGCCCCCCAGCTAACTTGGTGAGGCATTTGGGTGCCTTAGCAACATCCTCTGCCTTGAAAAATGATTCATCCACCACAGTTATGCTGGCCCCAGTGTCTCTAATGGCAGGAGTCTCCTGACCATTGAAAGCAAGCGTCCCCAAACAGCACGATCCTCCCCGCAATGAGAGACATTGAAGGACTCTCCCAAAATGGGAATAAGGCCAAGACAGAGTGCGGGTGAGCGTAAATGGGAGTTTATCAATCAGAATTGGGCATGCAAAGAACTCTGCAAACTCCGAGAGCGCTCTGTCTGACAATAGCAAAGACAGGCGTATATATTTACAAAAAACGTCATCAAAACCTACATACTATAGGGGGCACAAGTTCATTGGGATTGGGTGGCGACGACTAACTATAGGTGCTGCTGCGGTGTGGTTGGTCTTTGGCTGGAGGACGTCACTGGTCACCCTCGTGGGTTGGGCTGGGCCTGGCAGGTCGGCTTGAGTTCATCCGGGCGGTGTTGGTGTGCCGAGGCGGCCTGTGGCAGAGATGAATGCCTTTTCTAACTTACTTGCCCTCTGCCATGCACACTGCAGTCATTCAGTCATTTACAGTTTTATTCTCTTTAGTAAATCTTTTAATAGGTTAATGCAACACAGGAGGAATGCACCTTGTGAGGGATCTGGAGATAATATATCGTGGCTTGGTTACTTGTGATCTGTTGACCGGGACCATAGGTCGAGGGGCTCTAAGCTTCGGGGACTGGGGCGGGTGGTACAGGTCTTTCTGTCTTGTTAGAAGTGATTATGGATGTTTCGCTGTGTGTTGTCAGAGTGTTGGGTGTCCTGATTGCACAGGGCCATAAGTCTGAGACAGTCCGGTGGGTTGTGGGGTTTAGGAGGGGGCGCTTGAGTTTAAACTGAGGTTTACTGCTGTGCTGTAAATAATGCAGGTGGCTGGCCGCGGCCTTGGGTGCTGGTGTGGGGCTACAAGTCTTTGAAGCGGCTCCAGTCGGGTCGGGGGAGGCGTGATAACGCAGAGCGGGGCTCTGTTCTCCTGTCTTGGCAGCCTTCTGAGGGAGGGAGGGGGATACATTGAGACCTTGTACACTTTCACAAAGGTATCTCCCTCGTGCGTTGCGGAATATAAGTAAAGACATCGCAAACATTTGAATACTTTCTATAATACTTATTTAAAATCACTTCGAAACATGCATTTAATCTTTGCTGGGTGCGTTTCGATTATACCCAGTTTGAGCATCATATTTGTACATTAGACTCTAGCAGCTACAGTGTTTCAGTTACATGCATATACATTCGTAGTAAATGAGGTAGTGGTTAGATAAGTGGAGTACATAGAAAACGACCCGCCACTGTACGTGACGGTGGTGGCATATGAGGGGCTCAGACATTCACACATGATACGTGCACTCTCGCGCATTCTTTTCATGGGTTCATAGTGTAGTTGCATCCGCTTTCTCGTGTACTCTAGCAGCATTAGCTTTAGTTATGGCGCGAAACCACGTGAGGTAGGCTGCCCAGTGATACACACAACGAACAGACCCCTGGAGCGTTCCTTTATCATTGGCATCCACCTGCAATGGTGCGAACTCGCCATAGCTTATATCATGGGAGCATACTCTCTCATTTTAATACATTCTACAGGCATTAGCATTTTGTGGAAGAAAGAAATAATGCAAGAGGTCTTGACATTAATATATACATATATATATATAAAGACTGTCTGCCATCAGAGGACCATTTTACTGTTCTTCTCATTGTTCAGGCCTGCTGGCCGGGTCATGCTGATAGTGATGGTACACTGCGGGAGGTGAACTGTTACAATGTTAGCGTATTGCGCTAGCTCATGTCCGTCTTGTTCGTGGGAACGTGCTCGCAGCGGATCTGCCAGGGTGCTGCGGCAACAGGGATGTTCTCCAAGGGTGGGGGCCGCGCTACAGTGCGCTGAGCTCCTTACCAGGCAAAGAATGGTTTTTGGGCCTAGCTAAATTTGTGTTGTAATCAATACATGTGGGCATTCGATACGTGTGGGCAATGTCTCCAGTGGGTGAGCCCTCCACCACCTGGGCCCGGGTGGCATGAGGGAACGCCCAATGGGCCATAGCCCTCACCTGGGGAAGAAACGCAGGCGAGAGGGGTCTCCTGGACCAGCCCTCCCCTACATTTCCCCCCTTTCGTTACTTAAGTAACGAATTCTTTAACTCCTCTATCCTTCTACATTCTGCTTCGTCCATCACCGCCTCATCCCATGCAGGAGTTCCTTTGATAGGCATCCATGCTCTGCACACCCCCCTTAAACTCTCACCTCTCCTGGCGTATTCATCTGGAGTACACGTAAGATATATGCACCCACCATCTCCTTCCAAATCCACCCACACTTCCTCGTACCACTCTAGTATGCGGGGCTCTTTGATGGTGGTGTGCCAAAGCTTATCTACAATATCCTTGTCGTAGTACATGGGCACCAGTTGGTACCTGGGTGTGTTGTCTACCCCTGTTTGCACTTGTGCTTCTTGCACCGTTTTTATTGTACCGTGCGAGTTGCCCATTGTCACCATCATCATTGCACCATTTGGTACTGCGTTAGCACAGACTCGAAGACCCACCTGGCATAGGCAGAAAATCAAAAGGAGGAACACCACAGCTGGCATCAAAAATTTCATCGTTGTTCCAAGCCATGAGGGGACCCAGGAGAAGAGGTTATCGAACCATGTACTATCTACTGCTCCGCCTTCCATCTTCATTTTTTCTCCTAGGTTATGGACTGCTTCGATCACATGGGACAGGGAGCCGTTCTCTGCGTCTTCAGAAGGTACGAAAGTGCAGCAGGCACTTCCTATTTTTCGGCAAACACCGCCGTCCATCGCCGTCAACAGGTCCAGGACATACCTGTTCTGCATGGTCATCAGTCGCAAGGCTCTTAGTTCGACCTTTATTATGTTAAAACCTTCTTCGGTGTCGTTCGCCAGCTGAATTAATTCCCAGTGGGTTATCTGGAGCCATTTTGCGTTAGCCCTTGCTTGGACACTTGATACGAGCGAGGCAAAAAATGTTTCTGCTGAGCTGAATAATCGATATTTGTCTGGGATCTGGGCCAATAGTTCTGATGATTCCTTTGATATATAGTTTGATGCTCGTCTGTTGCGGGTCAGCACCTCTTCCTTGCTTCCAGAAGACAGGACATAGATTTGTGACTCTAAAGTTGGTTGGGCCCTACTCTGCTGCATGCGCTCCTGTGTCCTTTGGCTCCCCTCGATGTGGCTTTCTGGTATCACCATCAGAGCTGAGTGCAGAGAGGCCATTGAGCAGCTGCCCCTCCACGACGGGGGGAGGTGTAGGTATGCCTGTTTTCCACATACCCAATACGTGTCCATAAGGGCCGCAGTCCCTTTTCTTAGGTCTGGGATAGTGAGGGTTTTGTTGCATTTCTTGTTCGTCCCCATGGACGTTCTCCCCTCTCCTTTGAAACATAGTTCATAGTCTATTTCACTCTGCAACTTGAAAGGCTTTTCAATGGGCGTAACCCAGGTTAGTTTTGAAATGTGTTCTCTCCATACAGGTGTGCATGTTTCTTCTATCCATTGCAATTTCTCCGGTGCCACACCCCTCAGTGCTTCAGCTTTACACATTACTTCTTCATTCTTCCACTTGTTATCAGAAAAAAGTGTCCCTTCGATTGCAAAAAATGGTTCTCTCAGACATACAACCCCTGATGGTTTCGGGTAGCATGTTTTCTCGTTCTGCAGCATTTGAAAAGTCACTTCATGTGCCTGGAAGGTGTTCTTAATTCTGCACAACGTGAGATGAAGGAGACATTGGGCATCTATAATCGGCAACTCTTTGGGTAACAGTACCTTGGGTGTACCTGATGCGTGAGGGATGAGGGAGCAAACATAACAGCTCTCGTTTGTTGTTTGTCTAGCTGTGGCACTCATGTCTGCATACCACTTATTTGTTTGGTGGGGGTGTCGCGGGTCTTCCATTTTATCTAGACCTAGCCCGTAGTACTCATCATACTTCCTCCTTCCTGCTTCCCTCTTCCGTCTATTGTTCTTGTTCCTCATATACTTCCCAATTCCCTGGGCTAGAGACAAACTAGACCCCCCTTTCTCATTCCCGCCCCCCTTCACCCAGTCATCATATAATATTTCATGTGTTTCTCTCATTCTTTTATTCTCTATGGCCGTGGGGGCAGGTTGGCTGGTGGGGGTATTATACAACCAGGATATGGCAGAAGGATTTCGGTCGTTTAAGCTGTGAGCATTGTAATTAGACATCTCAGGTGGGGACAGTGTGTTGTTTTGTCTTTCACCCTTTGGGCGTCCATCGTGTGAGATGACAACATTGGATGACGTAGTATAGTAGCCCCACACAAGTTTAGTTCCATCCCATATCAAAAAATCACCTTCCCTTGTAGTTGCATTGACACTTGCAGTTGTATTGGTCCCAGTAGTTGTGTTACTCCCTCCCCCCTCGTTCATCTCGATAGAGATGAACGCTATGAACCAGTATGTAACCAGACCAAATAATAATGTAAAAAACAATATAATGCACGCAGATAGTCCACATTCATACTAATATATACATTTCACAGTTAACCATTCTCTAAGTCTAGTAAATCTATCCGTTGCAGGCCGCCCATTAGATGCCATGGAAGCTCCTGTTTTAAGATATAAAAGTGCATTGAGTGCATACATGTAAACATTTTTGTTGGCACCATCAGTGCCAGTATACATATGACGGGGAATGGAAGCGGGTGGGGATACGGGGAGGGGTATTCACAGACAAGGGTGTATACAAGCTCATAGTTTGGCATTTTATTCAATATATATATATATATATTCACACTCTACAAGATGAAAGTTAAAACAAAATGTATCAGTTGTGCATTTCTTAATATTCACTACCAGCACATACACGCAAGTTTATATTCAGTCATTCTGTTCAGTCGCAGCGTTTGCTGTTGTCTGCGCCTCCTCATCTACCTCCTCTTGTACGTTGCTATATGCCTTCCGTACATCGGTCAAGTGCACCCAGTACCTCAACCCTTTGACCTTTACCGCTGTAGGCGTGAAAAATATCACTTCATATGGGCCATGGAATCGTGGTGCACTCCACCGACGTACAAAACTTCTGACATATATCCAGTCGCCGGGCATTAGCTGTAGTTGTTGCCCTGGCTCCGTGTCAGCGCCTGTCGCGTTTCCCTCTTCTCTAGTGAAGGGTGGGGACAATTGCTTTGCTATCACGCGCGCTGCCCTTGTTAGTTTCTTTAAATAGTCTGTGAACTCATCTCCCAATATCGCGGCACTTCTGTGAGCGTCTGAGTGTTCACGCAGTGGTGAATGTGCTGTGTTCATCCGTCTCCCAGTCACGACCTCGTGCGGGGACAAATGGTGGTCTTTGCTTGGCTGGTTTCGTAACTCGAATAGCGCAAGCGGTAGGCAGTAAATCCAATTCTTTTTTAATGAAAAGCATAGTTTTGATAACCTGCCCTTCAGCAGTCCGTTCATCTTTTCCACTACGCCGTTACTTTGAGGATGATAAATTGAGCATAATTTGTGTTTTATTCCCAACAATGTAGTTACTTCCTTAAAAAGCTCATTCACAAAATGAGTGCCATTGTCTGAGCGGATCACGTCACAAATTCCCCAGTGCGGGAATACTTCCCTTACTAGGAACTTGGCGGCGCTTTTGGCATCGGGGCGCGCGCAGGGTCTTGCTTCCACCCACCTTGAAAATGGGCACACAACCACAATCATGTACCGTGCACCATTACACCTTTCCCCCATATCTGCATAATCTATGTGTAGTTCCTTGAATGGGCCAATGGGCTTAGGGATTGTTCCCCGGAGAGTACGTAATGTCATCCCTGGATTGTATATTTGGCATGTTGTACATTCCATTGCCAATCGAGACACATGCTCCTGGAGACAGGGCACGAACCATTCTTCCTGTATTTCTGCTGCGATGTGTTGTTTGGTGTTATGTGCAGGGAAGTGTAGCTGTTGGAATGCAATCTCTAGTAGCTGAATTGGCATTACCACCTTTCCCGAGTTATTTTGTCTCCACAGCAGGTCTGTTCCTGACTTGCTGCACCCTCGCTTTGTCCACAATAGTTTTTCCTCTGCACTGGCTCCTTCTTGTAATTCTATTATTTGTGGTATGGGCATGGCATTATATCCCTCTGTGGGCTCTTCGTTTGTTTTGTCCTTGAGCATGTATTCACCTGTGTCATTTTTCTGCAAATAGGAAGCCTCCTTGGCGGCAGCGTCCGCTGCCGCGTTCCCTAAAGACACAACATCTGTGTTGGACGTATGTGCTTGGCATTTCACTATTGCGACTGCAGTGGGGTTTTGTAGGGCCTCAATTAACTCTTTTAACAATTCTGCATGTTGTACAGGTGTTCCATCCGCCCTTCTAAAGCCCCTCCGCCCCCATCTCGCTAGGCCTCCATGTACTGTCGTTGTCATGTAAGCTGAGTCTGTGTATATCGTCACTGCACAACCCTTTGCTGCATGTAGTGCTTCTATTAGCGCAATCAGTTCTGCTGCCTGCGCGGAGTAATGTGATGGGAGACGATATTGTACCAGTATTTCATACTCACCGTCTTCTAACCTCACCACTGCCATGCCAACGTGTTTTTCTCCCGTGTCCGTGTCAATAGATGCGGACCCATCTACAAAGTACACTTCCCCTTCGCTTAGAGCGTTCTCACATACCACTGTCTCCTCCCCACTTTCTCCTGTGTAGGTTGCGCAATCGTGGATCTGCATGTCTTCGAGTGTGCACGCTTCTGTAATGAATGTGGCGGGGTTCACTGTCTTGCATCTCACTATATGGATGTTGGCACTGGACAGTATAATCTCGTAGGCAGTTGCCCGCTGTGTGGTCAGTGTGCTTTTTGATCTCTCGAGTATGGCAAATAATGAATGTTCCACAAACAATGTCACAGAGCAGCCCATTACTATTGTGGCACTTTTCTCAATCGCAAACGCGGCTGCAGCGAGTGATTGCTCGCACGCGAAATGGCCCTGCATCACGGCATCTAAAGTGCCACTATAGTAAGCCAATGGCTTGTGTCCTAAGGATGTTTTTTGTGTCAGGACTGCTGTCATCAGTGTTTCCTTGCAGTGTGAGAATAGGTAAAACTCGCGTCCATAATCAGGGTTTGCGAGTACTGGGGCGCTTGAAATCAACTCTTTTAGTGCTTGGAAGGAGGAACTCATCTCTTCCGTCCATTCCACCTTCCTGTTCTCCTGTTGGGCCACCTTTAGTGCATGTAATAAGGGCCTGGTGTATGCTGCATAATCTAATATCCATGCTCGGCAGTAATTGCACATTCCCAAAAATTTCTGCATGTCTTTTACTGTTGTGGGTTTTTGTACTGATCTTATGGCTTCTACCCTGTCTGGTATTATTCTTTTCCCATCTCTCGAAATCAACTGTCCTAGGTACAGGACCTCTGTCAGACAGTATTGTAGCTTTCCCTTGTCCACTTTGTACCCCTTGTTGGCCAGCAAAGTCAATAATGTTATTGAATCTGTTCTGCATGTCTCTTCGTTTCGTGCGCAGACTAGTAAATCATCTACGTACTGAATAATGGTGCTCTCAACAGATAGGTTTCCTAAGTCTTCATGTAATACGCGATTGAAGATGCTCGGGCTCTCGCAGTAACCCTGTGGCAATCTACAATGTTCATACCTTTTACCCCCCAGTGTGAAGGCGGTAAGGTATCTACTCTCTTCAGCCAGGGGAATAGAGAAAAATGCGTTTTTCAAATCCACTACTGTGAAATGTGATGCCTCCTTCGGGATGCTGCACAGTATTGATGCGGGGTTCGGAACTAGAGGGAACTCCTTCTGAATTACATCATTGAGGGGGCGTAAGTCCTGTATCATCCTCCAAGACCCCCCTTTTGCTTTTTTGATCGGATAAATACACGTGTTACATGGGGAGTTTGAAGGCACTATTATCCCTTGTGCCAGTAGGGCATTTATTGTCTCTTTTATCCCTTCTTCAGCTTCACGAGACAGAGGATACTGTTTAACTCGTGGTAAAATTGCTCCTTGCTTTAACTTTATTACCACAGGCTGTACTCCATGCAACAGCCCCACATCATGGGGGCCTGTTGTCCATAAGTTGTTTGGTACGAGCCTCATGTCGTCATCAAAAAACGACGGTGGTGCTCCTACCACTGTCATCAAGTGGACGGGAGTCTCTCTTGCTTGTATCAACATATCACAGGGCATCGCTATCTCCATCACTATTTCACCATCCCCTTCTGAATCTGAGAAGAGATCCTCATCTGTTACCTCTCGCAGGGCGATGTTGGCGTTTGTGCATAGCACTGTGCGCCACTCACACCCTTCCTCGTCCACTCCAATCACAGCTATTCTTTTTGCTGACACTTGCACAGCGTGCAAATCTAACGATACCACTGACCCTGGTGCTGCGTTGGGGCATACTATGGGGCGGAAGAGGAACTCCGCCGGGATCCTCCAGTCCATGCTTCGCAGCTCGGGAATTATGAGGGCAAGAGTCTTCAGCCCTTTGATAAACATTTCCTCATTTTGTGGCAGTCCTCGTATTTCCTGCGTGGTTGTGTAGGCTTGCACTACCAGCATTGCACGCAAGGGGCATATCCCGGGTGTGGAACACACTATCCCTCTCTCGGTAAATGATATGGTCATGTTGAGTTTGCTCAGGAGATCCCTCCCTAGCAAGTTAATTGGGGAATGTTCGTAATATAATAAGGGTGCCTTCACTGTCTTACCCCCCACTGTCACATCCAAAGCTTCTGTGTAAGGAACTTCAACTACAGCCCCAGAGAACCCCTGCGTCTCTAACTTCCTGTTAGATAACGGGAATCGGCCCTCTCTGATACATGATTTCTCCGCTCCCGAATCAACCATGAATATAGACTGCTTGTCTCCTATCTGCGCCCCTACCAATGGTTCCTCTGCTGCATTGTAGGTGGTGGATAGAACTGGACACGCAAGTGTTCTCTGTGGGCTGTCCTATGCGGGGTATCTCGTCGCCCCTCCTTCAGTAAAGACATTTCCGGAAACTACCGACATGCCGCTGTAAGGCGCTGGCGCGGGGGCCCCGTTTGCTGTTGTCGTGAAGGGGTTGCCTGGCGTGTATTGCATGCTGTCATTGTTTTGGGGGTGGTTCTGTGTCCTATACTGGTGTCCTTGTTGCTGGCCCGTGGTACCCTGGCCGGGGTTTCTTAATTGCTGCTGTCCCATTGGGAGACCATATGGGCTTCCCGGGTGTGGATGACCATAAGTCTCCCCCTCCTGGAGCCCATTGTTTGCTCTACTTCTGCACTCCCTGGAGTAATGTCCCCATCGTCCACAGTTCCAGCAACTCCCTTGGGGGCCCCTGGGACCCTGCCATCCATTTCCTCCCATTCCTCCATACCCCTGTCCACCTCCTCTCCGGCCCCTGTACCCACCTCGTCCCCCTCGAGGGGTCCACTCTTGCCACTGTGGGCTTCCACCTTGCTCTTGCTCGGTCCACTGCCGCTGTGCTGGTCCTGCCCAATTAGTTGCTACCCTTCCTTGGAGTGCTATCAGCCCCTCCTCCTCCTCATCTCCCTCCCTACTGTGTGGGAGCGCGGCTACTGCTGCTGCAACCTTCACTAACTTTGACTGTACTAACTTCGCCTCGTCTGCCAATCTTTTCTGCGCCACCTCCTTCACCCTCTCCTTGATTCTTTTACAATGGTGTACTATTATGCTTTGAATTTCTGGCCATCCCTTTGCTTCAATACCTGCTATCTTGTCAAGCGCCTTCTGCACTTCCTTTGGGAGCCCTCTCTTTATAATGAAATAAAATAAAGATGTCGATTGATACCAGGGCGTGCCCGTTTCTGCTCTCCACATCTCTTGGACCCGGAAAATGTACTCCATAGCCTCTTCCCCGTCATTCATTGTACACTGCATCACTGACTACAAGTCCGGTGTGTCTGGGAATGTTTCGCGTAAGGCATCCCACACCCTGGCACGCACCGTGTTAAAGGATGCCCCATCATGGCGGTCGCAGTCTAACGTTACTCCCGGGAAACCGGCTTTAACCCATACCCTTTCAGCCTGGTCACCTACTGCTGATACGAGTAGACTTTTCACATCTCCTATGGCTAGGGGTCCCCGGCAGTATGTTTCTCAAAGGCATATATCCACTTACTTGCCCCTCCTGACAAGGGGGGCAACAGCTTCAATAAATTGGCCTTATCCATCTGTGCCCATGGGATATAGTTAGGCCTCCCTCCTCCCCTGTGTATCAATGGGAGCTGTAGCCTTCCTTTTGTCGTTCCGTCCGGACCCGTTTGATCTGTTGATGTCCCTAGTGATGCCATTTTTCCCACTCTGTTCCTTAGTCGCCCCGTCCACTCATCGTCCAGGGTTCTCAGTGAACACGTACCTTCTCCCCCTTCACTTCCCCCTCCTATCGCCATACTCAACCTGTCGCTTTCTTCTACCTCGTCCCTTATGTCACACAGCAACTCCTCTCTAATTCCCCCCGCCTTTCTTCGCTTGCAATATCTCCCTCTCCGGGCCCTACTTCTATTATTCGCGTTGGTTCTTCCTCAATTCTGAACAAAATCTCGCCCTTTTTCCACCCCTCTTCGGGCTTTCTATTTTCACCTTGCGCTCTGGACGTACGCCCTGATCTAGTTGCATCTAGTGCTGTTCGTTCACATATGTCTTTTATCCTCGAGAGCTCATCCTTTGCTATCGTCAGTCTCTATTCTAAATCATCTGTGAGCTTCTCTATATCCACCCTTTGTGCGCCTGCCTGGACTCGCTCCCTCGTGCTTTCGTATGGCGGAGGTGCCGTGGGCCGGAGGGGTGTGGTATCTCTCGGGGGAGGTATGTAAGTGGGATCACTGTACCCCTATGCGGGCACGGGCTTCTTTATTATCGGGTACAAACTTATTACTTCTACTGGTGCCGCTACACTTGAGCCTTCCTTGACATCTTTTTGTATTAGCAGTGGATTGTCTGTGGTGGACGGGAGATCAGGATTTATTGCTGGTGTCTTAGGCGGTGGTACCTCTTCAAACAACCTCCAGAGATCTAATATTTCCCTCCTATTTTGCAGCTGCTTTCCTTTGTATTTTAGATAAATGCATGTGGCCACTGTATCCAGGACACTTTTATCAAACGACCCTCCCTCGGGCCAAATCTGGGGTAACCCTTCCCCCTTTAGCTCGGTCACCCATTGGTCGTGATATTTTTTAATCCGCTCCACGTATCCCGGGAGATTCTTACAAATATGTGATAAGGGTGTTTCAGCCCCCATCTCTGTGCCCTCCTAGTGCTGATGTGCCTCGTGTGTTTGCAACTACAATGTAAGTGTCGTATCAATATTATTCTTTATATTTTACTTCACATGCAATGTTGGGTCCCTTTGGGCTCTCCCCCTCCCTGTCTGCACAATACAAAACTGGCCGTACACAATATCTATTATGTTCTTTTTGAGGGGCACATACAAGAGCAACCCATCCTTTGGTTTGACAATGTCAGACTGGAAATCAAAAAGGTACTCACTCACTCCACTATATTGGCGTTGTCTGAAGAGAGAAAAAAAAAACTTTCATCCGACCACACTTATTATGACCATTTAACTATTATGCACTTATAATCGTTCACACATTCACAACGTCAAAATCTCCTCTAGCACATACGAGGTGCACACACCTCTTGGCACCATTCACCATTCAAGCTGCCCTCCCTTTCCTCCCTAGCCGGCTGTCCCTAATCGCCTTATTTGAGTATCTAGATACCCATATATATATATATATATAGATATTCACCCGTTTTCCCCTCCTTCTAATAGTACTCTTTCTCTCTTACTGTCTCCCTAAGTTTGTGCTAATCACAGTTCTTTATTCTCCCCCCCCTACCCTTAAAGAAAAGGAAAAAAGTAATAGCGGTCACTAATATACTCTCAGTGTCCCCTTTTGCTGAACACTTTTATTTTATACTCCACTTCTTCATATATTCCCAGTACTAGTTGAGATAGCACTATGCGGCGCCGCCTTCCACCCCCTTTCGGAGCTAGGTTCCCGTCACTTTTATCTCTTATTCACCTCTTAATCCTAATGGCCATATGCAAAGAAAAAAGCAAGGAAAATTTAAGATGATCTTTAGTAGATCTGCGTACCCCCTCTTCGTTTCTTGTCCTACACTTCACTCCCCGCTCCCCTTAAGATCGCTCGCACTCAGTACTCACGTGCCCGTCTTGAACCGATACTCTCCGAAACTGGGTCCGTCCAGGCAGTGTCGCCGTCAGCTCAACGGTCAGCCCCGGCTCCGGCGAGCGGTACTCAAAGGGGATTTTTCAACCGGGATCCCGTACCCCCTCTCTATTGAGTGCGCACTTCTTAGTGTACCGGTTGCCGTTGGTGGGCAGCCTCCCGGAGCCGGCTCACCGTGCGTATCCCTTTTCGACCGGAGATTCTCGTGCCAAACGGGGACGGTTATAAGGAGTTTAGGAAGAAATAAAAATCACGCTATCGGGGTCACCACTGAAAGCAAGCGTCCCCAAACAGCACGATCCTCCCCGCAATGAGAGACAATGAAGGACTCTCCCAAAATGGGAATAAGGCCAAGACAGAGTGCGGGTGAGCGTAAATGGGAGTTTATCAATCAGAATTGGGCATGCAAAGAACTCTGCAAACTCCGAGAGCGCTCTGTCTGACAATAGCAAAGACAGGCGTATATATTTACAAAAAACGTCATCAAAACCTACATACTATAGGGGGCACAAGTTCATTGGGATTGGGTGGCGACGACTAACTATAGGTGCTGCTGCGGTGTGGTTGGTCTTTGGCTGGAGGACGTCACTGGTCACCCTCGTGGGTTGGGCTGGGCCTGGCAGGTCGGCTTGAGTTCATCCGGGCGGTGTTGGTGTGCCGAGGCGGCCTGTGGCAGAGATGAATGCCTTTTCTAACTTACTTGCCCTCTGCCATGCACACTGCAGTCATTCAGTCATTTACAGTTTTATTCTCTTTAGTAAATCTTTTAATAGGTTAATGCAACACAGGAGGAATGCACCTTGTGAGGGATCTGGAGATAATATATCGTGGCTTGGTTACTTGTGATCTGTTGACCGGGACCATAGGTCGAGGGGCTAAGCTTCGGGGACTGGGGCGGGTGGTACAGGTCTTTCTGTCTTGTTAGAAGTGATTATGGATGTTTCGCTGTGTGTTGTCAGAGTGTTGGGTGTCCTGATTGCACAGGGCCATAAGTCTGAGACAGTCCGGTGGGTTGTGGGGTTTAGGAGGGGGCGCTTGAGTTTAAACTGAGGTTTACTGCTGTGCTGTAAATAATGCAGGTGGCTGGCCGCGGCCTTGGGTGCTGGTGTGGGGCTACAAGTCTTTGAAGCGGCTCCAGTCGGGTCGGGGGAGGCGTGATAACGCAGAGCGGGGCTCTGTTCTCCTGTCTTGGCAGCCTTCTGAGGGAGGGAGGGGGATACATCGAGACCTTGTACACTTTCACAAAGGTATCTCCCTCGTGCGTTGCGGAATATAAGTAAAGACATCGCAAACATTTGAATACTTTCTATAATACTTATTTAAAATCACTTCGAAACATGCATTTAATCTTTGCTGGGTGCGTTTCGATTATACCCAGTTTGAGCATCATATTTGTACATTAGACTCTAGCAGCTACAGTGTTTCAGTTACATGCATATACATTCGTAGTAAATGAGGTAGTGGTTAGATAAGTGGAGTACATAGAAAACGACCCGCCACTGTACGTGACGGTGGTGGCATATGAGGGGCTCAGACATTCACACATGATACGTGCACTTTCGCGCATTCTTTTCATGGGTTCATAGTGTAGTTGCATCCGCTTTCTCGTGTACTCTAGCAGCATTAGCTTTAGTTATGGCGCGAAACCACGTGAGGTAGGCTGCCCAGTGATACACACAACGAACAGACCCCTGGAGCGTTCCTTTATCATTGGCATCCACCTGCAATGGTGCGAACTCGCCATAGCTTATATCATGGGAGCATACTCTCTCATTTTAATACATTCTACAGGCATTCGTATTTTGTGGAAGAAAGAAGTAATGCAAGAGGTCTTGACATTAATATATACATATATATAAAGACTGTCTGCCATCAGAGGACCATTTTACTGTTCTTCTCATTGTTCAGGCCTGCTGGCCGGGTCATGCTGATAGTGATGGTACACTGCGGGAGGTGAACTGTTACAATGTTAGCGTATTGCGCTAGCTCATGTCCGTCTTGTTCGTGGGAACGTGCTCGCAGCGGATCTGCCAGGGTGCTGCGGCAACAGGGATGTTCTCCAAGGGTGGGGGCCGCGCTACAGTGCGCTGAGCTCACACCATCCTTACCGGGAAAAGAATGGTTTTTGGGCCTAGCTAAATTTGTGTTGTAATCAATACATGTGGGCATTCGATACGTGTGGGCAATGTCTCCAGTGGGTGAGCCCTCCACCACCTGGGCCCGGGTGGCATGAGGGAACGCCCAATGGGCCATAGCCCTCACCTGGGGAAGAAACGCAGGCGAGAGGGGTCTCCTGGACCAGCCCTCCCCTACACCATTTACCTGGACACTGTCTTTATAATACTCTTTAGTATTATCGGGGATAGAATTATACACATCTAAATTCTGTTGTTCCCACAACCCCAGAGAGACTAAAGAAACACTGGCTGAGACTCCAATGGGTTCATCAGCCAGCAGTAGAAAGTTTCCACTTGTCATTGGGACTTCCTCTTCTGGAGCGAAGGCTAAGGAGGGAAGCTGGATCCCTGAAGGTTTACCCTTGCATCTGGGATCTCCTTTCACATGGTCAGTAGAGCCACAAACAAAGCATTTACCAAATGCCTTCTGGAATGGAGGCTTGTTCTGACCTCCCTCTGGTTTAGCACCAGAGGAAACACTAGTCTGCTGTGGTTTCCCTGGTGGCTTACCCTTCTGGTTTTGTTTGGGTCCCTCTTTGGAATTTGCAGTATTAGAATTCTCTTTGGAGTCCTTTTTAGGCTGTTTCCCCTCATCCTTTTTCTGAGTTACCCCAGAATCCTTGTGAGTGGCCCTGTTGGCAACTCACAAGTCAGCAGCCTTAGCTAGCTTTCGGGAATCTAATTCCTTTGAATCAGCCAAGTGTTGTCTGAGCTCAGGAGAGCAGGCATCATAAATTGACTCCAACATAAAAAGATTCTTCATACCTTCATAAGTGTTCAATTTGTAACCCTTAATCCATCCCTCTATGTTTTTCAACCCTTCACTCACCCAGGTAGCCCAAGGGGTACCATCATGCTTTTTAATGGTTCTAAACCTCTTAAGATACTGGGAAGGGGTCTTCCCAAACCTAGCTATCAGAGCTAGTTTCACACATTCATACTCTTTCCTATCCTCCTCCCCCAACTCCATTACCACATCAGTTGCAACAGGGGGAAGCCTAGAGAACAACCAGGTGAGTAAGTCATTTCCTGTGATGTTCTGGAGCCCATGATTATATTCAAACAGAGACAACCAATCCAACACATCCAACTTAGGCTCATACATACCAACCAATTATTTAGGCATCCGGGGTCTTTTAGGACTGGAACTTCTAGAGGAGCCAGAGAGAGAAGCATTTTCGACAGATAATTTCTTCATTTCCAGCTCATGCTTGAGCTCCATTTCCCTTAGCCTTAGTTCTTGATTCATTTCCTGATGTCTCTGTTCAGCCAGAGTATTCAGTCTCTTGAACTCTAGTTCAAGTTTCATTTTCTCTAATTCGAGATATTGAGGACTTAGTGTGGGACTTGGCAAAGACCCATTAGGTACAGCAGGTAGAGCAGACAGAGGCCTAGGGAGGACAGTCACAGCAGCCTCACCCTCTTTTTCTGACTCTTCCTCAAGATTATCAATATTTTGATCAATATCAATTTCTATACCGTTATCTACATTTTCTGGCATGGTAGGTTCCTCAGACCCATCATCCAGATTTTGGTTAGCTAACAACCTTTCTATTAATTCCATTTTCTTGCCTTTAGTCAGGAGGTTCTTATGCTTACATAATACTCTTAAACAATCAGCAGTTTTTGTAGCAAGGGACTCTTGACTATAGGTTTCCATAGTTGACATGTTAGAAAGATTACTTTTTCAGTGCTAAGCTTTGTGGTTAGTTGCACTAAGGTATCCTAAAGCACTCTAAAGTGTATACTCAATACAAATCCCACCGCTGTACACCAGTGTTAGGCAGACACCTGTGCAGTTCCCTTAGGGAACACTGCAAAAGATTTAAGACTACAGGTGTTGGCAGTAAACCCACTTGGTAGCAGTCTGCACCACCCAGATGTACCTGGTAGGTGTGGCTGAGCAGTCAGACTTCCCTCAAGAAGAGTTAGGCAGTATGCAGAGTATACACAATAGGCACTCAGATACAATAATACAAGCAAACACTGACCAGAGCTTTGGTATCAAAGTATATAATTATTTATTTAAAAACACACAGTTGAAACACTCCAGCACTCTTATTGTAAAATATTCTAAACACAGTTACTATTGTAATATATACACCCCGTTTTCCTTATCAGCTAAATCACAGTAAAACACCACTTATTTTCATACAGAGGTGAGCGCTTAACTAGATTGGACTCCGATAAGTTTGTGAGAAAGGGAGGGAAAAAGACAGAATATGAAAAGGTACACCACTCTAAGTTTCAGGAACACTGTTAGCAAGGCAGAGAGCAAAAAGTCACTGGTGAGACAAAGTCCAAAGGCTGGGCCCACTCTTAGAGAGAGCAGAGCACAAATGCGCCCAAGATCACACAGTTACACTATGCTTAGAAAGTCTTGCAAAGGGTTCAAAAAGGGTTTAGAGAGGCTTTAAGAAAGTTTAGCCAGGGTGTCCCAGACTAACCCAGGTTCGAAAGCCGGGGGCTAAATCTACCCCGTACAGTCGGTAGCAAGGGAAGCCAGGCGGGACACGGTACCTTAAGTGGGAAGGATCCTCCAGCGGTGGCAGTTGTTCCTGGTAGTGGGTGCAAGTTGCGTCGTCGTCCAGGGGAAGAGAAGATCTCGACTTGGTGGAAAGATGAAGGTCGTTGCACTACGAGGGAAGAAACCAGCCGCGGAGTCTTCCGGTTAAAGGTGGTACCTTTGTTTCGCAGTCGTGGTAAAACGTGGTATCCCGGTTGCCGGGGTGCTTGGCACAGGCAAGGTGGCCACGAGGTACGTCGGGAAAGCGAAAAGACAGTGAAACTTGTTATGCCCACCAGTCAAAGGAAGAAGACTCTCCGGCGGGAGATCTCCTCTGTCGTTGGGAAAAGTGGTGAGACAGTCCAGCAGGGCTCCACCGGTGGTGGTGTCGTGGCAGGTCGGCTCAGCTTCTCCCTCCTCAGATTCTTAGGTCCTGTGACGACTTCTGAAGTTCCAGTCCCCAAAGCCCTGCTTTTATGCAGCAAACCCCCATTCACTCAGCCTAGCTGTCACTCAATCATGCTAAGTGGTGAGCCGGCCGGCTCACCACTTGGGCCAATCAGGATGGAGTGCGACTTGAGTTGCCTAGGCAACTCAGTCCAGGGTGCCTAAATTCCCCTCCACCCCTCCTAAGTACCCCAGGCAGAGTGGCACCACTTTGGAGGGCTTCTGTGAAGAAGCCCGCCAAAAAGTGGAACAAAGGGCTCGACTCGGGTTGGAGTTACAGAAGAGAACACAAACGCCATTTTAGAATCAAGTTTTGGCAAAAAATACCAACCGGAGAATTAATATTAATTAAATAAACGGGCGGTATGTTCGAGGCTACCGTAAATAATTAAATAAAGATAGTAGCCTAAAACAATGGGAAATCCCATAGGAAAATATTTGCGGTTGAATATATATCCACTGCCACCTGCCAAAACTCGATCAGGGGGGACGCAGACGTGCCCCCTCGACTAACAGACCCTGTGGCAATCGAATTGCCCCAGCCAGTACGTCCACAATATGATGGTTTGTACTGGTTCTGTTCAGAATTTAAGACTAGTAAAGTCAATGGTGACTTTACATGCCCTGGGAGACAGTAGTCAGTCCCAGGGTATGGAGTCTATCCTGGGGGGTCACTATGACACCCCTGTGTCACTGCACTGAGGGTGCTGCGTAACACACATCACAAAAACACATGAAGCCCTATGGGGTAAAAGACCCCATAGCCCATTAAACACATCTAGATTCAAAGGAACACACTCAAATCATGCCCAAGAGTGAGGGTAAAAGAGTCTCACTCTTGGCAGGAGAAAAAAATAAACCCCAGAAATCCAGCAAAGCTGCTGGGGGACTCACTAGGTTAGGAAATTCAGCCTAAACAGAGAATTCTCCCTAACAGGAGGCACTTAAATAATCACACACAAATATACTTCAATACTGTACACTCTAAGTTTCTGAGGCATTCCATCACTGTTTGGCACTCAGAATACTTTTAAAGAGGAGTAAAATGGGAAAGTTATCAGAACATAAAAGGATTACAATTATTCTTAGGCAGTGCAAATACTTTGAGTTCACCAGAAGAGTCCATTCAATTAAAAAGGCTAGGCCAAAGTCAATGGGCTCAAGTCTTGGGTAGGATAAAACAGTTCTGGTAAGTAAATGGTAATGTCTCTGCCAAAGTTCTTAGAAGTAGTTTGTAAAAGGAAGAATCATATGTTGGGTCACAAACAATTAGGCCTGTGAGTTGCAAACGGTTCAAGCACTTTCACCGTTAGAGGTAAGTACTCTCAGTCTTATTTTCACAGTACCTTACAATGAAGAAAAAGAGGCAGCTGAGGACTTCTGTTCCTGACAGTTCCTGCAGATCTCACTGTTCCTGGGCCGCAGTTGTGGGGACAAGAGGGAGGACGTCGGGGAACTCCTGCACTGCACTGGGACGATCAGCAGCTACCACTTGGCAAACTTCAATTTTGGTGGTTGTGAGTAAAGCACACAAACTGGTGTCCCTCTCCCTGGTTCTACGGTTTCCTGCAGCACTCTGAGGAAATTCATCCATCTCAGAGATAAGGTGTCCAGGTGTTTTACTGTCGAGTTGATTGGTCCCACCAACTCAAAGGGAGAAGTTGTACTTGAAGGGGCTTCTCTGTCGATGTGAACTTGGCCATTCAGACCTGCAGCAGGGCTTCACCGGGCAAACCAACGGTGCAGGAGTTGCAGCAGCTGTCCTTTTCAAGCTCTTCTTCAGTTCCGTCATTCCAGTGGTCGGCTCTGCCTTCCAAGCCAAGAGTCTTGCCTTTTATTCAGTTCTCTGCCATTTATTCCAACCTAGCTGTCACTCACCCAGCAGGATGGCTGTCCATGCCAGACAGTGAGTCAGTGTCAGGAAAGGAAGAAGGCGATGGATATGGAAGGGGAAATGTGCACAAAATACACAGTAAACAACCTTGAATATAACAACGTGCATTCAATACCCAAGACTCGTGTATACCACTATATGAAAAGGAATGTAGGGTAAGCACTTAGAACCTCCTTATGACTGAAAGGAAACTCGGCAAACTCCTTACCCACTATGTTATTACAGATACTGACAGCGCTAAGCCCACGTAGAGGGCAAGCAGGGACAGAATCTGTAAGCTGACACTCTAGACGGTACTGAATAAAGAATTTGGAAACAGTACTCACAAGGACCGGAATGACCACATGAATGCCAGTACTCACGAAGACCGAAAAGACCACTTGGATGTCCGTATTCACGAGGACCGGAAAGACCACTCAAAAGTCAGTACTAACCCACAACCCTGTAAAGCAAACAAGAACCCAGAAGGCAGTAAAGGCAAAGAGTGAGGATGACTAAATACCTAAGCCCAAGTCAAGAGGCAAGAAGGAATAGTACAGTGTGGAAAACAAAAGATAATCACACAGGAGCTAGTTACAACAGCTTCCCACACCTAATAATAAATAGGAAATAAATGTAAAAGTGTAAAGGAAAACATGGCATGGATCCCAATAGAAGGCAAGGATCAGGAACAGTGATACCAAAAGGGAAACCTTCCCACCCATCCAGGGTGAAAAGGCAGGAAACTAAACCTGTAAAGGAAAGATTAATGCAACAAGTCTTTCAGTAGCAAAGGACAATTTCTAGGAAACAGTGAACACAGGCAATTGGGCTACAGCAAAAGGAAAGCTCAGAGAAAGGCTGCCTGCAGACAGAGAAAGGGAGAAAGGGATTTCCAAAAGGCAGAAATCAATTAGGCACACAAATTCGAATTCCAGGACAAGGAACAAGAAACACTAACTAGAAACTGGGCACAAAACTAGGAACCAGGAACAAGGGACCAGTCAAGACAGGAACGCTGCAACAATGACCAGCGCTAGACTGAAGCAGACTGAGGCTTTTAAAGCTGCTTAACGAGCACACCCCTCAGGCGTGTCGCCTGCTGCACCTGCAGCCACAGGTGTTGCCTATCCTCCACCCAGCCTCGTCCTGCAAGGGAGGAGGTGAGGCAGTGAGCCAGGCATTCTGGGAAGCATAGTCATTTGATTAGAGTAGCAGTAGCATGCTGGCTGCCAAAAACCTGGAATGGATCCGGAAGGGAAGTAATTTGGGAAATAAGGTTTTAGAGCTCCCAATTCATCAGGACACTGTAGCATAAGGTTCGGAGGAAATGTCCAGTAGGGAAGAAACCCCAAAACATGCCCCCAAGTGGCGGGAACGGGAGCGAAGGGAGCGAGCCGTGACACTGTACCCCCTTCCACGGCCGACTCCAGGCGGCCGTTACTCGCACAAAACATCTTCTTTCCATGACAGGAGCGCTTTGTCTTCAGAAGTGGCACTGACGGAAACGATGACCCACGGGCAGAAGCAGAAGGACTGGAATGAATAGAATCAGGCCGCAGTCTATAAGAGCCATAGGTGGGTTTTCGGTGAGGAAGAGACTCATGGGTCGAAGAAAGGCATGAAGGACTTGCAGGACCCGAAGCAGAGTTGGAAGGTCCAGGAAGCTTAGTCACTGGAAGAGGATATGCATACATCCTTGAGGAGAGAGGCAGGCTGGTGCTACATGCCTTAGACAACGGTAGAAGTTCTGTTAGCCTCACTGCCGAGAGTGGACACACAGGAGGTGAGGAAACAGCAGGTTTCAGGAAATGTTTATGTTCGGAAGAGGAAGGTGGCGGCTGAGGTAGAGGTTCGGATACTCTGTCATCCATCTGGGTAAAGGTTTGTGGTTGAAAGTGACAAAGATTCGCCTGCATAAGTTCCTTACCTTGGAGGTCTGAAGATCCAATGGGTTGTACGAGGCTGGCACTCCCATTGACAGTCATGTAGCCAGTCAAGTAGCCACCTTGTTGCACGTGGGATACAACCGCAGGAACGTTTGGCATACTGATAGGAGTGTTAGACACAGTACTCGGAACATCAGGCATGCTAGCACCGGGAGCAAAAACAGGCACATCTTGAACTGCAGCAGACATTCCCCTCCTTTGGCTACTAGCACCCAACTGGCGCTGCAGCTGGAGGGCCGTGCCCGTCCCTTCCCTCAGGCTCATGTGGGATCCGGCAACAAAAGGATTGTCAAGCGGTTGATCCAAACCGGACTCCAAACGCGGACTGTCCAGCCCGCTATCCTGGTCGGCTACTCGTTCGGTGACTGGGCCGTGGTGGATGGCATCCGTTTCTCTCTCGTAATACTCCAGGCAAGTCCAGCGGCCTCGCATGTAAGGCCCTCCCGAGTCGTGAGCCGGCTTGATGTTTCTGAAGAGAGAGCTGGCAGAAGTCTCAGGCTCAGATGTTGCATATTCGGGAGGCGCTGATGCTACAGTCAAGTAGTTGGGAGAATTGTTTTGTGTACAAGGCAGACATTCTGGTGATCCGCCTGAAGCATAAGAAGGGCAAGATGGACGTTCATCAGTAAATGGTTGGGATTCAGGAGGAATCTCTGGAGCAGAGGAATATGCAGCAGGATCTGACAGTGTAGACAGGTACACCTCCGATATTGGCAGCGAGGCTGAGCAGGATACAGGTCTCTCATGAACTGAAGCCAAACTAGCAGTAGGCTCTGGGACCGAAGACATGCACTTAGAATGTACTACCGGAGGCTCCATGCCTGAAGGATAATCTGCTGGATGAGTCACTGTAGTCGAAGACAAACATGCCAGAGGAAATTCTGAGGCTGAGGGCATGCAAGCTGGAGCCGTCTTGTTAGCTGAAGACAAACTTGTCAAGGTCTTTGGCTCTGACTGCGTACATGGTGAAGACTCTTGAGTGACTGGCAGACATAGCACTCCTTTATTGATCGAAGATACGTGTGCCAACGATGACTGCAGAGCTGTGGACAGGATTATTGAAGAGTCAATGTTAGTAGGAGGACAGTCTGAAGTCCCAGAAGTCGACAGACACACTTGTGGTTCAGGAACGGAAAGCCCCTTTAAGGCAGTTGACCCCTTGGCACCAGTAACCAAAGTCTGAGCTGTACCCCTGCCGTCCCTCTCCTTAGTGGATGACACAGAGTCTCTTCCTTTGTAGAAGTCAAAATCAACCAGAGGAATCACCATAGTAAAGTCTCTGTTAATCAGGATTTCGTCAATTGACCATTCCTCTGTCTTAGCTTCAGAAAGTGGCTGATTAACAATCAACAGTTCAGGGATCGCCTGCCGGGTTTTTGGTTCAGTAATCTGTGGAATGAGTCCATCAAAACATGAATTGTGCACTGTCTTTGACTGCTCGTAGTGACCGAAATTGGAAGAAGGAAGAGCGAACACAGAGGTAGCATCGTTTTCCACATCAGCTTGAATGTCTACTTCAGTCTCAGCAGCTAGATCAAGGGCAGAACCTAAGCCTACAGTTGTGACTGATTCTGTGTATGCCACCATTGTGGATTGTGTTTGGAAATCAGAAGCATGTATGTGTTCAAGCTCAGAGTTATGACAAACTGCTACACAGGAAGCTTCAGGTAAAGGAGTGGCTTGTGAATCTTCAGCTAACAGCAATTCCTGACAAACGGTAGGACAGTTGTCAGAACCTGTGCCCTGAATAAGCGCTGTGCTTGAAAAAAGACTTTTACTCCCAATAGATCTTACATATTGACAAGTATCATGATTTACAAAAGTCTCCACACTCAGGGACTGAACAGTATTCACTTCATCAACGGATAAAGTTGGAGGTGTATTCAGAAAAGACTGTAACATCTTATTCTCCTCTTTTAAGGAAATGTATTCTTGTTTTAACTCCTCAAATTCTGCTTTTAGCATGTCCCGCGTTAACTGTACATCCCTATCAGTAGGCACAGGGGAAGGCATGGTGGCATCAAGGCTGGATCCTGCCCTAGCCATCTGGAAGTGCATTGATTGTATATTGTCATCTACTGCTTGCAGGTCTTGTGATCTATACTCTCTCTTACCGACGTGGTCTGTGTTTCTTTTAAGCAGACTATTGGCATCAGACCCCTTGGCATTAGTGACCACAGTAAGAACCTGTGCAGAGGAGTAAGCCGTAGACTGAGGGCAGAAAACAGAAGATATGCAAGGAACCCCTCCATTCTTCATGCTTGAATCATGAAACTGTTCAATCTGACGTAAAGCACAACCAGAGTCATGGGGTTCAATAACAGAGGTACTTGTGTGTATAAATTCTAGCAGTGTGTTGTTTTCCACTGCTAAGGCTTGTGCGGACATAGACTCTGGATCAGAATTAAAGACAGAGCTAGGATCAGGCAATGTACGATGGGCCACCCAGTGGGAAAAATACTGTGCACGTAAATACCCATTCGTGTCAAGGAGTTCATTTAAGTCAGGAGCAGAGATTCGATTTTCACGGGTAATTGTAAGGGAGGCTTTCTGTATAAACTTGTTAGAGGCCTTGCTGCCTTTCCTTCGTAATCTGGCCATGTTCAAACGGGAACAACGGCTGGTCATTCTGTCAGGAAAGGAAGAAGGCGATGGATATGGCAGGGGAAATGTGCACAAAATACACAGTAAACAACCTTGAATATAACAACGTGCATTCAATACCCAAGACTCGTGTATACCACTATATGAAAAGGAATGTAGGGTAAGCACTTAGAACCTCCTTATGACTGAAAGGAAAGTCGGCAAACTCCTTACCCACTATGCTATTACAGATACTGACAGCGCTAAGCCCACGTAGAGGGCAAGCAGGGACAGAATCTGTAAGCTGACACTCTAGACGGTACTGAATAAAGAATTTGGAAACAGTACTCACAAGGACCGGAATGACCACATGAATGCCAGTACTCACGAAGACCGGAAAGACCACTTGGATGTCCGTATTCACGAGGACCGGAAAGACCACTCAGAAGTCAGTACTAACCCACAACCCTGTAAATCAAACAAGAACCCAGAAGGCAGTAAAGGCAAAGAGTGAGGATAACTAAATACCTAAGCCCAAGTCAAGAGGCAAGAAGGAATAGTACAGTGTGGAAAACAAAAGATAATCACTCAGGAGCTAGTTACAACAGCTTCCCACACCTAATAATAAAATAGGAAATAAATGTAAAAGTGTAAAGGAAAACATGGCATGGATCCCAATAGAAGGCAAGGATCAGGAGCAGTGATACCAAAAGGGAAACCTTCCCACCCATCCAAGGTGAAAAGGCAGGAAACTAAACCTGTAAAGGAAAGATTAATGCAACAAGTCTTTCAGTAGCAAAGGACAATTTCTAGGAAACAGTGAACACAGGCAATTGGGCTACAGCAAAAGGAAAGCTCAGAGAAAGGCTGCCTGCAGACAGAGAAAGGGAGAAAGGGATTTCCAAAAGGCAGAAATCAATTAGGCATACAAATTCGAATTCCAGGACAAGGAACAAGAAACACTAACTAGAAACTGGGCACAAAACTAGGAACCAGGAACAAGGGACCAGTCAAGACAGGAACGCTGCAACAATGACCAGCGCTGGACTGAAGCAGACTGAGGCTTTTAAAGCTGCTTAACGAGCACACCCCTCAGGCGTGTCGCCTGCTGCACCTGCAGCCACAGGTGTTGCCTATCCTCCACCCAGCCTCGTCCTGCAAGGGAGGAGGTGAGGCAGTGAGCCAGGCATTCTGGGAAGCATAGTCATTTGATTAGAGTAGCAGTAGCATGCTGGCTGCCAAAAACCTGGAATGGATCCGGAAGGGAAGTAATTTGGGAAATAAGGTTTTAGAGCTCCCAGTTCATCAGGACACTGTAGCATAAGGTTCGGAGGAAATGTCCAGTAGGGAAGAAACCCCAAAACATGCCCCCAAGTGGCGGGAACGGGAGCGAAGGGAGCGAGCCGTGACAGTCAGCCCATCACCACAGAGTGCATTTGGGTCTCCTAGGAGACTAAGCAAAGGGAGCATCGGGCACCTCCCTCACTTCCTGCCCACCCCAGACACTTGGGCACCAGAGGCAGGTTTCAGTCCTGAAGACCTCCAAAGGCAAATGAACAAAGAGACCAAACCTGGTTTGGCGCGCAGAGAGAAACTCTAGAAGGACCTTTCCAAAAATAAATGATGAAAAAAGAAAACCGGGACCTGTTTAAACAAAGGGGGCTCAGACGCCATCTTGAAAAACATGGCTCCTGCCATTTACCGCTACAGGAGCTACAAATAGTTTGCGGTCGGGAATAATCAGGGTAGTTCATTGTAAAACCACTGCCACCAGCCATTCTGAGAGGAAAGTGTAGCATTTGACTGCTACATGAGTATTTAGACACAGGGGATACTAGATAACCGCTCCAACACTCTATTGTAAGATAGAGTGTGCTGGGTCTAGGAATTTAAAAGACTACGTGAAGTCAATTTTACTCCACTGTTCTGGGAAACAGTAGTTGATCCCAGAGAAACTATTTAAACCTTGGGAAAGCCTGAGAGGCTTCCCTGTGTCACTGCACTGAGGGTGCTGTGTAACACACATAAACAAGATGATGGCTATGGAGTAGGTTAGACTCCATAACCAAAAGAAACAAACACAGAAACCACAGTGATTTGAAAAGTTCAAAGTCCCAAAGTTTAGAAAAAGAGCTGGAGGGCTCTAAGGTAGAGGGAATTGGCACATTTATGAGAATTCTCCCTAACACCTCGTCAGCTTTGTCCTTATCTCCTTTACATCTCTTAATCTATCTTTCTATTTCTGTCGATATGTTCGAACGCTCACTCTCCTCTTCTTTACTCTGTATAATCTTAAAGATCTCTTCTTTCCGCTTACTCACCTCCGGACTATCGTCACTGCTATAAACAGGCAGTTCGTATATCCGATTACTATACCCCGTTACTGCTTTCAGTTCCTTTAAAGGATACAACCCTACTTCTTCCGCACTAGCGCCTTTTTATTTCAGGCAAGGCCAGGGGAGCTGAGGGCTCAACACCTTCCTCTTTAGACCGATTAAGCATCCACTTCTCAGGTGGTGGATCTTCCTTGTACATTTTCCAAAGCACTAAAATATCTAACCCTTTCTCAAATTTGTTCCCCTTGCACGCAGCATGCAGGTATGTGGTCATGTGTTGCAATACAGCTTTTGACAATGATCTCCCTTGTGGCCACGGCATGAACATCTTATCTGCCGTGCCTTTCACCCACTCTGCACTATACTGTTTGAGGTTGGGCATGGGCTAAGGCAATGTCTTACATAAATGCATCAGAGGAGTGTCTCCCATTTTGACGAGTCTCAATTGACTGTCAATACTTACCAGGTTTTATAAAATATTTTCACCACTTTCAATATTCTTAAAACAACAAATATGAGTGCGCTCCAATAATCGCTGCTCAAGCCTCTCTCTTTTTCAATTATCTCTGTCTATCTCTGGATTGGTACCAACCACTTCCCTAGATAGTCCCTTTAGATCCTTAACCTTGTTTCAATTCCTTTACAACATATATCGCTTTTCAAAACCTTAACTCAACACAAATACATACAGACAGACTAGTTGACCTTACACACTTACTAAAATATACTCTGTGATCACCTTTTTTCTCCTCGCCCCATCACAGGATTTAAATCATCTCCTTATATGAACCTGTTCATACGTAGCCTAGTGACTCCGACTGGAGTATGAGACAACCTCTTCTCGCCCCATCTCCACACAATATTTCCCATTACTTTTAAATTACCACTATCCCGTACCCTTAATTTGCCATTCCCCTCAATCTACTCAGCATTCGGTTGTTTGACTCAAGGCCCTTGGTATCATCTCCTCCTCCAACCGACCACTTTCGCCTTCTGTCTGCAAAGTGCCTGAGAAAACCAGGTAGGGATTTCATCAAAGAGGGACCCTGCCCACTGTCTCAGTTTTCTTGCAAGTTTTCTATTTGGCCATTCTCCACAGGAAAGCCTGCGATCTTCCGGCTAGATGGTGGACGATGTCCGATCGTCTGAAAATCTAGAACCAACAGGTAGATGAGTCTGAACCATCCTCTGCTACCACGTGACTGTAGGGCCTTAATTTAGGTAGCGTGTCATGCAGGTGGAAGGGAAACAGAACAACTCTGTACTCCAATAACCAGACTGGCTCAGGAAGATGGCAAAGATTGTTTACTGTTTTAATATCAATTGTCCCACCTTGAAACACTTGTGAATAGGCGCATTATAAATGCCATATCATCACATATCATATCATATCATATTATCTAAAACAGGGAGTTACAACCGAAATCAACGGATATCCAGCAGCGTTCTCTCCAAGCATTTCATAAAAAACAGTACTTATACAGCAAAAAGTCATCATATGTGATGTCATACTACGTGTCAAATAAGAAAAACTTACGGGGGATTGTGTTTGGCTCAGGGGGAACATCTAAGTATACTTTTTATAAGGATTTGGGTTGTGTTGGGCCTCTATAGTTAGGTGGACAACTCATGCCCACCCCTAGTGGAAGTCATCTTCACCAGTTATTAGAAACACGATACTCTATTGGCTCTTAAACTTTATATTGTTATCGTTATATTGTCCTCTACTATGGGTTGGCACGCTCATGCCCTTCTGAAACATTTGGTTTGCTTAGCAGCATGTGAGCTCCAACCCAGGGGGTAGACTGAACTGTACCTCCCCACCCAATTAGCCCATTATCTCTCATCACCCATACCTTCTGCCATGCAGACTGTCCTTGAACTTGGCCTTGCAATGTATTTTCATCCCTGGGAATATAAGGGAGTACGGGCACACGCTTATCATAGTTTTGGACTGCATGCCCAACTTCTATTCCCCTCCTTGTCTCACGTGACAGGAGACCACAATTCGGCCCATTTTATAGCATTTAATTTTCTTGAATTAATAAACTTGACACTCATGGTGTTATTTCTTTGCACCTTAATGAGGCATAATTCAGCTTCTCACGTTCACTGTTCTTTGAGGATAGATAACCAGTTCTTGGCTGCCTTCATGTCTTGACAGCAGGCAAGACAGCCCTTCTCGCTTCTTCCATGCTCCCAGCTAACACTTTTCTGCAACACAGTCTTCAGCCCTTCTCTTCATGGTCTGAACTTACTTAAATTGTGACACTGATGTCCAGCTTCTATATAATGGCTGCTTTGCCTGCAGTCTATTCACCACGTATAGCCAGCTTCTAATAACCCTTAGTCTACTTGCATTGCTGCATCTGCACAATTATTAACTGAACGGCTTGCATTTTCTACAGTGCTTTTCACACGTGCAATCTTTGTTTTGCACATCAAAGTTTACTCGATTCTTTACTTGATCATCAGTTTCTATAAGGTCCATACATTCTCTTTGTCAGTCAGTCTTCTCAGTAGGTCATGCTCGTTTCTTGTGACGTCACCAACTCGTCTTTCTCTCTTTTTCACATTCCTTCGGGCATCTCCTCTAAGAGATTGTTATCTCTTTTTGGGGAATACTTCTGATAGGGTTTTCTTAGTGGATACTGTTTCTCGAAGACTCGACGTGGAATAGTCACAACTGCTGGTGTCAAACATGGCACTATTTCAGGCTTCCAGCATACAGGTACTAGGGGGGTGGGACGTCCTGCAGAGGCAGTTGGCTGCTCCTCTAGAGGACTTACAAGAGTGAGAAGCAGGTGCACAGCCTGCAGAGCCTCGGAGTTTCAAACTGGGAAGGCAGATTCATGGAAGGAGCCATGCACCATGGTTAGAGATGCACATGAGGTAGGAGATTCCATCAATGAAGAAAAGAAAAAGATAAAGTTTATTTAGAAACATTTTGCGAAAGTCTCAGAACTAAATGTATTGCATCTAACAGACCATCTGTTCACTGTGATCTCTTACTCCCTCCCTGTTGCCACCAATACTTTGGGCAGCAAACACACTGCCCGATGTGAGATTTAGCATCAATAGGCCTTTTCTTCTGCCGGCCTCGCAGAAATTCAAAGATGGCCACTGCCTATAATTAATCATCAAGACAGCCTCCGTGGACCTCACCATCTTCCTCTTACAGCTGATTGGCTACCCACAAAACATATATGACTTATTGTAGACCAGCAGGCTTTAGCTGGCTCACCCCTCAAAGACCCACTTTCTAAGGCCCTGCCTGTTCCCCTGTCCGTTGCCTGGCTGGGTCAAAGGCTCCCCCATTCTACCCCACTTGCACACATGGAGGCATAGGAATACTTGTACACTTCTGGGTGCACTACAGTTAATGGAACATTTGATATGATGTACACAATGGGGGTCATTTAAAGTTTCCCGGTACGGTAGTAACAGTGCCGTTAAGCTACCGGACCGGCAAACTACGAGTTGTGCTTGCGGGTGCCTTTCTGCCCGCCAGGTCTGACCACCTGAGCACAACTCGTCGGATGCACCGGCACCATTCATGAATGGTGCCGGTGCATCCGACCTCCCCATTCCCATTGAGCCCTATCAGGCTCAAATGGGAATGGGGAGTAATGGGTATCGGCACCCGGTGATGGCCAATTACCGGGTCCCGCAGGGCCAGAATAACCTGGTAATTCCCCATTGCCGGTATTTTCACGAGTTTGGTGGTAGCCGTGCCGGTTTTACCGCCACGGCTGCCGCAATGTGTTTCAAAGCGCTTCAAGGCAAGGGAGGGAACAAGGGAAAATACAATGACATTCTTACAGGCCATGAACAGTAAGGATATGAAATTAACTAACGTACTCAGCCTGAGGACTTTTCAGATAGTGCAAGAGCTAAGACATAGATGAGGAAGGGAGGGGGAGAGTGGGAAGGAAATAAAAACAGACAGGCGACTACCGTACTAGGCCGGACGACATTTCTGGTAGAGCTGGAAAAAACAAAAGGTGAGGGAGAGTGGTGCTGAAAGTGAGGGGAGGATCAAAATAAGCGACTGTTGTACTAACCAGTCAAAAAGAGTGGAGAAGCAAGAGGGGAGAGCAAATACAATTGCAGAAGTCAGTAGTAACACATAATGTTGCAAGCCAGGATACAAGATGAAGATAGGAACAGCATGATTCAGGGCCACCATAAGAAAGGGTGACGCACTGTGAATCAATGAAGTCCATAAAAGTCAAATCCAGCATTGCCACAAGACAGTGATGGTGAAACCAGAATGTATCATGATAAGACTGCTGCAGATGTAGGCTGGAGGGGGGAGCAGGGTAGAAGAATCAAGCAAAAAAGGCAACACCTGTGTGCGAGAAAGGGGGGGCACAAGGCAACATCACAGGGGGACTAGAGGGGTGGGGATGGCCTATGAGGACAGAGGGAGTAAACACATGTTGGTGCAAGCTTACCTGCCATCTGAGCAGGGGTTCAGGCCTGGATCCTCCTAGTCCGAACAGGTCCAAACAGAAAATGCCCTTTTCTTCGACTGCCCTTCGCCTCACATACCCGGGTGAGAGACGCCCTTGATTTGCATCCCACTATCCCACTGATTGTTAGTTTCCCCTTACTAGAATCGTTGATCCTCTACCTCCAAACCTCTACTGTCCCACCATCTCACTGGACTCCCCCCCCCCATATTCTTTTGCAAAATTGATGTTTGCTGTGCCTAGTGGCTGCACTGTATTTCATGAGCTGTGTGCCCTACCCTCTGTCTCCCACACCTCCTTTGTGCCCAACCCCACTGTAAAGACTGGTAGGGGGTGTCTGTACTTCTGCTCTCTATATGGTAGAAGAGAGGCACAGAGGACCCCAGCCTAGATTCTCTGTTCGGTAGCTATGGTCGAGCAATCAAGGCCTAGCTTCTCAGGAGGTGATGCAGGCTGGTTCTTAAGTACAGTGTAGTCCCCAAGCCCCCACAAAGGAATGTCCACACACTGTATTGGTTAGAACACAGTCTTTATATAATCAATATTCAAGGTTATGTACACTTATCATAATAACTCACTTTGTACTTAGGAAAATCAACAATGGCAAATATATACAATTCTAAAGTGGTACCACCCTTTGTATTAGATCTCATTAAAGTGCATCAACAATACTGTAACAATGTCACACCAATCAATAGAGTGAAACCAACAATAGAGAGAGGAGAGAAAATAAGATGGTTGAGCAATAGGCAGAATACTGGCCCCTACCACTAGACACAGTTCTGTGTGGAGATCCCCCCACCTGGGCAACCTGTAAAATAAAGATATAGCACAAGCCCAGTCCATATATTGTTCTGCAAGTCTTATTCCCTCCTATAATGTTTTTACCCCCCCAATGTACCTGGTGGAGTCGAGTTCTTCGAAGAGGCGTCGACAGATCCTTCTTGAGCGACCCCCTTTCAAGCGGGAGTCACGGATCGTCGAGAGGCGTCGAGAAGCATCGAGGAACTCGGTGTTCGGCGACGGGGAATCGACGGCCCTTCTTGAATGCCTTCCCTTTCAAGTGGGAGACACGGGGCGTCGAACGTCCGTCGACAAGCAGGGTAGAACGGCGTCGGTGACAATAGTTCTGGACCGCAAAGATTGTGGAGACGGAGGCCCAGCCAGGGCGTCAAGTCGTTCGAGTCTTTGTGGTCTTCGGGTGGCGGGAAACCCACCGGCAGGTTTTCTCCTCAGCGCGTTGGTCGTTCTCGACTTTCTCCGGCAGGATAAAGCGGTCGACGGTGCGGACGAGGGAGTCCTTCGATTCGAATGTTCTTAGGCAAAGGAGCGGACGGCTCCGGTCGTCGGCGGCACGGCGTCAAGTGGTTCCCACGGCTGGGCAGCACAACTTCGACGGGCCTCCAGCGGTTACACAAACCTGCGAACCCTGGTCGACGACAATGGACTTCGACGGCAGCGATGTCCGGGTGCTTCCCTTCGATCTCCTCGGCGGTCCCGTCTCGGTTCGGTAGCCTTTCGAGGGTCTGACTTCCAGGGCGCTTCGGCGAAGATGTAGCGGTGCTCGATGATCCCTCGGAGCACGGGAAGAGGGCGCCTTACCAGGTCCTCTCTCGGGTCAGTCCTCGACGAATTCGGCAGCTTTCAGTTCTGTCGTAGCAAATGCCACAGCAAGTCTTCTTCTTCCAGCTGGACGTCGCGGATCAGCAGTTCCAGTTACTCTTCGAGTGGAGACTCAGCTTCTGAACGCTTCTGAACGCTTCTGAACAATTTCCAGTGGTGAGAGGTCCCCAGATATACTATTCTGTCCCTCATCCACACTGCTGGCACACACACAGCAGCCAATCACACAGAAGGGCATTCATGCAGTCAGTCAACCAATCAGGCACACAGTGCATTCAGGCCACACTCCTCCCTTTCAGACACTCACAACAAGGAATGTGGATTGGGACAAGTACCCATCCATTCAACACTACCCACTGCATTCAGGCCAGTTTCGGGCAGGGCTGTCTCGGTCTTTGTCTCTCATGCCAGAAACCAGACAACCACAACAAGGAGTGTATATTGGTCACACACTCCATTCACCCAGGTCCCACCCACAGGAGGTACCCACAACATACAGTCACTGGGAAGGCTCCAGTCAGTCTAGCTGGGCCTTCACAACAACACCATATATGGAACTTCCACCCAACAGCCAGTCAGGGGGAAGGGACAGAGTAAGGGCTTCCCAGGACTTTGGGAAAACAAGGTAACAGGCAATAGAAAGCAAGAGGCCACAGGGGCCATCTTGTTTCCTATCGGGAATCAACTGATCCCATTGGCAGGGCCTGGGTATCCCAAAATGGAGGACACCCAGAGCACCTGTCAAATTCAGCATGGAGCTGCCACCAGCCCATACCCTGCTCTGTGGGCCACCCACAGGTGCCCAAAAACATACACTAGGGGCACAGGGTTGTACCCTTACCCATGGGTGCCAGAAGGGTATCCCATGGGTCTGTTCACCAAACCAAAAGAGAGAGCTGCACTGCCAGGAGTCCCACATGGACTCCTGGGCAGAAAACACGACAGAACACACGATAAAAAGCAGTAAAGGACAAGGATTCAGAGGCCCTGTCCCTCTGATGCATTTCCAGCATCACAGTCGCCCCCCCAGACTGAGGTGGAGGGTGTCTAATCTCCCACGGGATAGACACCCTCATCCAGACGGTCAACATACCTTCTGGAAAGGCCATCTGCATTATCGTGACTCTTCCCTGGTCTGTGCTCTATGGTGAAGTCTAGCCCTTGCAGGCTAATGGACCACCTGAGCAATTTCGGGTTCTCACCCTTCATCTGCATAAGCCACTTCAGGGGCTTATGATCTGTTTGGACCTTGAAGGTAGACCCCGTAAGGTAGGGCCTAAAACGCCTAAGGCTCCAAACTATGCTAAAACACTCCTTTTGAACAGTAGCCCACCTAAGTTCTCTACCCTTGAGTTGTCTACTGATGAATATGATAGGATGTTCTCTCCCTTTGTCATCTAACTGGGACAAGACAGCTCCAATTCCGGTGTCGCAGGCATCCGTCTGGACGATAAAGGGTCGGCTGTAGTCAGGCGCACACAACACCGGTGCCCTACACAGACTTTCTTTCAAGCCATCAAAGGCCCTCTGACAGTCTTCGGTCCAATTAACCTTCCTAGGCTGTTTGGGTGAAGTTAGAGCTGTCAGGGGTGCAGCTATGGTTCCATAGTCTGCCATGAAATTGCGATAGTACCCAGTGAGGCCCAAAAAGGCTCTCACCTGGGTTTGAGTAGTGGGAGTCTCCCAGTTCTGTACATCCTGTACTTTACTGGGGAGAGGTTGGATTTGACCCCCTCCTACCTCATGACCAAGATAGGTAACTTTCCCCTGAGCTATCTGGCACTTGGTGGCCTTGATAGTGAGGTTAGCCCTTTTCAAGGCCTGCAACACCTTATCCAGATGTGTCAAATGCTCTTCCCAGGTGGAACTGTAGACGGCAATGTCGTCTAAGTAAGCCACACAAAAGGCTTCCAGCCCACTGAGCGCATGGTTGACCAATCTCTGGAAGGTGGCAGGGGCATTCTTCAACCCAAAAGGCATGACCCTAAACTGGTAGAGTCCCTCCGGTGTTGAGAAGGCCGTCTTTTCTTTGGCATGGTCCGTCAGAGCTATTTGCCAATAGCCTGAGGTAAGGTCAAAGGTGCTCACAAATTTGGCAGCACCAATGGTGTCCACGAGCTCATCAGCCCTGGGCAATGGGTGCGCGTCAGTTTTGGTGACGGCATTGACTCCTCGGTAGTCCACACAGAACCTCCAATCTTTGGTACCCGCCTGGGAACTTGCCTTGGGGACAAGGACCACTGGACTGGACCAGGGACTGGTTGAGGGTTCAATAACACCCAGATCCAACATCTTGGCGACCTCTGCCTGGATGTGGTTCTTGATGGTATCTGACATACGGTAGCACCTGCTTTTGACAGGCACACTGTCACCAGTGTCAATTTCAAACCTACACCACGGTGTAAGGCCTGGCGTCAGTGAAAACAAAGAGGGATACTGTTGGAGCAAAGCCCTGCAGGCCCTCTGTTGCTCTGTTGTCAAATCCGGAGAGAGATGTACTCCCTCCACTGAGCCATCCTGAGGGTTGCTATGCAGCAAATCAGGAAGGGGCTCACTCTCATCCTCTTCTTGCCCTGAAGCTAGCAAGAGACATGAGACTTCTGCTCGCCGGTGGAAAGGCTTGAGCCTGTTGACATGGAATACCTGGGGGGCTACCCCAGAGGCTCCCATGTCAACCAGATAATTGACTTCGCCCATCTTAGAGATGATCCTGAAGGGTCCAGTCCACTTGTCTGCCAAAGCTCTAGGCTTGGTAGGCTCCATCACAAGGATTTCCTGTCCCGGAGTCCAATCCACTTGCGAGGCTTTAAGGTCATGCCAGTACTTATTCAATTCCTGGCTGGCCTTGAGATTCGCTGTTGCCTGACCCATCATCTGTGTCATCCTCCGTCTGAGGCCTAACACATAGTCCCCCACTTGCTTGGCGGGACCTGGAGGGGTGGCTTCCAAGCCTTCTCGGATCAAGGCGAGGGGCCCCCTCACGGGATGTCCAAAGAGTAACTCAAAGGGGCTGAAACCAACACCCTCTTGAGGTACCTCTCTGTAAGCAAACAGCAGGCATGGCAGGAGGAGATCCCATTTCCTCCTTAGGGGTTCTTCCAAAGCCCCTAGCATGCCCTTGAGAGTTTTATTAAACCTCTCAACCAGACCATTGGTCTGGGGGTGGTAAGAGGTGGAGAACTTGTAGGTTACCCCACACTCTTTCCACATGGTTTTCATGTAACTAGACATGAAGTTGGATCCTCTGTCAGAGACAACCTCCTTGGGGAATCCAACACGTGTGAAAATGCCCAGGAGAGCCCTGGCAACCACCTTGGCAGTAACAGTCCGAAGGGGTATTGCCTCAGGGTACCTGGTGGCATGATCTACCAAGACCAGGATGAACCGATGTCCACCTGAAGTGGGAGGGTCAAGGGGACCGACGATGTCGATGCCCACTGTTGTGGCCTAAATAGATGACAGGACGCTGTAGGGTTTCTAACAGTCTTTATTGACTGGCAACAAGTGAAGAGGTTCTAAGGCGGCCTGGTGGCGCGGGGCGCTTACTCACTGTTCAATGCGACCAAGTCCTGTGCTTCCCCAGTTGCTTCACTGTGGATGGGTTGTGCTCACCGGTGGCACGCTGTAAACTCATAGGGCCACCATGAAGCCTCCAGTGGCTGTGGTGTTATGCCCTAGGAGCTGTGGTGAGAGTTCTGCAACTCACTCTCCTTCTCATGTAGTCAGGAGCAGTGCTACTGCACGACCACTTCAGCTGGCAGGGTTGCCAACTCTGAAGCGGGAACGTTTTCCCGCGGAGCGTGGGCTCGCGAGATCCCGTCTCGCGAGATCTCGCGAGAACACGCTCCCGCGATCACGTGATGTCCCCACACACCTCCTCTGCTGGAAAAAAGAATGGGAGGTCACTCCATGATGAAGTCTGCATATTTCCTGGGTTTCCTTCTCTCTCTCTGGGGCCTGCCAGGATCCGGGTATGGAGTGGGATCGATGAAGTGTCCTTGGGAGGGTGCTGGTGATTCGGGTTCTCTTTTTCCAGCTCCTTGCTGTGATCCCCTGGGTGTAGTTGGGGGAAGGGAGCTTGGGAAGTCGTTGTGATGGTGCGGCTCTATGATGTCTCCACTTGGGAGGTGATGGTTCTCGTATGGCTGTTGGCAGACTTGATCTCCTCCAGTGTCTCCTGGCGAGTGTACAGTGTCTTCTTTCCTGCGGTACATGGCTACCCTCTCTAGATTCCATCTCCTGCCATCGCTGGTGCAGATGTGGTTTGTCCCTCTCTCCATGACTTCTATGGGACTGCTGTATCTGGAACCTGTGGAGGTGTCCTTGTGGGGAAGTCGTATCTTCACCAGATCCCCTTTGTTGACTTGTGTGTGTCGAGCGGCTCGGCGCAAATCCCCCTGTGCTTTCATTGCTTCTTTGTTGCGCTGCATGCGGCACGTTACGTCAACCATGTCAACGTCTTCGTCGGCCCTCACTTGCTGAAGCCATGGTGGTACCAGTGAGGATGCCGCCCTTCTCCCCCTCAGCAGATGGAACGGTGAAACACCTGTGACGGCATTGGGGGTGAGACGGTGGGCCGCTACAGCTTCTTTGACCGTCTTGTATGGGTCTAGGCCCGAGGCGTGAGCCAGTTGCAGCGCCCCTTTGATGAAGCGGTTGGCCCACTCGACTAGGCCATGTGGGTGATATAGGCTTGCTTTTCGCTGTTTGATGTTGTTGAGCTTGAGAAATTTTTCCATTTCTCTGGAGACTAGTTGGAGTCCGTTGTCCGTGACGAGTTCTTCGGGCAGGCCCTCCCGCTGGAATATGGCGGTGAGTGTTTCAATGACTGTTCCCGTGGTGATGTCCGGGGTAAAGTCAGCTTCCACCCATTTGGAAAAATAGTCGACCAAGACTATCCCGTATCTGTGCTCTGGGGGCATGTTGTCCAGCGGCCCTATGAAATCTAGCCCCAGTTTTCGCCACACCCCTTTGGGGACTTCGGTGGGCAGCATGGGGGCTTGCCTCACGGCTAGGCGCTTGTCGCTGTTGGAGCATTCGTGGCACCTATCGACCATCTGCCGAACGTCCTGGTCCATACCTGGCCACCAGTATGCGTCGCGTATCCTTCTTCTGGTCATGTTGCACCCTAAATGGCCCGAGTGTGCTCTGCACAGTATGACTTTGCGGATTCCGCTGGGTGGGATGATTTGATCACCTCTGAGAATGAGACCGTTCATGGCAGTGATTTCCTCGTTCACCTTCCAGTAGGGACGAAGGCCTTCGGGGATCGCTCTCTCGTTGGGCCATCCATTTCGAACCCAGGTGCTTACGTGCCTTAGAGCGTAGTCCTGCTCGAACTCTTCCTGCCAGTGGTGCTCGCTCATTTCCATGTACTCGACGTTCCTCAAGTCGCCGATGGACGCAACGACACATTCGTCTTCCATTCGACACATTGAATGTGGTGCCGGGGGCGCTTTGGTTGAGGAGCCTGGACATGCAGTCCGCTTGTGCGTTTTTCCAGCCCGCAATGTGTTGTATCTCTGGGGATGCTGGGGAGTGGGAAGCTATCCGTGATCACCTCCAAGTTCAGGCTTCTCAGGTCGATACAGATCCTGAGGTCGTTGCTGGACTTTTTCTTTACTAGTACTACCGGACTCAGCCACTCCGAGGATTCCACGGTTTCAATGGTTCCTTCTTCAACCATCTTCCTCAGGTGGGCGTCCAAAGCTGGTCTTGCGGTGGCAGGTACTGCCCTTACTTTGTGCTTGACTGGAGTGGCGTTGGGTTTCAGCCGAATTTTGTGGACGAAGTTTTTCACTTTTCCCGGTTTCTCGGAAAACAGGCTTGGAAAGATCTCCTTGTAGTTTTGCGCTGCTCCTGACGAGATCATGAGCACCTGTTCCGGAGTGCTGGGATCTAGTTTCATGCTGAGTTTGTGTTGGTCATCCCACCCCAGCACGGCTGGACCTTTGGGAGAAAAATACACTTTGGTGGTGGTAGACCTCCCCTTGAAATCGATACGGGCCTTGATGTAGCCCAACAGGGTTACTAACACTGGAAGTTAGAGGTGAAAGTGGCAATCACACATGCCAGGGCAGCCATATATATGTTGAAGAACCAGAGGGATAGGTTAGAACCCTGGGGAACGCCACAGGTTGAGAGAGTGATAGTCGAGAGAAAGGCTCTGAGTTCCACCGGGGATGGGCGGTCGGAGAAAAAGGAGGTTAACCACGCCAGAGCCTGACCTGTGATTCCCAGGGTGTCACAGAGCTGTGCGATCAGGGTGTTGTGGTTAACCGTGTTGAAGGCAGGGGAGAGGTCAAGGAAAATTAGGACAATGGGGTTGTTAGTGTCAAGATTTGAGAACAGGTCTTTACGGGTGTTCAGAAGAGCAGTTTCCATGCCTCTGGATGCTCTAAAGCCAGACTGATGGTCATGGAAGCAACCAATAGATTCAGTGTGAAGGGTCAGCTGAGAGATAGCCAACATTTCCAGGAGTTTGTCCAGGAAAGGAGTGATAAAGATAGCACAGTATTTTGCCAGAATGGAGGGGTCGGCAGAGGGTTTGCAGAGATCAGCCACGGCTGGGGCAAGGGAGTCAATATTGTTGATAATGGTTTTAGAAGGGCAGTGGTCCACCGGTTTGGATGAAACCTTCATAGATCAGACTTGTCTGGTGACCTCACCAGGTGTGACGGGTGAGAGAGAAGAGAGGGTAAGTGGAGGGGGGGGTCAAGGGAGGTGTTGGTGTATGCTGTGGTGTGCAAGAGAGGGAGGAAAGGATGTCTTGGGTTTTTGCGATGAAGGGTGCAGCCAGGGACACTCAAATGTCCCGGGTGGGTGTGACAGAAGAAGAGGCTGCCGCAGGATTGGCCAGTTCCTTGTAGACTTTCAAAAGTGTGGCCGTGTTGTTTGATGCCACGAAGATGTGGGCTTGAATAAAGACTCTTTTCTTGGAGCAGATGCAGAGTCGATATTGCCTTTGAAGGAGGCGGCAGTCTTTTGTTATAAGTATGGTATGGGGTGGGGGGTGATACGTGTGTTGCTCGACTTTATTTGATGGGTTTGATATTTGTCATAATGTTTATTGGACAGTTTAATAGTAGTCTATGAGTGTGTGTGACAATATGGAGTGTATTAGAAAGCTATGAAAGGGCGTGTTTTGTTTTGTACTTGGAATGTGAGAGGGTTGAACTGTATGAATGTGAGAGGGTTGAACTGTATGCGAAAGAGAAAGAAGATGCTGACTAAACTTTTGCGGGAGAAAATTGATGTGGCAGTTTTGCAAGAACACATTTAATTGACGGCACTGGTGATTCTTTGACTAATTCAAGATATACAAACGTTTTCTTAAATTGCTACTCCTCTAACTCTCGGGGTGTTGGATTTTGGTTGAAGAAAGGTTTGGATGCGTGTGTTGAAAAAGTGAGTATGGATAGTGAGGGACGTATAATACTTATTTATCTTAAATGTGAGGGCATATTGTTGACAGTTGGATCGGTATATGAGCCATGTGCAGGGGGTGGGGTCTTTTTTGACTACTTGAAGAAGATGCTTGGTGATATGGGAGGTGAAATGATTGTTTTGGGAGGGGATTTTAACTGTGTGATTGACCCCAAAATGGATAGGTCTTCGATGTGCAAATTTACCGTACAGAAATCAAGAAGGAGTTTCGGGACTTCTTGGAAGTATATGATTTAGTAGATACATGGAGACATTTTCATTGGTGGGATAGGGAGTTCTCGTTTTATTCACCAGTGCATAATTCTTATACTAGGCTTGACTACATATTAGTGTCAGATAGGTTAATTGAGAATGTAAAAGATGTGTCTATGGGAGAACGACACATTTCAGATCACTCAATGGTAATGGCTAAGTTGATGTTGCTCGCTGAAAGGCAGGGACCTAGTAGATGGAGGTTGAAACCTTTTGTGTTACAAAATCAAGATGCCACTGACGCATTAATTCATTTTATACCAAATTTCTTTGAGATGAATGAGGGCACGGCGGACAACATGGTGGTGTGGGATGCTTTTAAGGCTTCTGTTAGAGGGGAACTGATGAACTGGACTGCAAGGATGCGTAGGGTAGGTGAAGCCAGACTGGTGGAGCTTGAAAAGGAACTTGGAGACTTACAACAAAATTATGCTTTATCAAGAGGGGAGAATATTAGGCTTAAGATCTTGGATGTTAAAGAATTACTAAAAAATGAGGTGGACTCACAAGTTGAGAAGGGATTGTATTAGATGAAGCAAAAGTACTGGGAGCAGGGGGATAAAGCAGGGAGGTTGTTGGCAGGTAGATTGAAGAGTTATTCGGAGAGGGTGTATGTCCAAAAAACTGTCCATGAGTCTAGAAATTTAGAGATTAAGAAAGGTAAAATTGGTGAATGTTTTCTCTCCTTTTATGCTAAATTGTATACGGAAGATATTGCCCCACAAATAGGTGATTTTGATCGATTCTTTGGAAAAATTGAACTCCCAGTGCTTTCTGAAGAAGGTAAATGTTTTATGAAGGCACTGATTACTATCCTAGAGGTTGTATCAGAAATTGAGGAGATGAATAAGGGATGGATGGTTTGACGGTAGAATTTTATCAAAAATGTTGTGAAGTGTTGGCACCGAGTTTGTGTGAGTTATATAACTGTTTTTTGAGGGAGGGGAGGTTATGTGATTCAATGAAAGAGGCAATCATCACAGTGATCCCGAAACCTGGAAAGGATATTACTAAGTACAATAATTATCAGCCTTTCTCCTTACCTAATGTACACCTAAAATAAAAAAAATGTATGAAAATACTGACAGTAAGGCTTAAAAAATATATGGCTGATTTAGTGGAGGGTTCTCAGACACGATTCATGGAGCGAAGGTATGGATATGATAATATTCGAACACTGTTAGATATTTTGAGTTTGCCGAACTCAGAGATAAAGGATATTTCGTTGATTTTTTCAGACGCAGAGAAGGCCTTTGATAGGGTGAATTGGGGCTTTCTGAATTATACACTGTCGAAGTTGGGTTTTGGTCCTTTCTTTATTAAGGCTATTAAAGCTCTTCAGAATGGCATTTCGGCAAAATTGTGGGTGAATGGGGGATTTTCTACGTCATTTCCATTGTTTAGAGGCACTCGCCAAGTTTGCCCCTTGTCGCCACTGTTATTTAATTTAGTGTTGGAGCCCTTGTTGGCATATATACGTCAGATGAGATGTATCAGAGGGTTTGCGGTGGGAGATGGGGAAGTAAAAGCTCTGGCTTATGCGGATGATGTGGTGGTCATCTTGAATGACCCTGTTGTAGGGGGTCAATTATTAAGGGAGGTCTTTGAAGAGGTGAATAAACTATCTGGGTATTGGATCAACTGGGATAAGACAGTGGTATTTCCGGTGAGGGCTTCGCCTGGATGTGAACAGCTGCTGGGGTGGAACTGTAAATGGGAATATTCTAGTGTGAAATATTTGGGTATTCATATTGCTCAAGATTTTGGAAAGTAAGTAAGTTATAATGTGGATAAAATCATTGAGGTTCTTAGGTGGGATATTATGAGATGGGGACGTGTTAATCTGACTCTTTGGGGCAAAATGATTTTGCTGCCAAAGATTCTGTATGTTGTTCAATCTCTGCCTTTACATTTTACAAAGGGAGCATTTGCACGTATAGATAGATTGTTTCAGGTTTTTTGTAAGGATTTGGAAGAGAGCCAAGATTTCCCGGTACATTATGGTCAGGAAAGTTAAAGATGGGGGATTTGGGTACCCGGTATTGAAAAACTACTGTAGTGGTTTTTGTTAAAGAAAATGTTTAATTACACTGGTGAAGATCTGAACCGGGCACCGTGGTGGGTACAAATTGAGATAAAATGGTTTTTGCCTTATGAAATTAAATGTTTGTTTTCTTTTGGAAAGTTGCCTAAGAAGGTACAGTGTTTTAAATCGTATTAGCTACCAAAGAAGCGTTGTTGTCATGGATTATGGGTACTGGTCAGGGACTATATCTTTATGAAGAGGCTTCACTTTGGCATAATCCTGGTCTGCAGTTTAATAACAAGGTACTGACTTGGAGAGTTGGATTCAGAGAGGAGTTTTAATTATTGGCGATGTGTGGAATGATGCTGGGGTAGTACCATTTGGGAGTTTAGTTGAGAAATGTGGTTTGAGGAACAGGGAATTGAGAAGGTATGACATTTTGGTAGCTCTACTCTTGGAACGGAGAGAAATGTTGGAAGTTCCATTTTTGAAAAAGCCAAGGTCTAGAAGACACGAAAAAAGCCGACAGTGGAGGAGTGGATTTTGGATGTTAGAGCTTTATCAAGGTTTGAAAAAATTATGTTTAGTAAACAAAACAAGGCAGAACTTTATGATGAAATGTGGGAGAGATTTAATGACCTTTATGGATAATACTAGGTTGAGTTATAGAGTGGAGGGAAATTTTACTTTCAGGTACTATACATGTAGGGGGGGGGGATTTGTGTTGTTTATGTGGTTGTTTTGTATAGTCTTGTTTGTCTGTTGTTATTTGTTTGATACATCTGGTTTGGTTTTAGGTTAATCCTACAGTTTGATGTGGTGGGATACGGGGTTCTGGTGTGAAATTCTGCTGTATTGCTTCACGCTATTGTATATTTTGCAGTTCAATGACTTGTGATGATGATACTGTTTGTTGAATATTGTTGAAAATAAGAAATAAAGAGTTAAAAAAAAAGTAAAAAAGAATCAGCATACCAATCAATGTGATTTAACAAATTGAATCTGGGTTTGTCTTTTGTATTTTAAAACTTTAAATACTTCCAAAACAATGGCTTGTGACATTTTCATTTATAAATGTGCATATAAAGCAAACCTTTTTTTGTGTCAAACAAGCAGACCTTAAAATAGGCTTGCCTGAGGCCTGCAGCATAAGGCCAGCTCTCTTCTGTCTACCAACCCTTCCACCCAAGTGGCCTACATAAGAAGAAAGATCAAGTAATGGGCTAACCGATACCAGCAGCATGCAAGAAGGAAAACCTCACACAAGACAGCACAGTAATGTAAGATATATTAGATGATTTGACCAGGATCACTGTATCGTCTGCTGGCAAATCCAGGATACAAACATGAACGCTGTTGTTCCATAGTCTTGAATTTGGATACTTATTCACCTCTTGGACTAACAGTTTATGCTATTCATGGAGGCGATTGCCTAGGTTTTACAACACCCCATCTGAACAAACACATTTCTAGACCTTCACCATACGGATGATATGTTAGTTTTTATAGCAACCCCTATCTGGTAAAGGTACTTTGCTGATAATAGCAGATGTTCCGTAAAACCAAGTACATATAAAGACAGGTTTATAAACTTCAGACAGCCTTGCTGGAATGTGATATTCTAATTTTGCATATGAACACATATCTTTGCAATGGGTGCTTCACACACTGAGCTAACTTCTGAACCATTGTGGTACTCAATTTATCAATATGCATTTCACCATTGCCCATTGCACATGATCAACATTATTCCCACAGGAAGGAAAGAATGCTACAGAGTTGTGTCATAAGGAACACACAACCTATGTATACCGCAGTGAACACATAAAGCATTACGTGATGAATTGATCGAGGCAGAATGCACTTGCCAAATCAGAAAGACAATGGGTTTAGAGCCTAGCAGCACCCCATAAAACATCCTGATGTGTGCTATTTAAGACAGGTGAACAATGGAATCTTACTTGTTCAGATCAGCCAGCCCTGTGGGGCCCCCTCCAAGATGGGGGCCCTGGGCAAGTGCCCCGTTTGCCCTCCCGTAAAAACGTCTCTGGGGTTGAGGACCCTGAATCGTGATGGTTCCATTAAAATAGACATTAATGGTGACCCTGGAAATGGCGAAGAGGTCAAGAAGAACCTCCCAGCGAGTGCCACCATTAATGGGAGAAGAGGAGATAGGAGAGAGAACGCCGACCATCTAGTGAGTCCATAGGTCAGGTGAGTTAACAAAAAAGAGGATGGAAGTGAGAGTCTCTCTGGCGGAAGCCATGACATAGGTGTCTACAATAGGAAGGCCTGGGTTGGAGCCCAGTTTGTCCTTCTTTAGTTTCTTCCTGCCAGATTTAGTGATAGAAGGATAGGAGATAGAGAAGCAGTTAGAGAATATGGGAGAGATACAAAGTGTCATAGTTGGCTACAGTGGTACTCACCGTCTGAAGTACTGAGGCACAAGAAGGAAGGGGTGTGGTGGTTGTGATGCTGGAAATGCATCAGAGGGACAGGGCCTCTGAATCCTTGTCCTTTACTGCTTTTTATCGTGTGTTCTGTCGTGTTTTCTGCCCAGGAGTCCATGTGGGACTCCTGGCAGTGCAGCTCTCTCTTTTGGTTTGGTGAACAGACCCATGGGATACCCTTCTGGCACCCATGGGTAGGGGTACAACCCTGTGCCCCTAGTGTATGTTTTTGGGCACCTGTGGGTGGCCCACAGAGCAGGGTATGGGCTGGTGGCAGCTCCATGCTGAATTTGACAGATGCTCTGGGTGTCCTCCATTTTGGGATACCCAGGCCCTGCCATTGGGATCAGTTGATTCCCGATAGGAAGCAAGATGGCCCCTGTGGCCTCTTGCTTTCTATTGCCTGTTACCTTGTTTTCCCAAAGTCCCGGGAAGCCCTGACTCTGTCCCTTCCCCCTGACTGGCTGTTGGGTGGAAGTTCCATATATGGTGTTGTTGTGAAGGCCCAGCTAGACTGACTGGAGCCTTCCCAGTGACTGTATGTTGTGGGTACCTCCTGTGGGTGGGACCTGGATGAATGGAGTGTGTGACCAATATACACTCCTTGTTGTGGTTGTCTGGTTTCTGGCATGAGAGACAAAGACTGAGACAGCCCTGCCCGAAACTGGCCTGAATGCAGTGGGTAGTGTTGAATGGCTGGGTACTTGTCCCAATCCACATTACTTGTTGTGAGTGTCTGAAAGGGAGGAGTGTGGCCTGAATGCACTGTGTGCCTGATTGGCTGACTGACTGCATGAATGCCCTTCTGTGTGATTGGCTGCTGTGTGTGTGCCAGCAGTGTGGATGAGGGACAGAATAGTATATCTGGGGACCTCTCACCACTGGAAATTGTTCAGAAGCGTTCAGAAGCGTTCAGAAGCTGAGTCTCCACTCGAAGAGTAACTGGAACTGCTGATCCTCGACGTCCAGCTGGAAGAAGAGGACTTGCTGTGGCATTTGCTTCGACAGAACTGAAAGCTGCCGAATTCGTCGAGGACTGACCCGAGAGAGGACCTGGTAAGGTGCCCTCTTCCCGTGCTCTGAGGGATCATCGAGCACCGCTACATCTTCGCCGAAGCGCCCTGGAAGTCAGACCCTCGAAAGGCTGCCGACCCGAGACGGGACCGCCGAGGAGATCGAAGTGAAGCACCCGGACATCGCCGCCGTCGAAGTCCATTGTCGTCGACCAGGGTTCGCAGGTTTGTGTAACCGCTGGAGGCCCGTCGAAGTTGTGCTGCCCAGCCGTGGCAACCACTTGACGCCATGCCGCCGACGACCGGAGCCGTCCGCTCCTTTGCCTAAGAACATTCGAATCGAAGGACTCCCTCGTCCGCACCGTCGACCGCTTTATCCTGCCGGAGAAAGTCGAGAACAACCAACGTGCTGAGGAGAAAGCCTCTGCCTTGCAGGACACCGACGCTCCGACGCCAACGAGCACCGCTCGGACGAAGCTGCCGCCTCATCGACGCCGTTCTACCCTGCTTGTCGACGGACGTTCGACGCCCCGTGTCTCCCGCTTGAAAGGGAAGGCATTCAAGAAGGGCCGTCGATTCCCCGTCGCCGAACACCGAGTTCCTCGACGCTTCTCGACGCCTCTCGACGATCTGTGACTCCCGCTTGAAAGGGGGTCGCTCAAGAAGGATCTGTCGACGCCTCTTCGAAGAACTCGACTCCACCAGGTACATTGGGGGGGTAAAAACATTATAGGAGGGAATAAGACTTGCAGAACAATATATGGACTGGGCTTGTGCTATATCTTTATTTTACAGGTTGCCCAGGTGTGGGGGATCTCCACACAGAACTGTGTCTAGTGGTAGGGGCCAGTATTCTGCCTATTGCTCAACCATCTTATTTTCTCTCCTCTCTCTATTGTTGGTTTCACTCTATTGATTGGTGTGACATTGTTACAGTATTGTTGATGCACTTTAATGAGATCTAATACAAAGGGTGGTACCACTTTAGAATTGTATATATTTGCCATTGTTGATTTTCCTAAGTACAAAGTGAGTTATTATGATAAGTGTACATAACCTTGAATATTGATTATATAAAGACTGTGTTCTAACCAATACAGTGTGTGGACATTCCTTTGTGGGGGCTTGGGGACTACACTGTACTTAAGAACCAGCCTGCATCACCTCCTGAGAAGCTAGGCCTTGATTGCTCGTCCATTGCTACCGTAATAGAGAATCTTGGCTGGGGTCCTCTGTGCCTCTCTTCTACCATATAGAGAGCAGAGGTACAGACACCCCCTACCAGTCTTTACAGCTGGTGGCAGCGGTGGGATGCTTATGGTTTTAAGAATCAGTGTATAACCGTGCCACTTACAAAAGATATCCGCACTTTATTAAATTAAGGTTTAGTTGTGTACAAGATAACTGCATTACAAACAATGGAGTCTATTGCAAATGGCAAATTGACGCGGATGAGCTTGGAGGCGCTCCAGAGTGCTTGTGAAGCCAGGGAGTTAGACTTTGTGGATAAGTCTAGGGCTGAGCTGATAGCTGCCCTGGTGGACTACCAGACTGATGGTGAAACTCTTGATGAGGGGGGGAATGCAACCAATGAGGACTCTGCCCCTGGGGTTTCTGCTGAATCTGTTTCTGGGAATGCCGCCATTCCTGCTGCCTCTGTTCCAAACCCCAGCAATTCCTTGGAGCTTGAGTTATTAAGGATGAAATTGGCCTTTGAATACCGCAAGTTGGAAATAGATGCTGAACTTAAGAAAGAGGAGTTGGCTCAACAAGTGGAGCTCAAGAATAGGGATCTTTAACTCAGAAATAAGGACCTTGAACTCAAGAGCCAGGACACAGAATGTCAGAGAATCCAGCTAGAGAAAGCTAGAGTGGAGACTTCAGTTAAAACCAGTGAGAGTGTCAGGTCCCCAGCCACCAAGTTTATGAAAGATTTGGTTGGTGTATTTGTGGAGGGTTCAGATATCCTCCAATGGATTGAAGCGTTTGAAATGGCTTGTGCGATTCATGATGTTGATAAAAGAGATTGGGCTAAGTGTTTGTTAAGCAGAGTGCCTCAAACTGGATATGACTGTATTCTGAAGCTGAGTGTGGAAGAAAGGGGTCAGTATGAGTGTATGAAGTCTGCTTTGATTGCCAAGTTTGGCAAGACACCTACCCAATACCTTAGAAGGTTCAGGGATTTTAAGAAAAGAGAGAATGTGTCTTGGGTTGACTGGGTGAGTGCTGCGCACATGAACATGATGGGGTGGATCGATGGATACAAGGTTAAGACTTTTGTTGAATTGTCCCACCTCTTGTTTTTTGAGCATTTTTCTGAAGCCTGTTCACCAGAGCTGCGTCAGTATGTGGCTGACCAGAACATTTTGGACCCCTTTAAGCTGGCTAGGTTGGCTGACAAATGGGTCTCCCACCGGGTGTCCCCTAAGGACTCCAGTGGGAAGGACAAGGACAAAGAAAAGGGGGCCTCTCAGAAAGCTGAGGAGTCCCACAAGCAGTCACAGTCGGGTAAACCTAAACCTTCCTCTCCCAAGACCCAAAAATCTAGTGGGGATAAGTCATCTGTGGGTGGGAATAAGAGTAGTGGTCCACCTGCTGCAAAGCAGGCACCCAGTGGTTCCAGTACCGTACCCCGCACTCCTGGCGCTTGTTGGGACTGTGGGGCTCTGGATCACAAAAGGGGTGACTCCAAGTGTAAAGGTAAGGCACTTGGAGTACAGGCTGTCAGCCTGACCTACCCTTACCCCGTGTCTGAGGTGGAGGCCACTGTCCTCCCCTCCTCTACCGGGATCACATTTGGTGCTCCGGTAGAGATTTCCTTAGTGTCCCTTGGGGCCTGGGACCAGTATGCAGAAGTACTGGCGACTCTCCCACAGAACACCCGTAGGTTTTTGAGAAGTGTCCTCTTGAATGGCCAGTCTTCTACTGGTTTGAGAGACACTGGGGCAAGCATGACAGTGGTGGACAGGACCCTGCTCAAGCCAGAGGACCATGTAAGTGCTCCTCTGAGAACCACCAGGTTAGCTGGTGGGCCTCCCAAATTATCGCCTGTAGCCCTAGTCACACTCATGATTGGAGACAAGACAGCAAAGCTTCCTGTCTTGGTTCAGGACAATGTCCCTGCTAACATTCTGTTAGGAAATGATCTAGTAGAGTTGGGGTTGATCTCAGATGGTCTTCCCATGACTGTTGCTGCAGTCACTAGGTCACAGGTGACACCGGGTCTGGCTGTGAGTCAGGTACCTGAGCCAAAGGCGAGGCCTAAGGCAAGAAGAAGGAAGACCAAGAAGGCCACCTCTGTGGGGGGAACACCTTCTCTTCCTGCTGTTCCGACAGCACCCATTGGGATCCATGCTCCAGACGGGCTGGGTCCAGTGGAAAACCCAAACTCAACTCCTGTGGGAGAAGAGACAGAAGACTCTCCTGTGGGAGAGGTTCTCAACCTGGAGGATCATCCTGACCTTCAATGCTTGTTAGCTGAAGGGGGACCCTCCCGGGCAGACTTCTGTAAGGGACAGAGAGAGTGAAACTCTCTCGAGGGACTGAGGAAACAGGCCCTGTCCCAGGCACAAGGAGAAGTGCCTAGGACATTCCGGATTTATTGGGAGGGTGAGCTCCTTGTTAGTGAGCCCACTAAGCCTGAACCTGGTGCCCTCAAGAGGTTGGTGGTACCCCAGGTTTACAGGCCCTTCCTACTGCAGTTGGCGCATGAGGTGCCCTTGGCTGGTCATCTTGGGACCAAGAAGACTAAGCAGAGGATCTCTGCCCATTTCTACTGGCCACGGATGGGAGTAGAGGTGGAGTCCCACTGCAGGACCTGCCCAACTTGTCAGTTGTCTGGCAAGACTGGAGGCAGGGTCATTGCCCCACTGCAGCCATTGCCAGTGGTTGGCACACCATTTGAGAGGGTGGGTGTGGGGACATCATGTGATCGCGGGAGAGTGTTCTCGTGAGATCTCGCGAGACGGGATCTCGCGAGCCCACGCTCCGCGGGAAAACGTTCCCGCTTCAGAGTTGGCGACCCTGCCAGCTGAAGCGGTCGTGCAGGAGCACTGCTCCTGACTACATAAGAAGGAGAGTGAGTTGCAGAACTCTCACCACAGCTCCTAGGGCATAACACCACAGCCACTGGAGGCTTCATGGGGGCCCTAGGAGTTTACAGCGTGCCACCGGTGAGCACAACCCATCCACAGTGAAGCAACTGGGGAAGCACAGGACTTGGTCGCATTGAACAGTGAGTAAGCGCACCGCGCCACCAGGCCGCCTTAGAACCTCTTCACTTGTTGCCAGTCAATAAAGACTGTTAGAAACCCTACAGCGTCCTGTCATCTATTTAGGCCACAACATAACTGGCGACGAGGATACCTGAAGTCCCACGGACCCACCATGCAAGGCGCCACACCACCCCCTGCGTTTCTCCCCTTGCCAGGGACACCGGCGATTCCGTGGATGCAATGGGAACCCCTTTTTTCCACCTACTTGGAAGCGGTGGGCGGCACGTGATATGCCCCATCAGGAAGAGGGCGATGCTGTTGAATGCGCTAGGGGTTGAAGGTCAGCGTATCTTTGCCGGCCTTAAAAAATACCTGCGGCCGACGATGACGCCGAAGACGACGACGTTTACAAAGAAGCCACTCGTCGCATCATGAAGAGGTTCACCAACAAGGAGAACATTGTACTGCACAGGTTGAGATTCTACACTCGCAAACAGGAAGGGAGCGAACCCGTGGATGACTACATCACCAGGATGAGGGAACTCGCTTCTCTTTGCGCCTTCGGAGAAAATGCAGAACAGGTCATCTGCGACATGCTCGTTGTCCACACCAACTCTAGGAAAGTACAGGACAAGCTCATCCAAGAAAAGGAGGCCACCCTCGATAAAGCCATCCAGATTGCCAGGGCGGAGGAAGAAACCTCCAGCAGACGCAAGGAGGCGGGAAGCCACCTGCCCGTGCCCGAAATGGCGGCGCTACAATGGAGAGGTCGCAGAGACAAGCAATCCCGCGATGGCCCCAAAGACAAAAGTCCCAGGAAAAAGGAGGCACCGAAATGCTACAGATGCGCCAGCCTCAAGCACATGGCGAATGACCGCGACTGTCCCGCCAGGAATAAGGAGTGCTCCAAGTGCGGACGCATTGGCCACGTGGCTCCAGCATGCATGTGGCGGGAGAAAACTGTGTCCCGTGTTGAAGGTGACTGCACCTCAACCGATGAGGATGAACTGCAGGACAGACCCATGGTTGTCATGGTCAATGCCCCCCATGCCAGAAGAGAAAAGCCCCACTGCACCATTAAAGTGGACGGAATGGAAACGCGCGTCATGGCTGATTCGGGATCCGACCTCACCATTCTGCCCATCAACACGTACAAGGAGATGATGGGACAAGAAAAAGTGGAGATTAGATCAACCAGGCAAAAACCCACCGTGTTTGGAGGGGCAACGGTCGACCTGTTGGGCTACATCAAGGCCCGTATCGATTTCAAGGGGAGGTCTACCACCACCAAAGTGTATTTTTCTCCCAAAGGTCCAGCCGTGCTGGGGTGGGATGACCAACACAAACTCAGCATGAAACTAGATCCCAGCACTCCGGAACAGGTGCTCATGATCTCGTCAGGAGCAGCGCAAAACTACAAGGAGATCTTTCCAAGCCTGTTTTCCGAGAAACCGGGAAAAGTGAAAAACTTCGTCCACAAAATTCGGCTGAAACCCAACGCCACTCCAGTCAAGCACAAAGTAAGGGCAGTACCTGCCACCGCAAGACCAGCTTTGGACGCCCACCTGAGGAAGATGGTTGAAGAAGGAACCATTGAAACCGTGGAATCCTCGGAGTGGCTGAGTCCGGTAGTACTAGTAAAGAAAAAGTCCAGCAACGACCTCAGGATCTGTATCGACCTGAGAAGCCTGAACTTGGAGGTGATCGCGGATAGCTTCCCACTCCCCAGCATCAATGAGATCGTCCTCATGATGAAAGAGGCGGCCATTTTCTCGAAGCTGGACATGCGTGATGCCTATCACCAGATTCCCCTACACAAGTCCTCCCGCCCCCTGACGGCGTTCATCACTCCTTTTGGCACCTTCCAATACACAACTATCTTTCAGGATACCCTCAGCTGCCTTCTCCTCTTCGCTCATATCCGACTATCTGTCCGCTGTTCAGTCATAGCATGCTGCAAACAACCTCTGCCTCAAAGCCAGTAAAACTGAGATCGTTCGCATTGGGACCACTGCTCTCGCTTTCCCATTTTCAATCTGATCATCCTCCCTTGCACTGCGCCCGCACCCACCTGCGATCCTAAAAACCTTGGGGTCATTTTTGACTCCACTCTCTCCTTCTCCTCTCACATTTCTGACATCTCTAAAAAGTCTAACTATCAGCTACACCTCCTCAGAGGTACTCTACCTTTTCTCACTTTCCCCCAGCGGATCACTGTCTCCAGAGCCCTGGTTCTCTCTAGGCTGGACTATTGCAACAGCCTCTTCCTCAAACTACCCTCTTCTGCCCTGCGACCTCTGGAACTCACCCAGAACCACAAGACTTATCCTTGGCCTCAAGCCTAGAGACTGCATCTCTCTGGCCCTGCAATGTCTTCACTGCCTCCCAGCGACTGCAAGGATCATGTTCAAGACCCTCTGCATTGTCCACAAGGCTTTCTGGGCCTTGGACACACCTTCCTTCAACGGTGCCTACCTAAATACTGTCCTTCACAAGCCCTCTGCTCATCTACCGCCAACCTTCAGCGAGTGAGCCGGTTCTCCAAGCAGAGATTTGGAGGGAGAGCCTTATCGTCCGCAGGTGCCTCACTCTGGAATAGACTCCCTGCTGCCCTCTGTCTTGAGCCTGACCTTCTTAGGTTCTGGAAACTCCTCTTCCTTCTCTCTCCATCTGCCCTGCTAACCTAGCTCTCTGCTCTTTCCCTCTCTCCCTCCTCTTCCTAACACCCTGCTGACTGGCTGCCAGGTGTACCTCAGAGTCTTACCGGTCCCAGGCACTGCGACCATTCCTCTCCCGCATTTGCCTCATGGCCCTACACCCCACCCACCTTCACTGCACTTGCAAAATAACTCAAGAGAGTGTCTCTCCTTGCACTTACCCCAGTCTCCACCGACCGGGTGTACTTGTACTTCCCCCTCCCTACCACCGTCTGTGCACTTGCACAATCCGAATGTACGGTGCTGGAAGATCGTCTGTCTCTTATCCCTTGTCTTCACCCTAATTGCACTGGTAAAACTGCAGAATCGCCTTCAGGCCTATTTGCTGTGTCTCAACTCTTAAATGTATTATACACATTTACTCTGCCTGTGCAGACTATTATTGTCTCAGAATTTCAAGGGCTCTGAGCGACTGTTGTTTCTTTCCCATGGTTCCACCCTCTTTGAGCGCTTTGAAACACTTGCCTGTTGTTAGGCAAAATTATATGCAGTACCCTTTGGGAACACCACACACAATTAGGACTACAAGTGACAGTACAAATTTACCTTTGGTACAGGCCTGTACTACACAGTAAAGTGGTAGCGATGGCTGAGCAGCCAGACTTATCTCAAGAGTAAGTGAGCAGTATAAAATAGTTACACAAAGGACAGCAATTACTATGATTCAAACAAACACTGACTCAAGGTTTCTGAGTAAAAGAATATACATTTATTTACACATCAGTTATAAAACATTTCACTAAAGTAAAGCAGTTCAGAAATCACACTCTTAATATACTACACCACACTCAATAGATTCTGGACAAATCAGGCTCAAAATGATGTGTGAGCAAAATGGCATTGCAGCAATTTAAAATGGAGGGAAAGACAAAGTTAGGCAGAAATTGAGTAACACCAACAAGTAAGTAAGCAGGGCAATATAGAAAAAGGAACTACAGTGAGGAAATCAGATTCAAACAGGGCCTGGCCCAAAGCCAATGGGTCAGAATATTTTGCTCAAGATCCCACAGTTCAGGGTAGTTCGCAGTTAAGTCTTTGCCAAGAGTTCCGGACGAAGTTGGTTGGCAGAAATGTTAGTTTAAAGAATGGAGAAGGACAAGCCCTCGGATTGGCAAAAGGTTTCACACACTTTCACTGTGGCTGGACGAAACGAACAACCGGATTTGAACAGTACCTTAAATGGGGAAGAAGTCTGTAGCTGAGGCGGAGGTTCCTGGCAGGTCCTGCAGGCTCATGGCTCCTGAAGCGACTGTCGGACTGACACGAAGTAGGAAGACTGAAGGGTCCTGCACTGCCCAGGGAAGAAACCAGCAGCAGAGCAAAGCAACGAATAAAAGGTGTGCTCCTTAAAACTCAAGCAGGGTCCGTTCCTCCTGGCTACTCGGTTCACTGTAGCTCTGAACAGCAAATTCGGCCAGAGAAGGGAGCCTTGCTTGGAGTTTGGGTGAACTGGTTGGTCCCACCAGCTCAAGGGGAGAAGATTCCTTGCAGATCTTCCCTGTTGTTGGAGTATGAAGATTCCGACCTGCAGCAGGGCTTCACCGGGCGGTTCAGTCGTGGTAGGGGGTCCTCTTCCATTAGCTCCTCGTTGGTTCTTTCGTTCCAGTGGCGACTCTGCTTTTTCAGACCCAGAGACCTGCTTTTTATGCAGTTTTCCCCCATTCACACAGCCTGGCTGTCAATCACACAGCAGGGTAGCTGTCCGGCTGGTACAGACACCACAGACAATCAGATCAGAGTACGACATGGGTCTCCAGGGAGACACTGTGAAGGGAGTCCTAAACCCCTCCTTCACATCCTGTCCCCTCCCAGACATACAGGCACATAAGGAGGGCTTTTGTGTAGAACAAAGGAACCAAACCTGGTTTGGCACGCAAAGTAAAATACGAGAAAGACATTTACAAAAAGAAATGGCGAATAAACCCAGCCGGTACCGTATAAAAACATATATGGTCTAGCGGGTTTAAGTTTGAGGCTACCAAGATAGCCTAAAACAATACCAGGGTTATTTAAGATAACCGTGGTAGGAAAAATAGGGTAGTTGCCACTGCCACGGGCCAAGTCTTAATGAAAAGGGAGCGAAACAATGCTCCAAGAGAAACAGACAAAAAGGGATAAGTATTAACCCTTTCCAGAACTCTATTTAAGATAGTTTGTACTGGGTCTGTGAATTTTAAAAGAGACTTATAAAGTCAATGGCAACTTTACGTGTTTCTGGGAGACAGTAGTCAGTCCCAGAAAAATGGAGTTGGAGTTGGGAAGTCTAAAAGACAACCCTGTGTTACTGCACTGAAGGAGCTGTGTAACACACAGTAAAAAGATGATGCCTATGGAGTAGGTGAGACTCCACAGTCTATGAACACAAGAAAAAGTTAAACACACACAGCAAAACACATGTAAGAGTGGGAAAAAAGGCTCACACTCTTACCAGGTGAAAAAAATAAATCCTAGAAATCCAGCAAAGCTGCTGAGGGACTCAGTAGGTAAGGGAAATTAGCCATTCTGGAGAATTCTTCCTAACACTCGCCACTCCCCTCCACCCCCCAGATTAAGGGACAGGAGGATTTAATCCACTCCTGGATGAATCTCTACCTCTAGTCGGTTAAAAACATCCTAGAGAGACCATCAGCATTGTGGTGGTGACATCCTGCTCTGTGCTCAATGGTGAAATCATACCATTGCAGGCAGATTGACCATCTTAGAAGTTTTGGGTTCTCCCCTTTCATTTGCATTAACAATCTCAAGGGTTGGTGGTATGTCTGAATCTCAAAAGTAGATCCACCCAAGTATGGTCTAAACTTCTTCAGAGACCACAAAATGGTAAAACATTCACGCTCTATGGTTGCCCACCTTGTTTCTGGTTCCTTCAGTTTCCTACTGATGAAGCAAATGGGGTGCTCCCTACCTTTCTCATCCAGTTCACTAAGGACTGCACCTATACCTATATTGGAGGCATTTGTCTGCACAATGAAGGGTTAGTGATAATCAGGAGCTCTTAGGACTAGAGCTTGACAAAGGGCTTTCTTCGGGTTTTCAAAGGCTTGAATGCACTCGTCAATCCATCTAAACTTTTTAGGGAATTTTGGAGAGGAGATCACATTCAAGGGAGAAGCTATGGTCCCATAGTTCTCTAAGAAATTCCTGTAGTATCCAGTGAGACATAGGAAAGATCTCACTTGGGTTTGAGTAATAGGGGGGCCCAGTTTTGTACAGCTTGTACTTTGCTAGGCAATGGCCTTATTTCACCTCCTCCTACCCCATGACCAAGGTAGACCACTTTACTCTGACCAATTTGACATTTGCTTGCCTTTATGGTCAGATTGGCCTGCTCAAGAGCCTGCAAAACATACCCTAAGTGATCAATATGTTATTTCCATGTAGGGCTGAACACTGCAATGTATTCCAAGTATGTAATGCAGAAGTCCTCCATCCCATTCAGAACTTTATTGACCATCCTTTGTAATGTAGCAGGTGCATTCTTTAGTGCAAAAGGCATAACCTTAAACTGGTAGAGGCCTGCTGTGGTTGAGAATGCAGTTTTCTCCTTGGCATGGTCTGTCAGGGCTATTTGCCAATAGCCTGACGTCAGAACAAATGTACTGAGATATTTGGCTGAACCAAGTCTATCCACCAGTTCATCTGTCCTGGGCAAAGGATGGGCATCAGTATTTGTGACTGCATTTAGAGCTCTAGAGTCCACACAGAATCTCAATTCCTTGGATCCTGCCTTTGGTACTAGAACAACTGAACTAGACCATGGACTTGTAGATGGCTCTATAACCCCAAGATCAAGCATCCTGTTGACCTCTCCTTTGATGTGGGATCTCACATGTTCTGACATTCTGTAACCTCTGCTTTTCACAGGTAAACAGTCTCCAGTGAGAATATCATGCTGGTCCCGAGGGGTCAAGCCTGGTGAAAGTGAAAACAGGGAGGCAAACTGATTTAACAGAACTTTGCTCACCTCCTGTTGTTCAGATGTCAGTTGAGAAGAGAGATTGACTCCTTCTATTTTTTCATCCAAATGTTGGCCTCTGAGGAGGTCACGTAGAGGTTCACTCTCCACCTCCTCTTGAGCTTTAGCTAGAAGCAAAGTTCCCACTTCTGGTCTCGAGACATATACCTTCAAACGGTTTGCGTGAAAGACTCTGGGAGCCTCCTTAGGTCTGCCTAAATCCACCAAATAGTTCACCTCTCCAAGTTTGCCCACAACCTTGAAGGGTCCTATCCATTTGTCCTGCAAGACCCTCTGCATTATTGGCACCATAACTAATATGAGCTGGTCTTGAGTAAACTCAACCATGCTGGCCTTCTGGTCATGCCAATGTTAGACCAGAGCCTGGCCTGCTTTCAAGTTATCACTAGCTTCTGCCATCATGTGTGACATTCTTCTTTGGAGACCTATCACATAGTCAGTCACTCTGACTGGCTTGGGGGAAGGAGCACTCTCCAACCCCTCCCCTCCTTAATCAGGGCCAATGGACCTCTGACTGGATGACCATAGAGAAGTTCAAAGAGACTGTAACCAACTCCCTCCGATTAAACCTCTCTACCAGTCCATTTGTCTGTGGATGGTAGGCTGTAGAGAACGTGTAAGTGACACCACCGTTTTTCCACATGGTTTGCATGTAGTGGGACATAAAATTGGATCCCCTGTCAGATATCACTTACTTAGGAAACCCTACTCTGGTAGAAATACCAAGTAGAGCCTTAGCCACAGCCTGAGCCATAACAGTTCTCATAGGTATGGCTTCTGGGTATCTTGTAGCATGGTTTACTACAACCAGGATAAACCTGTTCCCTGAAGATGTGGGAGGGTCAAGGGGACCAACAATGTCGATGCCCACCCTCTCAAAAGGAACTCCTACCACTAGGAGAGGCACCAGGGGTGCCCCATTCTTGTCTCCACTCTTGCCAGAGGTTTGACACGTGTGACAGCTCCTACAGAATGTGTCAACATCTGAACCCATCTTAGGCCAGTAGAAGTATAAGGATAACCTTTCCTTGGTCTTTTTTAAACTCAAATGACCAGGCAAAGGTACCTCATGGGCCAACTGTAGGTACTGGAGTCTGTTGGCAAGGGGCACTACAATTCTTTTGCAGTCTCCAGGGATAGACTCGGTCGGTTCACTATAGAAGAGGCCATCTTCCCAGCTTAACCTATGCTTTCCAACTTCTTGCCCATCAAGTTGGTTAGCAGCCTGTTGTTGAAGACCTTCGAGAGTAGGACACTCGCTTTGTCCTCTGCTGAAGTCTGCCCTGTTGGGTCCACCTTCTGCCAGTAAAGACTGCAGCTCAGGATGGTCAAAAGGGTCAAGATCTCCAACCAAAACAGTGTCTTCCTCCAGATCTGACGCTTCGGAAACTGGATCAACCACACATGGTTGTACCTCACACTCTGCCTCAGTAGGTGGAGGAGTCACAGGTGTGACTTTGGACAATCTTGGGGATGTCCTTGTGTGTAGCACAGGGGTGCTATCTCACGTTTACCTTGAGGTCTTGGGTTTCCCCTTTGCCTCTTTCTTTCCAGAAATAGCAGTGAGCAACTCCTGTGGAGTGGGAGTGATAGTTTCCTCTATCAACTCTTCCGGAGAGCCTCTTAAGGTCCTCTCCCTTGCAGGCCTAATGAGCTCCTGTCTCCTCTTACTGTGAGCCCTGGGTATGCTTGACACAACTCCAAGAGTTTTCAGGTCATTACCCAACATGACTCTCCCAGGCACTTCACTCTGCACACTAACAGGTATCTTGAAAGTCATTTTATTACACTGGATGAGAGCTGGTAACTGGGAAAGTATTTGCACAGGGCCTCCAGCTAACTTGGTGAGGCGTTTGGGTGCCTTAGCAACATCCTCCACCTTGAAAAATGATTCATCCACTACAGGTAGGCTGGCACCAGTGTCTCTGATGGCAGGAGTCTCCTGGCCATTCACAAGAACGTTACCTTTATAATATGCTTTAGTATAATCTGGGATTGAATTATAGACATCTAAATTCTGTTGTTCCCACAAGCCCAGGGACACTAAAGAAACACTAGCTGAGACTCTCATGGGTGCATCATCCAGTAGGTGAACGTTTCCACTTGCAATAGGTACTTCTTCTTCTGGGGAGAAGGCTAAGGTGACAGTGTGGAGCCCTGAAGGTTTGCCCTTACATCTGGGATCCCCTTTCACATGGTCAGTTGACCCACAAACATAACATTTCCCAAATGTCTTGATGAATGGGGTTTGGGTCTAGATGGTGCACTAGCCTGATTCGGTTTCCCTTGGGGTTCCCCCTTATGTTGCTGTGTGTGGCCCTCTTTTGGATTGGAGGTATTAGAATTCTCCTTGTCATCTTTCTTTGGCTGCTTTCCTTCTTCCTTCTTCTTAGTTGCCCCAGAATCCTTGCAAGTTTCCCTGTCGGCAACCCACAAGTCAGCAGCCTTAGCTAACTCATTTGGATCTATCTCCTTAGAATCAGCCAAGTGCTGGCTGCGTTCAGGAGAGCAGGCATCATAAATTGACTCCAAGATAACAAGATTTCTCATAACTTCATAAGTGTTCACTCTGTAATCCTTAACCCAACCATCTAAGTTTTTCAAACATTCACATACCCAGGTTTCCCAAGGGGTACCATCATGCATTTTGAGGGTCCTAAACCTCTTAAGGTACTGGGAAGTGGTCTCCCCAAATCTAGCAATTAAAGCTAGCTTCACACACTCATAATCCATCCTATCCACCTCCCCTAACTCCATCACAACATCAGATGCAACAGTGGGTAGCGTAGAAAAGAGCCAGGGAAGCAACTGATTCCCTGTCATTTCTTGAATCCCATGGTTATATTCAAACATTGCCAAACAATCCAAAATATCAAGCTTAACCTCATACATATCCACAATTTCTTTAGGCATACGGGGTCTCTTAGGACTGGAAGACCTAGAAGACTCTGGGAGAGAAGCATTTTCAATAGACAACTTTTTCATTTCAAAGGCATAGTTCATCTCCATTTCTCTGAGCTTAAGTTCTTGATGCTTTTGTTCAGTTTGAGCATTTAAAGGTTTAAATTCCAATTCAGGCCTCGTCTTTTCTAGAGCAATGAATTCAGGAGTGAGTGTAGGACCTGTGGGGGTCCCAGTGGACAAAGGTTGAGGTTGCTGAGCAGGTGAGGGAGCAGTGAGGCCTACATTATGAGACACATCTATTTCCTCTAACTCATCAATAACAGACACATTATTATCCACATTTGCTGGAGGGTCAGGTATTTCAGACCCACCCTCCAGACTTTGTTTCCCTAACAACCTTTCAATCAATTCAGACTTTGTGCCTTTAACAGAGAGATTCTGTTATCTCTACACAGATTTTTCAGATAATCCACAGAGTAACTAAGGAGGGTCTCCTGACTGTATCTTTCCATAACAGACATGATTAATATTGCTTTTAGTGATGTTAGCCTAGTGGTTAGTTGATCCAAGGTAATAGCAGCACTCTAAGTGTAATCACTATACTTTATACTTGATCCTCACCGCCGTAAACCAGTGTTAGGCAGAATTATAAGCGGTACCCTTTGGGAACACCACACACAATTAAGACTACAAGTGACAGTACAAATTCACCTTTGGTACAAGCCTGTACTACACAGTAAAAGTGGTAGCAATGGCTGGACAGCCAGACTTATCTCAAGAGTAAGTGAGCAGTATCAATAGTTACACAAAGGACAGCAATGACTATGATTCAAACAAACACTGACTCAAGGTTTCTGTGTAAACGAATATACATTTATTTACACATCAGTTGTATAACATTTCACTTAAGTAAAGCAGTTGAAAAATCACACTCTTAATACACTACACCACACCCAATAGATTCTGGACAAGTTAGGCTCAAAATAAAGTGTGAGCAAAATGGCACTGCAGCAATTTAAAAGGGAGGGGAAGACAAAGTTAGGCAGAAATTGAGTAACACCAACAAGTAAGTAAGCAGGGCAATCTAGAAAAAGGAACTACAGTGAGGAAATCAGATTCAAACAGGGCCTGGCCCAAAGTCAATGGGTCAGAATATTTTGTTCAAGATCACACAGTTCAGGTAGTTCGCAGTTAAGTCTTTGCCAAGAGTTCCGAACGAAGTTGGTTGGCAGAAAAGTTAGTTTAAAGAATGGAGAAGGATAAGCCCTCGGATTGGCAAAAGGTTTCACACACTTTCACTGTGACTGGACGAAACGAACAACCAGATTTGAACAGTACCTTAAATGGGGAAGAAGTCTGTAGCTGAGGCGGAGGTTCCTGGCAGGTCCTGCAGGCTCACGGTTCCTGGAGCGACTGTTGGACTGACACTAAGTAGGAAGACTGGAGGGACCTGCAGAAGAAAGCCACGGAAGAAACCAGCAGCAGAGCAAAGGAACAAATAAAAGGTGCGCAAGCAGGGTCCGTTCCTCCTGGCTATCTGGTTCACTGTAGCTCTGTACAGCAAATTCGACCAGAGAAGGGAGCCTTGCTTGGAGTTTGGGTGAACTGGTTGGTCCCACCAGCTAAAGGGGAGAAGATTCCTTGCAGATCTTCTCTGTCATTGGAGTATGAAGATTTGGACCTGCAGCAGGGCTTCACAGGGCGGTTCAGTCGTTGCTGAGGTCCTCTTCTGTCAGCTCCTCTTCGATTCTCTCATTCCAGTGGTGACTCTGCCTTTCCAGCCCCAGAGACCTGCTTTTTATGCAGTTTCCCTCATTAACAAAGCCTGGCTGTCAATCGCACAGCAGGGTGGCTGTCGCGCCGGGACATACACCACAGCCAATTAGATCAGAGTGTGACATGGGTCTCCAAGGAGACCCTGTGCAGGGAGTCCTACACCCCTCCCTCACTTCCTGCCCCTCCCAGACATACAGGCGCCTAAGGAGCGCTTCTGTGTAGAAAAAAAACAACCGCACATGGTAAAACATGAGAAAGACTTTTACAAAAAGAAATGGCGAATAAACCCAGCCGGTACTGTCAGGAATCTGAGGAAAGCTTCAGGTCGACGATTCTTGCTTTGCAAGAGGCGATAAACTACATTTCCCATGAGGCGTGGGGAGAGGTGTAGTTCTCCTTTCGCGCGCTACAACAGCTGCTCATTAGCAGCAATGGTTAAAACTCGCCGCCGCCCGTGCCTCGGTGCAGGTAATTAATGATTTTCCGCACGGGCGATGGCAGTTTAGGAGCAGGCATGCAGAAATTCTCAGATGCCGAAGGACTCTTGGAGTTTCCCCGGGCCGCGACGGTGACGAACAGCTGAATAACCACGGGCCGCGGCGGTGAAGTGGGCTCCCATAAGCTTCGGGCATCGCTCTTCAGGGTCCGGATGTCCTTGTGAGGCATCCGGACCATCAGTTAAGTGTTTTCATATTCTGGAGTTGCTATATGCTTACTTGTTTATTAATTGACTACTTCAACGCTGTAGGGGGTGTGTGAGGTAACATGCCCTAAAATACATGCCATGCATTAGACACGTCATGTGGAGAAACATGCTATAAAACTCTGAACGGATAAAACTGGGCACTGGGAAGGATATAGAGACTATGTAAAGAACACGCATGGGTCCACACCGTACAAGGGCATGTCCGTGTGTGTCTTTTTTCCTAAATCATTGTTTGTGGCTTCATTGTGCCCGACGGGCCATGTGTCTCGTGTCTTCATAAAAGGGGACACCCTTTTGTTTGTGCCATTTAGCTTGTAAGCAAATCTATGTGTGTTCAAGAAATGACTGTCCAAGTACTACGTTATGTTCAATCCATAAGTTATGTTCAAAGTCTATGTTCTAGGTTATCCGCTTGTATTCTATTAGGTGCAAAGTGGAGCTCTTATGATTCGTATGTAACAAGTTCATTACAGGTATAGGAGGCCAGGTTAGGCGTTCGGGAAATAGAGGTTCAGGTTTAGGAATATCGCTGTATTGTATGTATTTGCTTGTGTATGTTCCCCTCCTTTCCTTTGTCACTCCATCCCCTTTTCCCTAACTCCATCTTCCCCCCATTGGCTGCCACGTGGCTTCCTGTGATATCAGTCTTCAGGCGCCCGTGCCAACCACGGTGGGAGGGGTCCATCTATTTGGCTTCTGTGGTTCGGAAGAGGGGATTGAGACCCCTATTCCCTTATAAGCTTGACAGGTACCGTATAAAAACGTATATGGTCTAGCGGGTTTAAGTTCGAGGCTACCAAGATAGCCTAAAACAATACCAGGGTTATTTAAGATAATAGGGTATTTACCACTGCCACCAGCCAAGTCTTAATGAAAAGGGAGCGAAACAATGCTCCAAGGGAAACAGACAAAAAGGGATAAGTATTAACCCTTCCCAGAACTCTATTTAAGATAGTTTGTACTGGGTCTGCGAGTTTTAAAAGAGACTAATAAAGTCAATGGCAACTTTACATGTTTCTGGAAGACAGTAGTCAGTACCAGAAAAATTGAGTCGGAGTTGGGAAGTCTGAAAGACAACCCTGTGTTACTGCACTGAGGGTGCTGTGTAACACACAGTAAAAAGATGATGCCTATGGAGTAGGTGAGGCTCCACAGTCTATGAAAACCAGAAAATGTTAAACACAGACAGCAAAACACATGTAAGAGTGGGAAAAAAGGCTCACACTCTTACCAGGTGAAACACTTAAATCCCAGAAATCCAGCAAAGCTGCTGAGGGACTCTGTAGGTAAGGGAAATTAGCCATTCTGGAGAATTCTCCCTAACACCTGTGTATAGGCGCTTTATAAATAAACAATACCATACACTTGGGAAGTTGATATAAACTTGATTTGGGAAGTAATGATCCCCCTAATGCCAAGTAGGAGTACTTTGAGTTCACACAGCAAATACAAATTCAGACACTAGACCTTTAAGGGAGCAGAGGTCAGAGACAGAAGGAATATAGGTAGCAAAGGAATTGTATTCCTTCAACAACGGTAGCAGGACACCCAGGCAGACACAAAAGGGACAGCATATTTGTCTATTACACTTGAAGTTTCTGCAGGCATCAGAGGCACACTACATTTTCCTACAGCACTCACAGTGAGCCCATGCAAGTCTGTCTAACAAGCCAATTCTACATTCATTTCCCTGCAGAGCGGGAGCAGAGAACCCTCACCATATTCAAAAATATTTTTATTTTGTTCACAATTATTTAACAATCCCATGGGATATGAGCACAAGCTCTATGGAGGTTACAAACAAGAGGGATGCTGCGGACAGTCTAGCACTGCAACATCCCCAGAGTTAATCCAAAATGGGGCATAAGCATTTTGAAGGCTTTGTACATCCCCAAAGACACGAATCAAACACAGGTGAATCAATCAAAGGTAGTCAATCACAGATCCTAATCATTGGAGTAGGGGGACTTTGTAGCGAGTTGGAGAATGAAGAAGGGTTTGGGGGAAAAGTGGAGACAGGAGGAGGTTGGAGATGAGGGGGTGAGGAGACAACAAGAGGTGGATGGTTGAAGACAGCAAGACCGGGTGGAGTTGAATATCAGGTGGAGGTTGGTGGAGATGGGAGGAGGGCAGAACATCAGGAGTTGTGAGCAGAAAATCAGGGGGATATTGGTTTAATATCATCCATGAGTGGTGCACCACCAATGACCTCTGCCTTAATGCCAGTAAGACTGAGATTCTACTCACTGGCACACCCGCTCCCTGGAGCTCTCTGGCCGGCCTCTTGTGGCCCTCTTCCTGCTCCCGCCTGCAAGGCTAAAAACCTCAGAGTCATCTTCGACTCCACAATCTCCTTCTCTCCTCACATCTCTGACATCTCTAAGAAGTCACACTACCAGCTGCACCTCCTTAGAGGTATTCTTCCTTTCCTGTCCTTCCCCCAGAAGCTCACTGTGTCCAGAGCCCTGGTTCTCTCTAGGCTGGACTATTGTAACAGCCTCTATCTAAATCTGCCTGACTCTACTCTCCGCCCTCTGCAACTCATCCAGAACAGGACTGCAAGACTTGTCCTTGGCTTCAAGCCGAGGGATTGTATCTCTCCAGGACTGAAATCTCTGCACTGGCTCCCGGTGGCTACGGGGATTACGTTCACAACCCTCTGCATTGTCCACAAGGCCTTCTGGGGCCGCGATACCTTAACTCTCTCTTCCTAAATATCTTCCTTCTCGAGCTCTTCGCTCATCTGCATCCAACTCCCTCAGGGTCAGTCGCTTCTCCAAGCAACGAGTTGGTGGTAGATCTCTCTCTTCTGCAGGGGCCTCCCTCTGGAACAGCCTTCCTGCCTCCCTGAAACTTAAGGAGAACCATCTCCGGTTCCGGAAGAACCTCAAAACCTCTTTGCCTCTGCTTTCTCTCACACTCTCCCCTGCTGAATTCCTGGCAGTAACTGCACTGGTTACCTGGCCACCCTTTCTGATCCTCTGGCCCAGGCCCTACCAGTTGCCCACCTGCACTGCCTCCCTGACAACCCTTGCACTGCGGACTGTTTTCTGTATCCCTACAGTCCCTCTACCAGCTCTTAATTCTGCACTTACCTTGCACTTGCCACCAGTGGCCGCCTTTATTTATCTTATTTATTCTACTATCCCATATACTGCACTTTCCCCTCTCCCTTCCCCCTCGCACTTTTCCCTTTTCCCCCTCCACTTGCACTTGCGCGATCTGAATATCACCTGGCCTACTAGGATCGTTGTTCTGTCTTCCCTTTGCATACATGCCGAGACTCCCGATTTTTCCGTGAAAAATATTGCTATTTTTCACATTCTCCCGTCTAAAATAAATCTGTGCCTAATGCATTCCTATGGCAAAATCTTTGTCTACCGATTTTTCTGAAAAAAATATCCCTCACAGGTGGGTTAAAATGTTGACATGTATGCCTTTGTTCCCCCTCCCTTGCCTCATTGCGCCTTGAAACACTTGTGTATAGGCGCGTTATAAATGCCATATCATATCATAATACACTAGGAGGAAGGCAGAGGTGGTGCAGTTAGAACAGCACAAGGAGCTTGAAGTTCAACATACAGGTATTTGTTGGTTTAGAATACTAGGTGGAGGTTGAAGTGAAGCATCAGGATAAAATGTCAGAGGTTCTCAAGGTGGTAGCTAGCAAGAACAGGAAAGAAAGCGAGAGCCCTTTTGGCCCAAGGTATGGGATAGGGCTAAGATACTGATTCTAAGGGGTCTAGCCTATTGTGGAAAAAGAAAATTATTACATGGTGTAATGTTAAGGAGAGTATAGGATCAGAGCAAGAGTAGAGCGGTGGTAAAGAGGTAGTAATTCACCTGCAAAAAAGGGCGGAAGTTAACCCAATTGCCTTGGTCATGAATTTAAAGAGCCAAGTGATGTTTAGAAAAGCACAGAAGCATGATATGATATTTTATTTATAGCGCGTGTTTCAAGGCGCAACGAGGTAGGGGAGGGGAACAAGACAACGATCTTACTAGGCCCAGTGACACTGAGATCGCGCAAGTGCAGGTGACAGGAAAGGGGAGAAGTGCAGGGGGAAGGGGAGGACATAGGATCCATACTTGCCAACCCTACCGATTTAGGCGGTAGGATACTGCTTTTTAAGCAGTGTCCTACCGCCTACCGATTTAGTGGCAACAAATACCGAATTAAAAAAAATATATATATTTTTAATGTAATTTCATTATTTATTTACTTTTTGGCCTGGCTGCCTGAGGCCGGCACAGCATGATCAGCATCCTGATATGTGAAATATTTGATGTGTCAAGGGCATGAAAGGCATCAGGGCCTTTCAACCTTTAGTTGAAAATGGCCATGAGCCTGAGGGAGGCCCCCAGCAACTGTTGCATGTTGCCAGTCAGCAGTTGTATAACACAGCAATATATTTTTCTCTATATTACTTTTGTTCTGGGGCTTGCCTTACAAGCTGCATTTGCTGGAGTCCTTGCGGCCGTCACTTCCCTTGGGGTATACAGAAGTGCTATCACTTTGATGTCTTTTCACACCCGATCCTCCACAGCAGGCATTTGTTCAAATAGAAGGATTTATAGCTTTTCAGTGGGTATTTTTTGTTTCAGCTCCTTGCTGGCCGGCCATCTCGTGATTTTCAGTGGGTTTGTTTGAAGAGGAAAATACGTGTTAATGAGGAAGAAGCTGGTCACACTGCTCACTGATTTGGTACATTTCTTTCTCATGATGGGTCAGCATATTTTTGGATAGGCCACACCAGGCAGTCTTTTCCTGTGATCTCTTCAAAGCCATTTTCTGTGGTGACTGAAGGCCAAAGTTCATGCGACATCATTTCATGAGATATCATCACACACATGCCAACCCTCCCGAGTTAGGCGGGAGACTCCCGACTTTTCAGTAAGAAATATTGCTTTTTCTCACGTTCTCCCACCCAAGATAATTCCAGCGCCAAAACATTCCTATGGGAAAAACGACGTCTCCCGATTTTCTCTCTCAAAACTCCCTCTTAGGTGCGTCTGAATGTTGGCATGTATGCATACTTGCCAACCCTACCGATTTAGGCGGTAGGATGCCGCTTTTTAAGCAGTCCTACCGCCTACCGATTTTTTTACACCAAATACCGATTTTTTTGGTAAAAAAAACAAAATTTTTTTTTTTTTTTTTTACATTTTTTTTTTTGCCCACGCCAGCTCGGGGGAGTCTTTCAAGAGCTCCCCCAAGCTGGCGTACCGGGAGAATGCCCGGCATGCAGGCTTTTAATGTCAAAGGCACCCACGGCGGTGGGCTAAAGTGCCCCTCCGCCGCGGGTGCCTTTGGCAAAAGGCGCCATTAGTCCCCCACCACGCCAGCTTGGGGGAGTCTTTGAAGGACTTCCCCGAGCTGGCGTAGCGGGAGAAGGCGTGGCATGCAGGCTGTTAATGTCAAAGGCACCCACGGCGGTGGGCTAAAAGCGCCCCTACGCCGCGGGTGCCTTTGGCAAAAGGCGCCATTAGTCCCCCACCACGCCAGCTTGGGGGAGTCTTTCAAGGACTTCCCCGAGCTGGCGTAGCGGGAGAAGGCGCAGTATGCAGGCTTTTAATGTCAAAGGCATCCACGGCGGTGGGCTAAAAGCGCCCCTCCACCGCGGGTGCCTTTTGGCCAAAACGCTCCATTAGCCCCCCACCATGCCAGCTCGGGGGAGTCTTTCAAGGACTTCCCCGAGCTGGCGTAGCGGGAGAAGGCGCAGCATGCAGGCCTTTGATGGAAAAGGCGCCCACGGCGGTGGGCTAAGGGCGCCCCTCCGCCGCGATTGCCTTTCACAAAAGGCGCCATTAGCCCCCCACCACGTCAACTCCGGTGAATCTTTCAAGGACTCCCCCGAGCTGGCGTGATGGCAGAAGGCGTGGCAGGCGCCTCATTGTCATTGAATGCACGCGCGGCGGCGGGCTCATTCAATGACAATGGGCTGCTGACGCGCCCTATTCCTATCAATACCTCCTCGCCTGACTATTTTTGAAACTTTAAGATTCCTACAGATTTTTGGTCACAGAATGTTGGCATGTATGTGTATGCCATCATTATGCTAGTTCTATTTTTGAAACTTTAAGTTCCTACAGATTTGTGGGTACATAATGTTGGCATGTATGTAGGATCGAACATCAAGGGTGCCTGAAGCATCTAAACAGGAAGACTCTGAAACCATCAGGAGAGAAGTGTGCAGGATTCTCTAAAACCCTGAGATTGAGAACAAAGAAGGCGATGCCAAGAAGGGCAGGAACCAGTTGCAACATGATTCTGAAGAGTGTGCTGTGTTTCTTAGTTGTATGTATTTTCTTTTTATCGAGTCCCTGCCAGCACCTCCATTCTGTCCCTTCTATTGGATAGCGCGATAGCACGGGAACAATGACGTCTCCTGCAGAGGAAGCTCTGCTTGCGGAGTGACGCACTTCCGGTGTCATGCGAGGAGCCCTGCTTGCGGGCGACGCACTTCCGGTGTCATGCCAGGGAAGCTCTGCTTGCGGAGTGACGCACTTCCGGTGTCGAGTGGAGGAGCCCTGCTTGCGGGCGACTCACTTCCGGTGTCATGCCAGGGAAGCTCTGCTTGCGGAGTGACGCACTTCCGGTGTCGAGTGGAGGAGCCCTGCTTGCGGGCGACTCACTTCCGGTGTCATGCCAGGGAAGCTCTGCTTGCGGAGTGACGCACTTCCGGCGGGGGACACACTACCGGGATGTGCACAGCTTCAAAGCTGAGGGAGTGCAGTTGAGAGGGTAATAAAGCTGGAGGGGCCGCTGCGTGGGCCCTCCATGTCATGATGGAGGCTGTCATGTCAAAGGGAAGGATCCCAATGTCACCTAAGGGGGGGTCCTGTCACTGGGAGGGATCCTAATGTCACCTGGGGGGTCCTGTCACTGGGAGGGATCCTAATGTCACCTGGGGGGGTCCTGTCACTGGGAGGGATCCTAATGTCACCTGGAGGGGGGGGTCCTGTCACTGGGAGGGATCCTAATGTCACCTGGGGGGGTCCTGTCACTGGGAGGGATCCTAATGTCACCTGGGGGGGGGGTCCTGTCACTGGGAGGGATCCTAATGTCACCTGGGGGAGGTCCTGTCACTGGGAGGGATCTTAATGCCACCTGGGGGGGGGGTCCTGTCACTGGGAGGGATCCTAATGTCACCTGGGGGGGTCCTGTCACTGGGAGGGATCCTAATGTCACCTGGGGGGGTCCTGTCACTGGGAGGGATCTTAATGCCATCTGGGGGGGGTCCTGTCACTGGGAGGGATCCTAATGTCACCTGGGGGGGTCCTGTCACTGGGAGGGATCCTAATGTCACCTGGGGGGGTCCTGTCACTGGGAGGGATCCTAATGTCACCTGGGGGGGTCCTGTCACTGGGAGGGATCCTAATGTCACCTGGGGGGGTCCTGTCACTGGGAGGGATCTTAATGCCACCTGGGGGGGGTCCTGTCACTGGGAGGGATCTTAATGCCACCTGGGGGGGGTCCTGTCACTGGGAGGGATCCTAATGTCACCTGGGGGGGTCCTGTCACTGGGAGGGATCTTAATGCCACCTGGGGGGGTCCTGTCACTGGGAGGGATCCTAATGTCGCCTGGGGGGGGGGTCCTGTCACTGGGAGGGATCCTAATGTCACCTGGGGGGGGGGGGGTCCTGTCACTGGGAGGGATCTTAATGCCACCTGGGGGGGGGTCCTGTCACTGGGAGGGATCTTAATGCCACCTGGGGGGGGGTCCTGTCACTGGGAGGGATCCTAATGTCACCTGGGGGGGTCCTGTCACTGGGAGGGATCCTAATGTCACCTGGGGGGGTCCTGTCACTGGGAGGGATCTTAATGCCACCTGGGGGGGGGTCCTGTCACTGGGAGGGATCCTAATGTCACCTGGGGGGGGTCCTGTCACTGGGAGGGATCCTAATGTCACCTGGGGGGGGTCCTGTCACTGGGAGGGATCTTCATGCCACCTGGGGGGGTCCTGTCACTGGGAGGGATCTTAATGCCACCTGGGGGGGGGTCCTGTCACTGGGAGGGATCCTAATGTCACCTGGGGGGTCCTGTCACTGGGAGGGATCCTAATGTCACCAGGGGATTAGGGGGGTCCTGTCACTGGGAGGGATCCTAATGTCACCTGGAGGGGGGTCCTGTCACTGGGAGGGATCCTAATGTCACCTGGGGGGGTCCTGTCACTGGGAGGGATCCTAATGTCACCTGGGGGGGTCCTGTCACTGGGAGGAATCCTAATGTCACCTGGGGGGTCCTGTCACTGGGAGGGATCCTAATGTCACCTGGGGTGGTCCTGTCACTGGGAGGGATCCTAATGTCACCTGGGGGGGTCCTGTCACTGGGAGGGATCCTAATGTCACCTGGGGTGGTCCTGTCACTGGGAGGGATCTTAATGTCACCTGGGGGGGGGGTTCCTGTCACTGGGAGGGATCCTAATGTCACCTGGGGGGTCCTGTCACTGGGAGGGATCTTAATGTCACCTGGGGGGGGGGTGGTCCTGCCACTGGGAGGGATCCTAATGTCACCTGGGGGGGTCCTGTCACTGGGAGGGATCCTAATGTCACCTGGTGGGGTCCTGTCACTGGGAGGGATCTTAATGTCACCTGGGGGGTCCTGTCACTGGGAGGGATCTTAATGTCACCTGGGGGGGTTCCTGTCACTGGGAGGGATCCTAATGTCACCTGGGGGGTCCTGTCACTGGGAGGGATCCTAATGTCACCTGGGGGGGTCCTGTCACTGGGAGGGATCCTAATGTCACCTGGAGGGGGGGTCCTGTCACTGGGAGGGATCCTAATGTCACCCGGGGGGGTCCTGTCACTGGGAGGGATCTTAATGTCACCTGGGGGGTCCTGTCACTGGGAGGGATCCTAATGTCACCTAAGGGGGAGGTCCTGTCACTGGGAGGGATCCTAATGTCACCTAAGGGGGAGGTCCTGTCACTGGGAGGGATCCTAATGTCACCTGGGGGGGTCCTGTCACTGGGAGGGATCCTAATAGCACCTGGGGGGGGTCCTGTCACTGGGAGGGATCCTAATGTCACCTGGGGGGTCCTGTCACTGGAAGGGATCCTAATATCACCTGGGGGGGTCCTGTCACTGGGAGGGATCCTAATGTCACCTGGGGTGGTCCTGTCACTGGGAGGGATCCTAATGTCACCTGAGGGGGGGTCCTGTCACTGGAAGGGATCCTAATGTCACCTGAGGGGGGGGTCCTGTCACTGGGAGGGATTCTAATGTCACCTGAGGGGGGGGTCCTGTCACTGGGAGGGATTCTAATGTCACCTGAGGGGGGGGTCCTGTCACTGGGAGGGATCCTAATGTCACCTGGGGGGGTACTGTCACTGGGAGGGATCCTAATGCCACCTAAGGGGGTCCTGTCACTGGGAGGGATCCTAATGTCACCAGGGGATTAGGGGGGTTCTGTCACTGGGAGGGATCTTAATGTCACCTGGGGTGGTCCTGTCACTGGGAGGGATCTTAATGTCACCTGGGGGGGGGGTCCTGTCACTGGGAGGGATCCTATTGTCACCTGACGGGGGGGTCCTGTCACTGGGAGGGATCCTAATGTCACCTGGGGGGGGGTACTGTCTTGTCACTGGGAGGGATCTTAATGTCACCTGGGGGGGTCCTGTCACTGGGAGGGATCCTAATGTCACCAGGGGATTAGGGGGGTTCTGTCACTGGGAGGGATCTTAATGTCACCTGGGGGGGTCCTGTCACTGGGAGGGATCTTAATGTCACCTTGGGGGGGGTGGTCCTGTCACTGGGAGGGATCGTAATGTCACCTGGGGGGGGTCCTGTCACTGGGAGGGATCCTAATGTCACCTGAGGGGGTGTCCTCACTGGGAGGGATCCTAATGTCACCTGAGGGGGGGTCCTGTCACTGGGAGGGATCCTAATGTCACCTGGGGTGGTCCTGTCACTGGGAGGGATCTTAATGTCACCTGGGGGGGTTCCTGTCACTGGGAGGGATCCTAATGTCACCTGGGGGGTCCTGTCACTGGGAGGGATCTTAATGTCACCTTGGGGGGGTGGTCCTGTCACTGGGAGGGATCCTAATGTCACCTGGGGGGTCCTGTCACTGGGAGGGATCCTAATGTCACCTGGTGGGGTCCTGTCACTGGGAGGGATCTTAATGTCACCTGGGGGGTCCTGTCACTGGGAGGGATCTTAATGTCACCTGGGGGGGTTCCTGTCACTGGGAGGGATCCTAATGTCACCTGGGGGGTCCTGTCACTGGGAGGGATCCTAATGTCACCTGGGGGGGTCCTGTCACTGGGAGGGATCCTAATGTCACCTGGAGGGGGGTCCTGTCACTGGGAGGGATCCTAATGTCACCTGGGGGGGTCCTGTCACTGGGAGGGATCTTAATGTCACCTGGGGGGTCCTGTCACTGGGAGGGATCCTAATGTCACCTAAGGGGGAGGTCCTGTCACTGGGAGGGATCCTAATGTCACCTGGGGGGGTCCTGTCACTGGGAGGGATCCTAATAGCACCTGGGGGGGGTCCTGTCACTGGGAGGGATCCTAATGTCACCTGGGGGGGTCCTGTCACTGGGAGGGATCCTAATATCACCTGGGGGGGGGTCCTGTCACTGGGAGGGATCCTAATGTCACCTGGGGTGGTCCTGTCACTGGGAGGGATCCTAATGTCACCTGAGGGGGGGGGTCCTGTCACTGGAAGGGATCCTAATGTCACCTGAGGGGGGGTGGTCCTGTCATTGGGAGGGATTCTAATGTCACCTGAGGGGGGGGTCCTGTCACTGGGAGGGATTCTAATGTCACCTGAGGGGGGGGTCCTGTCACTGGGAGGGATCCTAATGTCACCTGGGGGGGTACTGTCACTGGGAGGGATCCTAATGCCACCTAAGGGGGTCCTGTCACTGGGAGGGATCCTAATGTCACCAGGGGATTAGGGGGGTTCTGTCACTGGGAGGGATCTTAATGTCACCTGGGGGGGGGGTCCTGTCACTGGGAGGGATCCTATTGTCACCTGACGGGGGGGTCCTGTCACTGGGAGGGATCCTAATGTCACCTGGAGGGGGGTACTGTCTTGTCACTGGGAGGGATCTTAATGTCACCTGGGGGGGTCCTGTCACTGGGAGGGATCCTAATGTCACCAGGGGATTAGGGGGGTTCTGTCACTGGGAGGGATCTTAATGTCACCTGGGGGGGGTCCTGTCACTGGGAGGGATCTTAATGTCACCTTGGGGGGGTGGTCCTGTCACTGGGAGGGATCGTAATGTCACCTGGGGGTGTCCTCTCACTGGGAGGGATCCTAATGTCACCTGAGGGGGGGTCCTGTCACTGGGAGGGATCCTAATGTCATCTGGGGGGCGGTCCTGTCACTGGGAGGGATCCTAATGTCACCTGGGGGGGGGTCCTGTCACTGGGAGGGATCTTAATGTCACCTGGGGGGGTCCTGTCACTGGGAGGGATCCTAATGTCACCTGAGGGGGGGTCCTGTCACTGGGAGGGATCCTAATGTCACCTGGGGGGGTGGTCATGTCACTGGGAGGGATCTTAATGTCACCTGGGGGGGTCCTGTCACTGGGAGGGATCCTAATGTCACCAGGGGATTAGGGGGGTTCTGTCACTGGGAGGGATCTTAATGTCACCTGGGGGGGTCCTGTCACTGGGAGGGATCTTAATGTCACCTGGGGGGTGGTCCTGTCACTGGGAGGGATCTTAATGTCACCTGGGGGGGTCCTGTCACTGGGAGGGATCCTAATGTCACCTGAGGGGGGGGGGTCCTGTCACTGGGAGGGATCCTAATGTCATCTGGGGGGCGGTCCTGTCACTGGGAGGGATCCTAATGTCACCTGGGGGGGTCCTGTCACTGGGAGGGATCTTAATGTCACCTGGGGGGGGTCCTGTCACTGGGAGGGATCCTAATGTCACCTGAGGGGGGGTCCTGTCACTGGGAGGATCCTAATGTCACCTGGGGGGGTGGTCCTGTCACTGGGAGGGATCATAATGTCACCTGGGGGGGTCGTGTCACTGGGAGGGATCCTAATGTCACCAGGGGATTAGGGGGTTCTGTCACTGGGAGGGATCTTAATGTTACCTGGGGGGGTCCTGTCACTGGGAGGGATCTTAATGTCTCCTTGGGGGGGTGGTCCTGTCACTGGGAGGGATCTTAATGTCACCTGGGGGGGTCCTGTCACTGGGAGGGATCCTAATGTCACCTGAGGGGGGGATCCTGTCACTGGGAGGGATCCTAATGTCACCTGGAGGGCGGTCCTGTCACTGGGAGGGATCCTAATGTCACCTGGGGGGTCCTGTCACTGGGAGGGATCCTAATGTCACCTGGGGGGGGTCCTGTCACTGGGAGGGATCCTAATGTCACCAGGGGATTAGGGGGGTGCTGTCACTGGGAGGGATCCTAATGTCACCTGGAGGGGTCCTGTCACTGGGAGGGATCATAATGTCACCAGGGGATTAGGGGGTGCTGTCACTGGGAGGGATCCTAATGTCACCTGGAGGGGTCCTGTCACTGGGAGGGATCCTAATGTCACCTGAGAGGCGGTCCTGTCACTGGGAGGGATCTTAATGTCACCTGGGGGGTCCTGTCACTGGGAGGGATCCTAATGTCACCTGGGGGGCGGTCCTGTCACTGGGAGGGATCCTAATGTCACCTGGGGGGGTTTTGTCACTGGGAGGGATCCTAATGTCACTTGGGGGGTACTGTCCTGTCACTGGGAGGGATCCTAATGTCACCTGGGGGGGTCCTGTCACTGGGAGGGATCCTAATGCCACCTGAGGGGGGGATCCTGTCACTGGGAGGGATCCTAATGTCACCTGGGGGGGTCCTGTCACTGGGAGGGATCTTAATGTCACCTGGGGGGGGGGTCCTGTCACTGGGAGGGACCCTAATGTCACCTGGGGGGCGGTCCTGTCACTGGGAGGGATCCTAATGTCACCTGCGGGGTCGTGTCACTGGGAGGGATCCTAATGTCACCAAGGGATTAGGGGGATGCTGTCACTGGGAGGGATCTTAATGTCACCTGGGCGGGTCCTGTCACTGGGAGGGATCCTAATGTCACCTGGGGGGCACTGTCCTGTCACTGGGAGGGATCCTAATGTCACCTGGGGGGGTCCTGTCACTGGGAGGGATCCTAATGTCACCTGCGGGGGTCCTGTCACTGGGAGGGATCCTAATGCCACCTGAGGGGGGATCCTGTCACTGGGAGGGATCCTAATGTCACCTGGGGGTCCTGTCACTGGGAGGGGTCCTAATGTCACCTGGGGGGGGTCCTGTCACTGGGAGGGATCCTAATGTCACCTGGGGTGGGGGCGGGGCGTCCTATCGCAGAGAGGGATCCTGTCCACTGAGTGTGAAAGCATCCTGCCACTGCGCCTCTTGCCCCCACCACCCACATATCAAAAAGGCGAACTCTATTGATTGTGTGATCGGCTATGTACACAAAGCTGCATCATATGTGACTGCCCTCAAAATACGCATTTACCATTTCTGCAGCGCCCTTTTGGATTTGGAAGCATTACACAAATCCAGATAAAGGCATCTTTGCTCACATGTGCAGGCAAAGGATACCTGCAAACGCCATGTTGAAATGCGCGCCCACCCTCCCACCATTCTATTTGGAGACGGCCTTCCAGCCTCTTTAAGTTGATTCTGGGAATCTATACCTGGTTTCCTGTTATAACTACAAGACTACGAGTCCCGCAATGCAGTTCAGTCATTTAACACTGGCATGCTTCTTGTTATGCAGGACGTTAATAAAATGCGCAATGCCTCATAAAGGATAAACACATTGTTTTCATGTCAACCAAGCAGACCCGGCAGGGACTAGCATGCATGGTTAGTGTGCTATTTACTTTACCATAGATGCAGATTATGGGGCTTTTAAATAATGCTAAACAGCCCATCTCAGTGAGCTGTGGCTTGATAGAGAAATGGGCCATTCCCACACACGTGTCTACTAATGCCTGCAATAAGACAGGCCAAGCTGGTTACTTAAAAGAAACATAATGAGTGGAAATGCCTGCAGCCTGTATAGTGCTGCTGAGAGATCTCTAACATTTTAGGAAGCCTGTGATCAGCACTTCCCTGGCAGGAACACATAAAAGTAACCCTTAATTAGAAAATCAGAGACTTTAAAAAACACCCTTTTCGGGGATGCAGAGTGCCGCCATGCCTCTTCAATATTGACTGCTCCAGCCCTTCTGAACCTCAGAGCAGCAGCAACTCTGGGCCTGCTGCGAAAACCCAGAGACTCCAAGCTATTCCCCGGAGACCCAGAGAAGAGTGAAAACTATGAGTCTCTGGGATAAACCCAGAGGTTAGGCAGGTATCATTGACTGGTGTGTTTGCAGGAGAGATACTGTCACCAGACTCTGTCTGGCACTTCTTGGAAGCTGACCTTATAATCCACCCTTGCATTGACCTTGTAAAGAATGCTGCCCCCAGTGGTGTCTACAGGAGGTATCCTTCCCCCACCTTCTGGGTGCACCGTGCAGGCCCCAGCCATACATGCCAACAATACGAAACATCTTGGAGGGAGATTTCATCAGATCAATCGGGAGACATACATATTCCCATAGGAATGCATTGGGGCTAGAATAATTTTAGGCAGTGGAGTAACTGCTGAAAATGCTGGTGGGGACATGACATCTAAATGAAAGGTGCCCCTGCCAAATGAATGGGGACAAAATGGTGTGCCACAAAAGTTGGGGGGACAAACGCCTTTGTCCCCCCCCCCTTAAAATTACGCCCATAATTTTAGGTGGGAGAATGTGAAAAATAGCAACATTTTTCCTTAACTAAATCTGTTGAGTTGGCATGTATGCCCCAACTCCTGTGTCTAATCCCACTTTGGGGGGGGGGCATTGGACAGCAGTTTTTAAAGCTAGTAATGAGTGGGAGCCCTTCTAATCCTCCTTCCTTTGAGCCCATGAAGCTGAATAGCTATTTCAATTTTCTTTGGTCCATTAGATGCGTCTTTCACCCCAATTCAGAGGCTATTAAATGCAAATCATGGGAGGCGTGGGCCATACAAACAGTGATCCCAACAGTTAAGCCTTTAGTTTCATCATAGGGCAATGGTTGTCATACGTTTTTATGCCAACCCTCCCTTGAAGAAACATTTTTAAAGGTGGGGCTCCTCCGACTATACATACCGCAAAATCCTCACCGGTCCCCGTCTCGTGTTGGCAGCCTTTCGAGGACTGACTTCCAGGGAGCCTTGGTGAAGGTAAGCTGGTGTATGATGGTCCCTCGTAGCTCGGGAAGAGGTCTCCTTGCCAGGTCCTCTCTTGGATCAGTTCTTCGAGACACGACAGCTTTCAGATTGCGTCTAAGGGAAGCAGCAGCAAAACCTTCCAGCTGGGCTTCAAGGTAAGCATCAAGTTTCGTCTTCAGCTTCTGAACGATTCTAGTCAGTGAGAGGTCCCCAGGTATACTGTTCTGTCTCTCATCCACACTGCCGAGCCAGGCTCAGGCATGCAATCATTCAGAAGGGCATTCAGCCAGCCAATTAGGCTCACAGTGCATTCAGGCCATTCATTTCCATCCAGACACTTGCAACAAGGAATGTGGATTGGGACAAGAACCCAGCCTTTCAGCACGCCACACTGGATTCATACCATTTCGTGCAGGGCTGTCTCATTCTTTGTGTCACACACTAGAAACCAGACACCCATAACATGAAATGTATATTGCTCACACACTCCATTCACCCAGGCCCCCCCCCCCCAAGGGTGTCCCCACAACATGCAGTCATTGGGAAGGCTCCAACCAGTCGGGCCTGGACTTCCCCACAGTACCATATATGGAACTTCCACCCAACAGCCCGTCAGTAAGGGGAAGGGACAGAGTCAGGGTTTCCAAGGACTTTAGAAAAACAAAGTAACAGAAAATAGAAAGCAAGAGGCCACAGGGGCCATCTTGTCTCCTATCAGGAATCAACTGATTCCAATGGCAGGGCCTGGGTATCCCAAAATAGAGGATACTCGGAGCACCTGTCAAATTCAGCATGGAGCTGCCACCAGCACATACCCTTCTCTGTGGGTCACCCACAGGTATGATATGATATTTTATTTGTATCGCGCTCGTACACAAGTGTTTCAGAGCGCGACTAGGCAAGGGAGGAGACCAGGGGAGAACACGACAACGGCGATCTTACTAAGCACAGTGACACTGAGAACGCGCAAGTGCATGGGAAAGGGAAAAGGTAGAAAGTGCATTGAAGGGGGAGAGTGGAAAGTGCAGAGGAGAGTAGATAACTAATAATAAATAAAAAATAAATAGAAAATGGAGGCAGTAAACAGTGGTAGCACAGCCAGCAGGTGACAAGTGCTGTGTTTAAGGTAAGTCTGATAAGTGCAGAAAAAGAAGAAAAATGGGGGGGGGGGGCTGTATGGGTACAGATACTGTCCACAGACAGGGGACACAGGGTGGCCGGGTGCATAGTGCCAAGAGAGAGCAGATCAGCAGGGGAGAGTGGGAGCGAAGGCAGAAGCAAAGAAGAAGGTCTTGAGGTTCATCCGGAACCGGAGGTGATTCTCCTCAAGTTTTAGATTGGCGGGGAGGCTGTTCCAGATGGAGGCCCCAGCCGAAGATAGAGATCTACCCCCAGCTCGTTACTTTGAAAAATGATTGACCCGGAGGGAGTTAGAGGTAGAGGAGCGAAGAGCTCGAGAGGGGAGGTGCCCAAAAACATACACTAGGGTTATAGGGTTGTACCCCAGCCCATGGGTGCCATAAGGGTATCGCAAGAGTCTTCACCACAACCAAAAAGAGGAAGAGCTGCAGTGCCAGGAGTCCCACATGGACTCCTGTGCAGACAACAACACAGAACATACATGAAAGAGAAGTATAGGACATGGAGGCCCTGTCCCTCCAATGCGTTTCCAGCATCACACTTCTACACCTCTATTCTTAATTTTTCATGCAATGCAACTAAAGAACATAGCACCAAATGAACAGCTCGTAATGTAGGAGGAGCGAGCGTGTTAAGGCATTTTGACATACTATTCATGAATGTGTTTAGGTTTTCTTGCATACTTGGGGATAAAAATGGCAGCGCAGCACAGATTTGAATCCCGATTACGCGCTTAGAAACCACTCGTTGGTATTCAGTGTGTTATAAAAGAACAATTATAATTAAAGCTCCGTCTCAATGGATGTTCTGCATCAGTCACTTCACCAGTCTCTGTGTTGTTGTGACTTTCTTTTAGGTTTAAACAGGACTGAATAAATGAAGAGCCTGCTGATGGCTCCTTTTGGGATGTAGGATCTTCATCCACAGTGACCGGCTAACTCATTGTATTAAGATTGATTGATGATGCTTTATTTCAGTAACCATAAAAGCACTTTTACAGAAATCCACTCTAAACATAAACCTCTTACAAATTCATCTATTCTATTTAGTCTATACAGAGATGCTCCCATATATAAAAGGTCCGGAAACAGAAACGGTGCTCCGTTAGCCCGGGCTCCATTTATCAAGAGGCTCCCGTGTGCCAACATCTGCACCATGTTGGTTGTCTTCGCTGCTCTGTACAAGCCACAGTGATTCCGGACAGTATACCCCCTGCCAAGCCCAGGAGCACCAGGTTTCCATGGGTGGCGAGCGAAGAATCTCCCAACAAGACGAGGTGCAAACACATGAGATGCATTCTCCCAATATCTTCCCAGTTCACCCTCCAGTAACGAGTGTCACATGTATCCCGTACCTCGTATTGAAGGGGGTTGGGGGGACCAGATCCTGAACACTGTGTCTGTGAATGTAGGACTTCAGCAGTGAACAATACACAATGCCCAAATGGACAAAGTATCAACTCCATACCATAACACCACTAGTTATTTATTCAAACATGTTTCACACCGCTTATATTATCTAACCCAACTGATCAGGGTAACACAGACACATTAACATCTCAGTAATTCATCACATCATTTTAACACATTTCAAATAAAAAGGCTGAGGCTTTGATGCTTGTACTTGGGAGGTTCTGGCATGGGTAATGTGAGTTATTTAGAAGAAACAGTGAATGGTGGTTGTGGTATAGACACGTACTTGTTACATAATAATGTGGTATTTTTCCCTGTACCTTCATTTTTAGGCCTTCTTTGATGTTGAATGGACCTCTAACCAGACACCTCAGATATTGTGTTTCTTTTACCTGATTGATTGCCCAGCTTTTTTCTTGACGAGATGTCTTCCAGTGTCTAATCTGTGATCACGGATGAGAATCACGATTCTTTGCGCGTGGTAGGGTGTTTGGGATCTACTGGTTCATGGCAGACTTTCATGGACAGAGGATATCAACAAAGTTGTAACGCACACTCACCAACAGCCCTTCGCTCCGCTACCTATAACTCTCTGATGGTCAGACGCTTCTCCAGGCAGAGAGTGGGGGGGGTAGATCTCTCTACTCTGTAGATGCCTCCCTCTGCAAGGGCCTCCCTGCCCCTCTCAAACTTGAGTTGGACCACATGAAGTTCCAGAAGCAGCTCAAAACTTCCTTTTCTCTGCTGCTTTCTCTCTCTGCCTCCCCTGCTGACCACCTGTCTGTGGCACCGACTGGTTGCTTGGCTACCGTCAGAGTCTCATTAGGAACCAGGCTCTGCCATGAGCTATCTCCCCTGCACCGTCTCCGGGCATACCACACACTTAGGGGGTGTAACTGCAACCTCTACAGTCCCCTGCTTCCTTGCACTCACCCAGAGCAATGCTGCCCTGTTTGCACTTCCCTCTCCCTGGCACTTGCCCCTCTCCCTTCCCCCTGCACTTGGCGTTATCCCACTTGTACAATCTGAATGACACAAGGCCTAGTAAGATTGTTTGTCTTGTCCTCCCTACCATGTCTTTCGCACCTAGTAACACTTGTGTACAGGCATGTACAGGCATGTTATAAATGACATGTATCATAAGTATAGTGAGCAGGGTGTACCAAGCGGATGTCCCAAATTAGAACCCTGGTGTAAAATCTGCCACTGTTGCCAACAACTTTGCGTTGTGTGTAGAACACAGATCTTGCCATGCATGTTCATGGCTTCTAGCTGCTGGGGAGAACTAGTACAGCTGATCCAAAACAGATCTGGTCATGTGGTTTAATGGGATCGCAATGCCTCGCTGGAATCCAAATTTAAGCGAGTACCCGGAAATTGCGCAGGATTGTTTGATTGGGGCTGCCCTTGCTTGGTTGGCAATCCTGTGAATGGAAGCTAAGTTTGTACTCCACCGCCAAAGGGATTCTATTTAATCAGTGGGTCTTCATCCCTACCATGTTGTTCCTCGGGATAAGTGCCAAAGGACAGGAAAAGAAGCCATCCCAAGCGGAATCTGGCAGACCTGCAAACCTTCCCAGGCTCCTTTCTGAAGGCAAAACTCTGCTGCCGTTTTTGCGCATCAGCAGAGTTCAACGAATAGAGAAGGCCGGTAAGATATTTCAGCGGGTTGAGTGCTCGCTGCTGCGATCTGAGTGTGATCTGCAGGTCGCAGGTTCGAATCCCGGCAAGGCGAACTCAGCCTTTCATCCTTCCGAGGTTGATAAATGAGTACCAATTTAGGTTGGGTGATATTGTATGCAAATATGTGCTCTGTAAAGCGCTTTGGATGAAGGCGCTATATAAATAACACATCATTATCATCATCATTCGCCCAAAGAGACTAGCTAGTTCTGCACTTCTATTCAACCTCTGCCCGAAAATGCCTGTCAGCGACGGACACACAGGCAAAGGACAGTTCTCGGGCAGGGCTGTCTCATTCTTTGTGTCACACACTCTATTCACCCAGGTCCCACCCCAAGGGTGTACCCACAGCATACAGTCACTGTAGAAAGACATTTTATTTATTGAACGTATAGTTAGAATAGAATTTCCTGAGAAGAAACACAAGTTTAAACTTCAATAATAAACATGCAGTACAAAATTAGATAATACAAATATCTACAGTTACATTTTCTACTGTTCCATCAAACTAAAACCTTAGCTTAAAACTCAATACATAAAGAAGTATCCAGGATGTTTCCATAAGTAAACTGGTAAGACATTATACAAATGGTAGAACAGGTGGTACTGCATTATCAAGGCTGTATTCTTAATCCACTCTAGTTAGTTGGTTTTACGTTTCACTTTAAGAAGAAAAGATATCAAGTCTTTCTCGTGAGAGTCTATAAGCCGAGCATGACTTTACAAGATGCGGACCATTCCTCCAAGGCATTATAGCTGTGCCAATTCTTATGTTCTGCAGGTTTTTCAAACAGGGGCCTAACATGTCAGCATAGAATTGCAGCACTTTGAAGTCCCTTTTGGGCTCTCAAATATATCAAGCCTAACTTGTAACGAATGACCCCATGTTGGCACACATTTGGCCAAAACCAGCACTCTTTGCCAAATAAGTGCTTCAATTCTTGTCCAGTCAGCCACGACCGAGGCCAATCTGAGCCCCACACGTTAGTCTCAGACAGATATTCTGTGCATAAAACCTCATCAACGGAGCAATATAAAACTGCCCAAACCGTTGACCAAAGATTCCCATTTGAGCAGCTGCCCCCTTGCTCTGGCTCACACATTATTATAAACTTTCAGTTTTGACGGAATAGAACGAAACGCCACACCAAGTACTTAAAATGTCTACCAGTTTCAATGCAGGATTTTTTTGTTTTTAAACATAGGCAACTTTCCTCTCTTCCTCGCCGATTTTCATAATTACAAGTTTGTTTTTTACCATTTTAATTTTAAGATCCATTGATAAAAGAAGGTTAACACCCACTCATGCATGCTTTTGGTCGCAGATGACCAAATCATCGGCAAATGCCATATATTAAAGAGCCAACTGGACCAAGCCTGGAGGGTTAGGCAGACATGTACACAAGAGGCAGCCATGTCATGAATCTAGAAATAAAATAAAAATGGAGCGAGGACCCAGCCCTGTGGCAACCCTCACTGCGTCCTGTGCTGATCTAGCTGTATCATAATCATTGAACCCGAATGCAGGCCTATCGAGATATTCTGTGAAGAGGCAGGACATCCCTTGGCAGCCATTCTTCCCCATAGCTTAGTCTGTGACAGGTCCAAGAATGCCAGGGGAAAAGGTCTACCAGTCAGCTTGACCTGCACTGTCAATAATTGTAGAACAAAACAATTATGGGAAGTACCCAAGTTCTTAAACCAACCTTAACAGTAATCAACTAGACCTACATTCTCAACCCATACACGGAGATCTCTGGGACCCAGGCCAGAAACACCTTGCTGGCTGCCTGTGGCAGGGATATTGACCTGTTATTCAAAGGGTCAATTCTGCTACCCTTTTTAAAGATTTCAGTTATCACAGCTTGTCTTCAGGATTCTGGCACAAGTTGGGTTGCTAAAATGTTATTAAACAGCTGGAGTAACACAGCTGCCTATAGTTCAGGGTTGGGTTTGAAGGTGACATTTGAGAGCCCATCTGGACCTGGGGCACAGGATGATTTACATCATCTTAGAAACTTCAGAATTAAATCGTAGTTCAGAGAGAGTCTCCAGAGGTCATTTAAATTACACAAAGGAATAGGGTTGTGCGCATCCTTACCTCTATACAACTTTAAAAAGTGGTCAACCAAGTGATTCCTGTGTAGGTTGAGCCTGTAATGAAGCCTGAGTACCCGGTGCTTTCAATAGGGCCCAGAAAAAATGAGCGTCTTTGTTCGACAGGGCTCTGATCATATTTTCGAAATCCCTGGGTAACATTCCAGCTTTATGGGTCTTTAGCCCATTTTTGTAGGATTGTTTCTCCAGCATGGCGTCTGCAATGGATTCACATGCTCATGAATATTCCCCGTCGTCAGGCTGGGAATCCTCGGTAAAGAAAAAATCAGTTTCAGTTTAGTTTCTGAACTGTCTTTCTACTAGTAACCAATCACTGGTCTCTGGGTCATACTGCCCCCAGCCAATGACTGCCCTCTACCTAAACCATCTTCAGATTTTTACTGCACGTTCAAGTGTTGGGAGTCCTCGTGCTATAGCTCTCGAGCTTTTACTGCGTTTTGCGATTTTTCAAAGAGTTTAATCTCATTTTTTCGGTCAATCGAGCCTCAAGCGCCACCATTTCTACTTCCGATCAACGGGGACCCGTTTTGGATTTTTCTACGCCCCTCAAGGGCGAAGTTTTCGTTGAGTTTCACTTCTTGGAGGATTCCAGAAGATCTTTGAGGCCTACCCCGCGTGGACATGACCAGGACAAAGGAAACACGACACTCGGATCCAAGCTGTTCAGGAGCTGCCTTGGATGCGGATTGCAGAATGTCTTCCAGGAGGACAAGCATTCTAGATGCCTCTACTGCTTTCACGACAAGACAAAACGCACGCAGAGAAGGACTGTGCAATTTGCAAGAACATGTCGGAACGGACTATGAAGGATCGGCATATCCGCCTCACCAAATGGCTTGAAGGGAAGAGCCCAGCGGTAGGTGAGAAGAAGAAGAAGTCTGAGTGGTCTTCTAAGACCTTTGAGGGCGCTCCGGCGACAGGGGCCTAACAAAAGGCAAACACCGCGAGTCCGCAGGCACCGGGAGAACCGATCGGTCGGGCTCCTTGGTTGCCAGGCAGGGTGCACTTTCACTGACGCCATCAACCACGAGCCAACACTCTGGCTTGTGGAAGAGGAAATAAGAGAACCTGGGTAAGCTTCGGGAGAAGTCCCGGTCGATCCCGATGGAGACAGCCGAGGGGGAGCAAGGCGGTGACCACCCCCCAAGGCGAAGGCCTCAAGCGCGTCCAAAGTCGTGAAGGCCTTGATTCACCCGGCTAAGGCCTCTATCGAGGGAGTTGTGGTGGCCCTGGCGAAGCCTGTGGAGGCTACCCCAGTGGAGGCGACCTCGGGGCCCCGAGTTTCCCTGCCACCACAGAGGGAATCCTCTTTTCAACTCATCGATAAGATCCCCGTGAAAACCCCGGTGGAAAAAGAGGCGGGGGCCCGGTGGCCATCACAGACACAGATACAGCCTCTGAAGAGGAGCTGGCTGGAGTCGCGAAGATCCTGAACAAGAGGTTCGAGGAGGTCCGGTCCCACGGGAGGGATCCCAACGAGGCGGACGAAGAAAGCGACGGTGGTGCCGACGAGGAGCCCGGGGAGGCAGAGGATTCCACTCCCCAACCGTTGCGCCCGTCGCAGCCGGTACCTGGGCCAGAGGACAACTCTGGAGCAATCTTGATGGCGATCCAGGCCTTGTGTACGGAGATAAGGACAAGGTTGCCCTTACCCCCAACAAACGATCCAGCGGAGCCTGGACCGTCGGGAAGGCCTCCAAGCAAGCGGAGGAGAATTCATCCCCCCCGCCCTTCCAGCCTTCACGGCCTTCGCAGCCTTCATCTCCTTCCCCTGACCCAAGGGATGACATGGGAACAGAGACGGCCATGACGGGGACGGATGACGACGGTGGGGGACGACGGGATGGTCCTTCCATCACCACCCCCTCGGGCCTCCCCGCCCGACGAAATTGGCTCCTTCCACGCCATGATCGCCAGGGCATCCGAGCTCCAAAGAACAGAAGAAGGAAGGTTTCCTCTATCAAAGGCGTGAGGCAAAGAGGAAGACGGTCCTCTCGGTTCCATTGCTTGACGACATCTGGGACGAGGGGCTGTCGCTCCTGAAGAACCCATCCACGATTCCTGCCAAGAGAGACCGGTACGAGAAGAAGTACCGGGTCCCGGATTCCGCCCCCATGTGCCTTAGGGTGCAGCCGACCCCCGGATTCGGTCGTCTCTGCGTCGGTCAAGAAGAAAGCGGCGGGGGGGTGGCTTCAACTTCGACCTCCCCGCCAGACGGCGACGGGACGAAACTGGACGCCATGGGACGACAGGTCATCTTGTCGGCGACGACGATTAAAGCGGCCAACGCCCTCGCGATTGTAGCCCGCTACGACAGGGAGCTGTGGTTCAAGATCGCTCCCCTGCTGGACTTCCTCCCGGACGACAAGAGGGCTGAGGCCCTGGAGATCCTACAGGAAGGCGAGGTGGCATCGGACCACGCCATAACGGTGGCCATGGATATTGCTGACACCGGCTTCCGCCAGATGGGCAACAGTGTTTGCCTTCGCCAGCGTGTTTGGCTCAAGGCAACCGATTTCCGCCAGGACGTGCAGACCAGAGTTCTGGACATGTTTTTCGAGGGGAACAACCTGTTTGGCAAGACAGTGGACGAGTCACTGCAGGCCATCAAGGCCGACACATAGACGACTCGGGCTTTGGGGGTTTTGCAGCAACGACGGCCGCCCTTTCGGAACTCCGGAGGCAAGCAAGGTGCCTCCAAAGGAATCGGCGGCGGCTCCTCGACGTACCGCCAGGCGGCCCGCTCTTCGTCGCAGGAGGCCTACAGAGGACGCGGCAAGTCAGGAGGATCCCGTCTTCGTCGCCAAGGAGGCCAATCCGGCAAGGGCGCTGCCAAGCAGGACTGAACCGGCCGTAGCGTTGGGCCCCCACCTGAGCACCCCAGTGGGAGGCCGGCTGGCGAAGTTCGTCAGCATGTGGGAGTCCATCTCCACCGACAGATGGGTGCTGGATGCCCTGGCCCGTGGGCACACTCTAGAGTTTCTAAAGAAGTGCCCCCGCATTCCACCCGTCGCCAGGAAGGAAAACCACGTCCCTCAACTGCTGCTGGAAGTAAGGGCGATGCTAAAGAAAGGAGCCATCGAGCTCGTCCAAAAGAGGCTCCGGGGCACCTGAGTGTACTCAAGATACTTCCTCGTAAGAAAGAAGTCCGGCGGCTGGCGACCCATCCTGGACCTTTGTCGTTTAAACAAATATGTCAAGTCCCAGAAGTTCCAGATGGGCACCCTCCAGCACGTGCTGGGACAGCTGGCGGAAGGAGACTTCCTATCGTCGCTGGACTTGGAGGATGCCTACTTTCACATGCCCATTCTAAAAGGACATAGAAAGTTCCTCAGATTCAAAGTCCAAGGGCGACACTACCAGTTCAAGGCCCTTCCATTCGGATTGAAGTCGGCCCCCAGGGTATTCACCAAGTGCCTAGCACCAGTGGCGGCACGGCTGCGTCTGCAAGGGATCCACATCTACCCCTATCTGGACGACTGGCTCATCTGAGCAAAGACAAGAGAACTCGCTGTCGGGCACACAGCGAAGACCGTCCAACTGCTCACGGATCTGGGATTTTCCATCAACTTTGCAAAATCCCACTTGGTTCCGTCGCAAGTCGCCCTGTTCCTGGGAGCCAGGCTCGACACAGTGGCGCGAGTAGCCTCTCCATCGGAGGAAAGGACGAAGGCCATCCTGGGCAAGGTGCAACGGCTGTCGACCATGGACGTGGCCAGGGTGAGGTCCATCAAGTCCCTTCTCGGCATGATGTCCTTGTGCATCTACCTTGTCCGCCTGTGCAGGCTGCGGATGCGTACACTGCAAGAGTTCCTCAACGCCCGTTGGGTGCAAGTGGCGGGCAGCTTCGAAGACAGGATCTCGCTCAACGAGACCTTCCGCTGAGCGATCCGGTGTTGGTGCACCCGCGCGCATCTGGCGGCTGGTATGGACTTCCAGACCCCGGCACATCAGGAGACGGTGACGACAGATGCCTCCCTGGAGGGATGGGGAGCGCACACCGGAGATCTCCACTCAAGAGACCTTTGGCTCCCGGAGGAGAGGTCACTCCACATCAACTTCCTGGAGCTCCGAGCCGTGTTCTGGGCCCTCAGGTCGTTCCTTCCGTCCCTCAAGGGCAAGGTGGTGAGGATCTTCACCAACAACACCACCACAATGTTCTACATCCATAAGCAGGGAGGCACCAGATCCCCAGCCCTATCCAAGGAGGCTCAGGATCTGTGGCACTGGGCCGTCTGGTTTATAGTACTTAATTTCGACGGAAAAAATGTCGAAAGTCATAATTTCGAGAAAAAAAAATGCAGAAAAAAAAATGAATTTATTTTATATACGTTTTTTAATCAAAATGGGGGGGGGGTTCCCCCCAGCCCCCCATTTTTTGTTTTGTTTTTACCTTTTATTTTACATACTGAACCCCAAAAAAAGAAATAAATAAAAAACTAAAGAATTCAATTTTTTTTTTTTTCTCGAAATTAATGTCATTAGACATTTTATTTTCGATATTATGACTGACCACCGGGCCGTCGCCCAAGGGATGTTTCTGGTACCCTTCCACCTGGCAGGAATAAAGAACACCATTGCCGACTCACTCAGCAGGGAGCTGCTCTCGTGCCACGAGTGGGAACTGCGGCAGGATCAAGTGGATCTGCTATTCCAACGATGGGGCAATCCTCAGATCGACCTATTCGCGACGGCTACGAACACCAAGTGCCAGAGGTTCGCTAGCAGGTTTCCCCAGCCGGGGAGCATGGGCGATGCCTTCTCATTCCCCTGGGACGGCCTGTTCCTGTATGCGTTCCCACCAGTGCCGTTGCTGCTGCGACTCATCAATCAATTCAGACGGTCCCAGTGCAGGATGATCCTCGTCGCACCGGCGTGGCCGAGGCAGATCTGGTTCCCTGACCTTCTGGACATGTCCGCGTTCCCCACAGTCAGACTGCCGACGGACGCGGATCTCCTCGCCAGAGAAGGAGGCGCCATCCTCCACCACGAACTGGGGTCGCTGAACTTTCAGGCCTGGCTCCTGCAGCACTAGAGTTTGGAGGGTACGATATCCCGGTGGACTGCAAGGAGGTGCTTGCAAAAGCCAGGGCGTCCTCGACTCTCAAGTGCTATGGACATAAGTGGAAGAGGTTCTCTGTCTGGTGCCGTGCACTGAAGATTAACCCTCTGCGGATTACGGCCCCTCAAGTGCTGCCGTACATACTGTCGCTGGCCAAGGCGGGGCTAGCGCACGCCTGCATGAAGATACATCTAGCAGCGATTTCCCACTACACCAGAGCTCCGGGGCGATCATCTCTGTGGTCCCATCGCCTGGTGAAGGAGTTTATGAAAGGACTGTTCCGATCATTCCCGCCGGTGAAGGCTCCAACGGGAGCTCAACGTGGTGCTGTGCAGGCTCATGGGGCCGCCATTCAAGCCTCTGCATTCGGCACCGTTGAAGTTCCTATCGTGGAAGACTGCGTTTCTTGTGGCCATCACCTCCGCACGACGAGTGGAAGAGATTCAGGCCCTCTCCTGTAAACCTCCATACCTGACTTTCCACGAGACGAGGGTGGTACTGAGGGCGCACCCCTCCTTCATGCCCAAGGTGCCGTCGGACTTCCATCTTAACGAGCCGTTGGTGTTACCTGTTTCTTCCTGTCGCCTTTGTCGCCGGCTGAGAGGACTTTGCACTCGCTGGATGTAGCTAGAGCGCTGAAGTTCTACGTGGACCGCACAAAGAGCCTTCTGAAGACATCACAACGGTTTGTGATCTTTGGACCTGTGAACCAAGGGAAGGCCCTCTCGAAGGCTTCCATTTCCAGATGGCTCTCCGGCTGCATCATGCACTGTCACCGGTTGGCAAACCGACCGCTGCCTGGCCGTCCGAGAGCCCATTCGACCAGAGCGATTGCTGGTACCACGGCGTTCATGTCTGGTGTACCCCTGCTGGACATCTGCAGGGCTGCTACGTGGAGGTCGACGCACACCTCCACGAGATTCTACTGCGTCGACTGGGATTCCAGGGAAGAGTCCAGGGTCGGCCAGGCTGTGGAATCTGATAAAATCAGGATGCCTGGAATTGTTATCATTAGAGAATCAGTACTCTTTGTTAGAGAACCAATACCCATTATTACCCATTGTTAGAGAACCATTATTTAGTATTATCCCTTTAGGAATCCAGTTATTCATTCATCCATTGTACATTATTGAAGTAGACATTGCATTACTAGACTGCCACTTGCACGGTCGTATTTGAAGTAGCGCTTTAGAGACACAGTAGATTTGCATCATGACATGTAGAGATGATGTTATGTATTATGCATCTACAAGGGAATTGGTCAAGAAGGCCACTAAAAAGACCCAGCGCTAATGCCAAGGAATCAAGGTTGTAGCACAGGCAGCGTTCAACTGTTAAGTTGCGGGTACCTTGACCTGGTTACCCACAGAAACAATTAGGAAATAAAGTCAAACAGTGAATGCGCCAAGTTACAAAAATTGCATCAAAGTAATTTTGTATAATATTGTGAACTTTTAATACAAGACAGTCTGACACGTGTTTCGAGCAAAAGCTCTTCCTCTGAGGCAAAAATTCCTTGTCCAATTGGGTAAGCAATTCATGAATAAAGCTCCTTTTATTCATTCGTCTGCCGGAAGGCCGTTATTTATATTTGAAGTTCCAATTGCAATTGGCTATCAGAATTTGGTATTACAATTAAATATCGTCCTTACTTTGATGAATTGCTTACCCAATTGGACAAGGGATTTTTGCCTCAGAGGAAGAGCTTTCGTTCAAAACACGTGTCAGGCTGACCTGTATTAAAAGTTCACAATATTATACAAAATTACTTTGATGCAATTTTTGTAACTTGGCGCACTCACTGTTTGACTTTATTTCCGTATTATGCATCTATGTAGCTTAGGCTGAGAGAGACGTATTGTTTGCACTAGAGAGAACGAATGAGGCCTGAAATGACACGAAGAGCCATTTAGAATGACACATTGTTATGCTTTGTAGTTATGCATGGAGAGACACCATGTATGTAGAGTGTGCACTTAGAATGAGTTTGCACTATGTAGTGCTTGGATTTGCGAGAGTAAGCACTAGATAGAATAAGGCCTAAGGATCATGAAGTCATTTCTGATGGACACAGAGAAGTTGTTTGCACCGCGGTGTGTGAAGATTGTTTTGAGTTAACAGTGTACAAGTATTCGTAAACATTGGCAGGCACAGACAGACAACACTAACCCATGTCCGAGTGGGGAGAGCGAAGGAAGCTAATCAGCATAGCATGGCTTGTGTGCCGCGGAGACAGCAACAGTGGGGGCAGCGCCATGGAGTGGGGAGATGGGAGAGAAGCCTTTGCAGGCAATGAGATGCTTTGAACACGGGCACAGAGAGAGGCAGAGAGAGCCAACAGTGGAGTGAATGGAGAATAGATGGAATTAGATGGTGTTTTACAGGCACTGCACACAGATGGCCATGAAAGAGATATGATGTCCAATGTCAGATTGACACAGCACACGTAGTGACCAGAACACGAAAGAACATAACACAGACTGACCGGCACTGCCTGAATATAGAATGCTGACAGAAAGAGACATTCCTAGCTTAGAGAACGAATGTAACCATGGGAATGGGTGCGTCATTGGAAGAGTATAACCAGAAGTGAAGAGAGGAGTTTTTTAGTCTGGTTGTTGGTTGGAGATGGTGCAAGATGGAGTACGAGATGCGATGAGAGAGGTGTCTTGGTGCAGCAGAATCTGATGAGGCCTTGATGAGATAGATCTGGCAGAGAGAGAGAGCTTGGCCGAGCTTGGCAGCACAGGTGACCAGATCTTGAGGCCTGCCACTGACTGATTGCAGAGTCGTGCATAGAGGAGAGACTTGACAAAGACAGAGCTGGAAAGGAGAGAGATGCAAATAGGAAGTATGGTTTATAGCCTAGACTAAACTGATTGATTAGACACACAAAGAGCTTTGGGTTTGGGTGAAGGGGAAAATCGGACAGGGATTGTCTTAAGAGAGTGAGTGTGAAGTATGGTGTGGATTGGTGTGGATTGATCCTGCATGAAGGAGAGACGCTTGCTTTAGACTGCATTAGAATCACAGGCTAGAATCACAGGCTTGCATTAGAAGCCTGTAAGACTTATAGTTATTGCATGGTAGATTTGCACCAAAAGTATAAAAGGTGCAAATTAGATATGTGCAATAGTTTTAGGAATGCTAGCATTATCATCATGCTTTGCTGTGCATAAATGAATGTATTCTATTGTTATAATTGAATCGATTCATGTGTTCTCTTTGTGTCTTATGTTATTTGTGTCCACAGTAGTAAGATAGGAGTATGTTGTTAGAAGTAATCTAGGAGTAACACAGTGCACATAAGGCCTGATATACGAATGCAGGAGTGGGGGTATAGTGATCCACAACCCCTAGGAGATTGTCTAAAATTGTCAAAGACCGGTGCATGTTGCCCGGGGGGCGGGGGCTAGACCGTGATTAGGATTTGGTTTTACAGACTAACAAGGCAGTGCTGCACAACCTGTTCGCCTGAAGGTGGGCCTGGTGAGGAGGTAAGAGTTGCTTAATGTTGAGTTGATGAAATGCTTAATGTTGAGCCTTGCCACTTCCCGTGGTTGTGCATTTGTGTATTGCTATGTATTCTTATATTCATGAGAATGTGAATCCATGCCAGAGCCCATGCTGGAGAAGGAACAAGTTACTTACCTGTAACTGTTGTTCTCCAGCATGGGTCTGGCATGGATTCACATGCAAACCCTCCCTCCTGCCCCTCTGCGGCTCTTCTCTTGGTCCTACTGCCACTTTGCGTGCTACCAAATCTGAGGAGGGCTGCCAGAGGAGGGCTTAGGTAGAGGGCAGTCATTGGCTGGGGGCAGTATGACCCAAAGACCAGTGATTGGTTACCTATAGAAAGACAGTTCAGAAACAAAACTGAAACTGATTTTTTCTTTACAGAGGATTCCCAGCCTGACGACGGGGAATATTCATGAGCATGTGAATCCATGCCAGACCCATGCTGGAGAACAACAGTCACAGGTAAGTAACTTGTTCCTTCTGATGCCTAATCTCTGTCCCGCATTCAGTACTGCTTGCACTAAGTCTCCTGATTGTTAAACATAGCAATTTTCTTTTATGCCGGAACTTCTGGGTCAAAGCAATGGTTTCTAGCGGACCTAGAGGTGTGAGCTACCAGATCCCCGTCCCTTCTTGGATCTCTCAGTATGCCTTGAACAGTTTGCATAAAGTATTCCGATTTGCAGAGGCTCGAGTTTGAATCATAAACTCTGGCGTTTACCATACTGTTAAACCTCAACTCCAAGGGCGGCCTCCATGACATTACACAGTTTTTATCTTTAACTTCAAGACTACCCTCTATTGTTTGGGCGGTGTTAGGCAAGATTGTATGCAGTACCCTGTGGGAGACTGCACCAGCCTTGTCCTCTTGGCAATAGTTAACCCAACCTTTGGTATAAGCATGTACTACACAAGTTGGTAGAGTGACTGAGCAGCCAGGCTTATCTCAAGAGGGGTCAATGTGAGCTGTAGGATTGCAACATGGAGTTTCACTGTGACAGGTATCCAAACACTTACACTCAAGGATTCTTGATTAAACACTTATTTATTAATTTAACCGTCGGTTTGAATAAGCTGCCTTTAGTAGGGAGCAAATATGTAGCACTTAAATATACTTCAAAAATACACACTCAGTTTATACCCACAGATCAAAAAACAAGTCAGAAGAGTCTTCAGGGAGCTGGGACAGCCAATGTCAATTGAGCAAAGTCTAGGGGAGCTGGAGTTCTTCTTGAAGCTAAGTAAAAGTCTTGGACAATGTTATAGAGAGTTTTTGTTGAAAAATAAATCACTGTTGGGCCACGAGCTGGGAGGCTTGTGAAGGGCAAAGCTGCAAGCAACTCTGCAAAAGGTAGCAAAGACAAGCCTCAACTGAGAGCTAGCAATGCTACACAACAAGAGTACCCCTTAGTTCACAGTACCTTAGGTCTGAAGAAATTGTTTCCCGCTGGCTTCCTTTCCTGTTGTAGGTCCTGCAGATCCTGTTGTTCCTGGGCCTCAGTCGTGGGGACAAGAGGGAGGACGTCTAGGGACTCCTGCACAATAGTTTGAAGGCCGGTGGCAGCAATGGCAAACTGCAGATCAGCGGCACTTCACGGTTTCAGCTTCTTGTGAATAGCACCTTGTAGACTTTCCTCACATCTGGGGTCCAGCTTTCTGTTGATGTGGCTCAGGCTTGGCCAGTCCTGCTTCATGGGAGTCCAGAGGATCTTCCTGGAGCTCAGGTCTGACTTAATGACGATGCATTGGATTCTGGTGTTCCTCTCCCTGGCAATAGGTTCCTGCAGCAGCAATGGACGTACAGCCAGCTCTGAGAGGATTTGCAGATGAGTTGGGGTCGATTGGTCCCACCAACCCAAGGGGAGAAGTCGTTCTTTGCAGGGCTTCTCTAGTAGAGGCGAATTCGGAGCTTCAGCACTGCAGCAGGGCTTCACCAGGCAAACCAACGGCCCAGGAGTTACAGCAGGCATCTCTTCTGAGTTCTTCTTCGGATTCCTTCCTCCAGTGGTCGACCCTGCCTTCTGTCTAAAAGACCTTGCCTTTTATGCAGGTTTCGCTCATTCATTCGCAGCCTAGGTGTCACTCACACAACAGGGTGGCTGTCCTCCAAGGTCAATCACCTTTGGGTGCGTTCCTGTAACCAAGGAGACTAAGCACAGGGAGTTTCGGGCACCTCTCTTGCTTCCTGCCCCGCCAGACACACTGGCGCCAGAGGCAGGCTTCACCAGTGAACCCCGCCAAAGACAAAACGACCAAAGGGACCAAACCTGGTTTGGTGCACAGAGTAAATCTCAAGAAGGATCTTTCCAACAAGAAATGGCGAAAAAAGTAGACCGGGTCCATTTTGACAAAATGGGCACCCATGGGTGCTTTACTGCAGCTGCAACTGCTGCTCACGGTAGAAACACACAATGGTAGGAAAAAGTAAACCATTGCGACCAGTCATTAATTGTAGAAAGGGTAATATAAAAATGTTACAAGAGAAACTAGACAAAGTGGATACTAAGTAACCCCTCCAGCACCCTATTGTAAGATGGTGTGTGCTGGGTCTAGAAAGTTACAAAATGTAAGTAAAGTCAATTTCACTTCACTGCTCTTGAAAACAGTAGTTTATCCATGAGAAGGTATTTAAACCTTTGGGAAATCTAAAGGACTCCCCTGTGCCACTGCACTGAAGGTGCTGTGTCACAATGTAATACGAAGATGCCTATGGAGTTTGTCAGACTGCAACACCAAAAGAAACAGTGTCCACATTACAGAAAAATACATGAGAGAGTGGGGAAAAAGGTCTCACTCTCTCCAGGATAAAAAGTCCTAAAGTCCGATCTCTAAATTAGAAGGGAATTAACACATTTCTGAGAATGCTCCCTAACAGGCAGTAATGACGTCCACAACAATACACCAGTCTGAACACAGAATACATTGATCTCTTTTCGGAGTCGCAACCACAGCAATTTCCAGCTTCCTTTGGCCTCTGCACTGTTGTTAGGCAGAATCCTGTGCAGTTCCCTTAGGGAGCACTGCAAAAAGATTAAGACTCCAGGTGTGGCCAGTAAACCCACTTGGTAGCAGTCTGTACCACACAAATTTACCTGGTAGCTGTGGCTGAGCAGTCAGACTTGCCTCAATAAGAGTTAGGCAGTATATAGAGCATAGAATAACAGAAAAAGATTGTCCAGAGAAACAAATCAATTTGAAAAAATGTGTATCAAAATTTATTGAAAGTGATACCAACAATTTAAACAATGGTGAGTCAATCACAAATAATTAAACACTGATCACTTTAATACAGCAAAACAGCAGGAACCGTATGCCTAAAGTCGGCTAAAACATTGTCACACATACTTGCCATTCATAGTGCACTCATTCAAACCCAACTCAACATACCGTGACATACATCCAAAAGCTTAAAAGACAAAATAATCATGCTAAAAAACCTGTGGGGAGAAGGAATTCATAACTGGTCCCCATCAAACAGACATAATTTTTATATTCATAATCAATAGAATTAATTAATAAATTATCTATTGTCAGGGTGGATCAGAAGGAAAAGTGCAAAAGATCACATCCCTGTAGGGTATATCTCTCGACCGGTTTCGACGTGTAGTGGTAGTAAACACAACGTCTTCCTCAGGAGGTGGATGTTACCATTCTGTAAGACACAAAAACATGGCTGTAGACTACTGCGTAGAACATATGAGTCATAGCTGACTGTCTGCCGAATACAATTAAACAGAGAGGGAACTACAAAAGAGCAGCCCAATTTTCTTTGTGAAACAACTCAGGGATCATATATGCCGTATAACAATAAAGCAAAATAGGAATCCCAATCTAACAGCTATATATGACAGAGCGAAAGGGTTAGTGACTCCCAAAAGAAGACCGTGCAGAATGGTGGGGAACCTTCAGGACCATGGTTAATCTGCGACAAGTATATAAGTGCACAATGCAGATTATATATAAACATATGATTGTTAGTCCAAAGAAGACCAATACTGGACCAACCTGATGAATGCCAAATTGCTATGGTGGCCGTAACGAAGTGATATGGTCAGTCATGCTGGGGGAAGCCAGGACCAAATCCTAACCTAAAGTGAGACCGACATGCAAAAAATGAAATAAAACAAGACAAAAAGTGCTATATCAAGTGCTTGAAACTCGAGCAAAAAATGGTGGCTCACCTGAAAAGGCACCCTATTGAATTAGGGGAAGCCAAGTTGCAGATGTTGGAAGTTGGGAAAGCAGCACAGCTTAACCCGAAACACCAGTGTCATCTGTAGATCACTACAACAAATCAGTTGAGAAGCCCATTATAATGATGAAATAGCAGAAAATGGCAAAAATTGCCGAGACAGAATGCAGGCGCTGCTTTGGTAAAATTACAAACAGAGCTGTGCTGTAAGGGTCCTCAGCGGACATGCCCATCCCTCAAGGAGGCCAAGAGTATTATGCCAGTACAGAACAACATGTGCAGCATTAACGTGGATGTTCAGAAAATGAATTAGCAGAAAATGGCAAAAAATACCAAAGCAGAAAGCAGACACTGCTTTGGAATGTCAAGCTGTGAGAGTCCACAGCAGACTTGCCTATCCCTCAAGGGGGCCAAGAGTGTTGTTATACACGTTTAAAATTACATGCACTGCATTCACGTGAATGCTCGAATGACTGCCCTGTTAAAGAATGTGCATGGCAGCACTGAACTGTCATCCAAAATGCAGCCCCTCTTAAAAGTGCTCAGAATTCCCACAATTAAGGTGTACAAAGCGGAAGAACTAGCCGCTTGCTTACCTCCATCAAACAATTATTCATCTCTGTCAAGTGGATGATAGAGGTCAAAAAGGTTGACTCTGCGAGCCGAAATAGATTTCCTCACTCAAAACGCCACGCATGCGTGTAGGCAGTCTGCACAAAAGAGGCTGGCTGACGGGCCCGGCAAGTCAAGCTCTATTTAAGCTAACTGCGCATGCCTATGTTGATAAGAATCAAGAATCCAGAACCCAGGTGCGTAAACTTGCTCGTGTACTGCCGCCCGAAATGTAATTAACACAAGCAATGAAAACTTCCTCAGCTGGAAAGAGAATGTTACCTAGAATTAAATACTGATGCCTGAAGGCCGCCTAAGAAAATTGAAAGCTGCTAGTTGACGCCCAGAGGGATTCTGGGAGTGGTAGTGCAGCTAAGTGAGTTATAAAGAAAATTGAAATAAAAAAATAAATTAACTGACAATTCGAACTTTAAATTACGAAGATGTCAACTAAGCGCCAATTAGATGCTGTAAATAATAATGACACAAAATAAGTAAAACCTCGTAGAATAGGTAAATACTATTATTGCCTAGAAAAAATAATTATTGCCTAGAAGAAATAGGCAGGAAAATTAAAAAACTGCTGACCAGACGCCAGATGAGCACTTGGAGATGACATCCAACTAAAGTGCGATATACGATCTACCAGTATCTAAATGGCTCAAAACTGAGCTAAAGATGTAAACGTCACCAAGTCTCTAGAAAATAAATGCACCTAGGCTGCCACAGGATGGTCCGGAATGGGCTGGTATGTTGTGGACAGTATCCGTAAATGTGAGAAGAATGACAAGAAGAAATGAATAGCATCCGTGCATAGGGCGATCCTAGAGTCAGGGAAAGCTCACAAAAACAGCAGCCAATTAACAGCAACTAGTAAACACAGGAATAAAGAATGGGGCGATTCATAGCCCACTCGTGATGGCATAGGCCCGTAGGGACTCGTGGTAAGAAACTAATTAACGGATATTAAAGTCCCATGACTCTAGCGTGTTGAGGCCTTTGTGGAGTGTTTTTAAATTAAAAATCCACATTTGCTCCTTATAGGACAATTTGTTGGCCAATTGTACTGTGTTATTGGCAAAAACCTTTTCTAAGCAGAACCAGGTTAAAGAGTCTGGATTGTGACCCATTTCTACACAGTGAATCACTAGTGGAGCCGATAAATTGCGAGTTCTGATTTTTGATCGGTGCTCATTAATACGTAGGTTAACTTCCCTAGAAGTTTTTCCTACATACAAAAGCTGACACGAGCACTGAATGGCGTAAATAACATTCTTGCTTCTGCAGGTGGTAAAAGTACGTAGTGCCCAACACCTGCCGTTGTAGGTAAAGTCTGTGGTTTTTTTTGAAAATTTACAGGCTGCGCACGACGTGCACGGGTAGTGGCCTGTCACTTGGTTGAGGTTGACATCCCTAACCCGGTTAGTACGAACCGGGAGTCTTGTGGCCCGAGTGAGCTTCTGTCCTAAATTTTTGCTTTTTTTAAAAGCAAAAAGAGGTTTCTCTAAATTGAGATTCGTGGAATTAAGGATCCTCCAGTTTTTCAGAACAATAGCTTTAATGGTCTCACTGTATTGACAAAAAGTGGACACGCAAACTAACTGTTCTTTCCCGACAGTTTTGTTTTTTGGTCTAAGGAGGGCGTCCCTGTTGGTATAGCGCGCTCTTTTTCTTGAGTGTTTTATGAGTTTGCGCGGGTAACGCCGATCTAACAGTCTAGCCTGTAAGACGTCCGCATGAGTATTGAATTGTGTGAGATTGGAGCAATTACGGCGCAGCCGTAGAAACATTCCATAAGGGAGATTGCGTAAAAGACTTTTGGGATGTTGACTTTTGAACTGTAACGTCATGTTCCTTTCTGTGGGTTTTCTGTAGAGCTCAGTCTGCAGGAACCCATCCTCATTATAAATGGATAGATCGAGGAAAGCAATGCGAGAGGTGGAGTATTCCAAAGTGAATTTGATGTTAATATCAACCTGATTGAGCCATCGAACGAAAAGTTCCAATGTGGCAATGTCACCCTCCCACAGTACTAAGATGTCATCAATATACCGGCGGTATAACTTAATGTTGGTAATATAAGGATTGCCGTCATTCAGGACAAAATTCTCTTCAAACAAGGCCATAAAAATAATAGCCAAATTCGGGGCAAACGCACAGCCCATGGCCGTCCCTTTAGTTTGCAGAAAGAACTCATCTTTGAACTTAAAGAAACTGTTGGAGAGGACTAATTCCACGCATGTAGTCAAAAAGTTAGTAGGGACCTCGTGTACAGGAGGTCGGCGATCCAACATAATTTGCAAACACTGAATAGCCTTTTCTTGGGGGATGTTTGTGTAGAGAGCCTCTATATCTAAGGCCACCAAGATCTGTTTAGAAGGGTCAAATGGGAGGCCTTCAACCAAGTTGATAACATCCCTAGAATCTAACAAGAATGTTGGGGTTCCCATCGCCAAAGGTTTAATGAACACGTCTATATATTTGGATAACGGTTCTAGAATAGAGCCGCACCCCGAAACTATAGGGCGTCCAGGCGGGTTAGATGTATCTTTATGGATCTTGGGGATGATATAAAAAAGGGGAGTTCTTTCCTCTGAGAAATTGACAAACTCAAATTCTTTTTTCGACAAAATGCTCTCCTCAAGTGCTTTTTCAGAAAGGCAAAGGATCTTCTTTTTGATCGAGGCAGTTGGGTCGCTAATGATTTTACGGTAATGACCGGGAATACTAAGAAGTCGAATAACTTCTTGATCATACAGCCCAGAATCCCAAACCACTATGCCGCCGCCTTTATCGGCACTCTTGATCACAATGGAAGGGTCTTGCGAAAGGGAATCAATAGCCTGAAATTCAGCTAATTGAAGATTGGGCCTCATGGTATTCCTAGGAAGCTCAAGACATTTAGCTAGTTCTTTAAGAACAATTTTTTCAAAAACAAGGACTTCAGCTGGAAGTTCTGCTGTATTGGGAGTAAAAGAGGAACGTCTGGCTAACCCTGACTTATTGGGCTGTGAGGTGTCTTCTTTGTCAGAAAAAAAGGCTCTAAGCCTAATTTTACGGAGGAATTGTTGAACCTCGTTGGTAAGGTGCATAGCACTCGGGGTTTGTGAGGGAACAAAAGAAAGACCTTGTTTCAGAATCGCCAGTTCGGGTTCTGTAATGGGGCGAGATGACAGATTGAAAATAGGTAGTACCTCATTTACCACCGGTACGAGCGGTTGCGTGTCTGGAAGTCGCGGTGTCCCTGCCCTTGGACCTAATGTATATATAGAGTATATACATTAGGTACAAAAATACAGTAGCACAAGCTAACACTGACCAGAGCTTTGGTATAAAAGTATATAATTATTTATTTAAAAACACACTTGTAAAATACACTGGCACTAATATGCCAAGCAAGTTCAAACACAGTCACTATAAGTATATACGCCTCCCTAATTAAATTATTCGACAAGTCTAAGTTAAGACACCACTTATTTGCAAAACAGAGATGAGCGCGTAACGTTAGATGGCACTCCAATAATTCAGTTTAAAAAGGGAGAGAAAGGGCAGAGTAAGGAAAAAACACAATGCCAACACTTTTAAGAAACCATAGCAAGTCAAGAAAGGCAGGGTCTACTGTAGAGCAAAAAAGTTCATAGGCCAGGCCCACTCTTGGAGAGAGCAAGGCGGAATGTGCCCAAGATCACACAGTTGAAATGCACTTTAAAGTCTTTGTACGGGACACCTTGGACAGTCCGTTGCAAGGGAGGCCAGGCGGGACACAGTACATTAAAGTGGTGAGAAAGCTCCAGCGGGGGCAGTTGTTCCTGGCAGCGGGTGCAAGTCGTGGCTTCGTCTAGAGGAAGAGATGATCTCAACATGGATTAAAGCTGAAGATCGTTGCACTGCCAGGGAAGAAACCAGCCGCAGAGTTCTCAATTAAAAGGTGCAACCCTTTTATTCGCGGTCAGTGATGAACGTGGCTATCTGGTTGCCGGGTTGCTTGGCACGGGCAATTCGACTACGAGACGTCCTGGAAGGCGAAAAAGGTGAACTGGTTGTGCCCACCAGTTCGAAGGGAAGAAGACTCTCCTGGAAGAAGATCTCCTCTGTCGTTGGGGAAGTGGTGAGTTGGTTACAGCAAGGCTCAACCGGTGGTGTCGTCGTTGTAGATGGCTCAGCTTCTCCCCTCTTTGGATTCTTTAGGTCCTGTGGCGACTTCTGAAGTTCCAGTCCCCAAAGCCCTGCTTTTATGCAGAAAACCCCCATTCATCAGCCTAGCTGTCAATCAACCATGCAAAGTGGTGAGTCGGGTGGCTCACCACTGGGGCAATCACACAAGAGTGTGACTTGAGTTGCCAAGGCAACTCAGTCCAGGGTGCCTATTCCCCCTCCCACACATCCTGCAGACCCAGACAGAGTGGCACCACTTTGGAGGGCTTCTGTGCAGAAGCCCGCCAAAAAGTGGAACAAAGGGCTCGACTTGGGTTAGGGTTTCAGAGGCGAACACAAACGCCATTTTAAAACCGAGTTCTGGCAAAAAGACCCGACCGGTGAATTAATATTAACTAAATAAACCAGCGGTATCTTTAACATTGCACCAAAAAAGTGGTGGTGTTTAAAATCAATGGGAAAATCCCATTGGAAATATTCCAAAGGAATATTTCGCGTGGTAACCACTGCCACCAGCCAGAAACTCGACGAGGGGGGACTGGACAGTGCCCCCCCGAAAACAGACCCAGGGGCAATCGAATTACCCCTTACCAGTACTTCCACAGTATGATGGTTTGTACTGGTTCTGTTCACAATTTTGGACTAGCAAAGCCAATGGTGACTTTACATGCCCTGGGTATGGAGTCTATGTTTGGGAGTCACTATGACACTTACCTTGCAGAGCGAAGGGAATCCGCATGGTACTTCCCCTCCTCAGATGGACGCTTACCTTGCTGAGGGAAGGGAATCCGCATGGTACTTCCCCTACCTCACCTCAGATGGACGCTTACCTTGCTGAGGGAAGGGAATCTGCATGGTACTTCCCCTACCTCACCTCAGATGCACGCTTAGCTTGCCGAGGGAAGGGAATCCGCATGGTACTTCCCCCTACCTCACCTCAGATGCACGCTTACCTTGCCGAGGGAAGGGAATCTGCATGGTACTTCCCCTACCTCACCTCAGATGCATGCTTACCTTGCCGAGGGAAGGGAATCTGCATGGTACTTCCCCTACCTCACCTCAGATGCATGCTTACCTTGCCGAGGGAAGGGAATCCGCATGGTACTTCCCCTACGTCACCTCAGATGGACGCTTACCTTGCAGAGGGAAGGGAATCTGCATGGTACTTCCCCTACCTCACCTCAGATGCACGCTTACCTTGCCGAGGGAAGGGAATCCGCATGGTACTTCCCCCTACCTCACCTCAGATGCACGCTTACCTTGCCGAGGGAAGGGAATCTGCATGGTACTTCCCCTACCTCACCTCAGATGCATGCTTACCTTGCCGAGGGAAGGGAATCCGCATGGTACTTCCCCTACGTCGCCTCAGATGCACGCTTACCTTGCAGAGGGAAGGGAATCTGCATGGTACTTCCCCTACCTCACCTCAGATGCACGCTTACCTTGCAGAGGGAAGGGAATCTGCATGTTACTTCCCCTACCTCACCTCAGATGCACGATTACCTTGCCGAGGGAAGGGAATCCGCATGGTACTTCCCCTACCTCACCTCAGATGCATGCTTACCTTGCCGAGGGAAGGGAATCCTCATGGTACTTCCCATACCTCACCTCAGATGCACGCTTATGTTAACGAGGGAAGGGAATCCGCATGGTACTTCCCCTACCTCACCTCAGATGAACGCTTACCTTGCCGAGGGAAGGGAATCCGCATGGTACTTCCCATACCTCACCTCAGATGCACGCTTACCTTGCCGAGGGAAGGGAATCCGCATGGTACTTCCCATACCTCACCTCAGATGCACGCTTACCTTGCCGAGGGAAGGGAATCCTCATGGTACTTCCCCTACCTCACCTCAGATGCACGCTTACCTTGCCGAGGGAAGGGAATCCGCATGGTACTTCCCATACCTCACCTCAGATGCACGCTTACCTTGCAGAGGGAAGGGAATTCTCATGGTACTTCCCCTACCTCACCTCAGATGAACACTTACCTTGCAGAGGGATGGGAATCCGCATGGTACTTCCCATACCTCACCTCAGATGCACGCTTAGCTTGCAGAGGGAAGGGAATCCTCATGGTACTTCGCCTACGTCACCTCAGATGCATGCTTACCTTGCAGAGGGAAGGGAATCCTCATGGTACTTCGCCTACGTCACCTCAGATGGACGCTTCGCTTGCAGAGGGAAGGGAATCCGCATGGTACTTCCCCTACCTCACCTCAGATGCACGCTTACCTTGCCGAGGGAAGGGAATCCGCATGGTACTTCCCCTACCTCACCTCAGATGCATGCTTACCTTGCCGAGGGAAGGGAATCCTCATGGTACTTCCCATACCTCACCTCAGATGCACGCTTATGTTGCCGAGGGAAGGGAATCCGCATGGTACTTCCCCTACCTCACCTCAGATGAACGCTTACCTTGCAGAGGGATGGGAATCCGCCTGGTACTTCCCATACCTCACCTCAGATGCACGCTTACCTTGCAGAGGGAAGGGAATCCTCATGGTACTTCGCCTACGTCACCTCAGATGCACGCTTAGCTTGCCGAGGGAAGGGAATCCTCATGGTACTTCGCCTACGTCACCTCAGATGCACGCTTACCTTGCAGAGGGAAGGGAATCCGCATGTTACTTCCCCTATCTCACCTCAGATGCATGCTTACCTTGCAGAGGGAAGGGAATCCGCATGGTACTTCCCCTACGTCACCTCAGATGGACGCTTACCTTGCCGAGGGAAGGAAATCCGCATGTTACTTCCCCTACCTCACCTCAGATGAACGCGTCGTCGCTGATGTCAAATACGTAGCCTGGATAACGACGCCACAGATGAGATCAGCTGATCACGCCATCACAACTGACCTTCCCTGACATTCTGGAGCTGCGCAAGGAAAAAATGCCTGGCAAGGTAAACAAATAGCACATAAGAGATTTTCCGGACAACCTCTCAGTATTTACACATGCACTCACGCGCACTGGAAAGTCAGTCTATATGAAACCTATTGGAACCAGGATCAATTACGAGATGGTTACTTTTTCTTAAATGAAACAGTCTTTGAATTTAAAGCTGAATTAAGGAAAATGTATTTAGCTTGAAAGCTGCAGAGTTTGCTGAACAAACAAATCTTCTTCTCTTCCAAACTTCTTCTTCACTGAAGGAATCCTGTCCTGATTTCTTCTTTCTTCTGAACCAAGATGATCTTTCCTGAATACCTAAGGCCCAATACTTGGGAGAAAACTAAAACATGACCTGCAAACTGAATATCTCAAATGAAAGGCAGTTTAGAATGCTCAAAACAATCCATTGGGCCTCATTACGAGGTAGGTGGTATGGGATTACTGGCACCGGTAAGGACACCATGCCAGTAATCCCTTACCACCCTATTCCGCGGACCCTTAGCGGGTCCCTTCCTTAACGCCTGGTTTGACCAGGTGTTAAGGATGGGACCCGTTAAGGGACTTCAGAGTTAATAACGGTACCGCAAATTGCGGTACCGTTCTTAGCTCCATCCCCATTCCCATTGAGCCCTATGGGGGCTCGAATGGGAATGGGGAATGGTTCCCGGAATGGGGACTTACCGGGTCCTCCAAGTTTAGAATGACCCGGTAATTCCCTATTTCAGGAACCCGGACCCGGAATGCGGTAAGGGGGTAGCCATGGTGCTAATAGCACCATGGCTACCTCCTGCCTCGTAATGAGGCCCATTGTCTTTCTTTCACCCAATCACGACTCCTGTTCCTTCCCTTCATCCTGGCTTGGGTTCCCTACTGTATTCTGAAGACAAAAGTTAAGGCCCAAACCATTCCAAGGAATCTTCACAGAGAATAACAAATTATTAAATATGAAAATAAAATAATGTCTATTCTTTCAGGGACCTGACATGAAAATAAAGTATTTTTCCCAGGGACCCAACAGTAAAGTAGTGACTATTTTCCCAGGGACCTGACAGTCGTCCCTTCTCCCCAGGGGGGCACCTTTGAGGCTAGGGATGTGAGCCCACTAAGCAAGACCCTGCCTAGGGCTCCCGGAAAGTGGGACGTCGCTGGGAGTGACGCCCCTCTGGGGGACAAGGACTCTCATTCCCATAAGGAACTCCCCATCACAAATACACTGGGAATAGAAAGGACTGATGTTGCTTCTGTTCTACATCCAACGAATGGTGACATTGCTTCCATCTCTTTTGCTTTAGGTAATGCTGGATTCCACTTCAACTCAGCCAAAGAGGAGCAGCGGTGAGCATAAAGGGAGGTGGAACCTTGAATAGAGGAGGGAGAATCCTAGGCACAGGCAAGCCTCTGACATACAGCTGTCCTGCACGGCAGAGCCAAGAGTAGCGCGGAGCAACACAGCGAGGAAGTGGAGACGCCGGAAGGCCGGCATCGAGAAAGGTGACGTAGCTGATGAGACAAGTGGCTCGATGACAAATGCTGGGGGTGAGGAGGAGACACTTGAGGAAACAAAAGCCTGGTTATGTTGCTGAGGAGCTCCCCCGGACAAAACATAGCCCCAGAAAATATTACCCCCCAACATATTCTGCACCCCCTCAATTTACTTGTATTAAAGTAAATACAAGTGATTGTAAAATCCCATCCCGGGAGGATAGCTCAGCGGCAACGTGCTCGCCTTGGAAGCAAGATCCCCAGGTCTGCGCTTAGAAACCTCTGGGTATTAAGCACGTTATAAATAACCTATCATATCATATATGTACCTATTATGAACTGTTTTTCAATATAAAAATAATACAGTATTTTAACAGGATAATATTGACGACACAGGTCTCTTTCATGTACTCTATCTCAGTGCAATTCAGTGGTTGTAAATTATAACAAAGTAATATGAAGTGATTGTAGATGCTTAAAAATAGTGACCTCTAAAAACATGTTGATTTAAACATTACAGGTTTCGTCCAGTCCATCTGAGGTTTGATTTCTCAAGTCCAGCAGTGTTTTGAATACTAAACAAGAGTCAGAGATGAGTGCTGAAGGAGGAAAACCGCACACTGGTCCCCGCTCAGGTATGTGACAAATGCCTGTACCTATTTTGTGTTAAATTAATGGAGCTGAACAGTAAATGCCCCGGCCACCTCGCATCCCTTATATGTGTTTCAGAGTTACCAAACTGCTTTCATTTGGACTTTGTGACATGAATAGTGATTTATTCAGCATCAACATGTGAAATGGCTCCCTTCAGGGTGCTCAGGGAAAGTAGCTAAAAAGAGGGCGATCTGGGGAAGAGCCACAAGGGAAATGTTTAGCAAAATACAGCGGCTAAAAGGTATACAAAGGTCACATTTTTATCCAAATATATACTCAGAAACCAAAAGTGCAGAGTATGTAAACAAGTAGTAGTTTGTCTTTCATAAAGTGCCTTTATCCATGTGTATGGCCTCAATGGGCTTGCGGGGGGACAGCCCTCAGGGGAGGTATGGGGAATTGTCAGAAGGATTAGAATTCCTGTGTGCATTTAGTGAAAAAGGAGATTGGGTGTGATGGTCAAGCCCCATTAAGATATCCATGATGGTCAGGCATGTGGGCGAGTGGTGAGAGGTGGTGAGGAGAGTGGGCGAGTGAAGGAGACTCGTTATGTGTGCAGCTGGGATAGGTAGTTAGGTGGGATGGTCTGGCCCCATTAAGCTACCCATGATGGTCAGGCATGTGGGCGAGTGGTGAGAGGTGGTGAGGAGAGTGGGCAAGTGCAGGAGACTCGTTATGTGTGCAGCTGGGATAAGGAGTTAGGTGGGATGGTCAAGCCCCATTAAACTACCCATGATGGTCAGGCATGTGGGCGGATGGTGAGAGGTGGTGTGGAGAGTGGGTGAGTGCAGGAGACTCGTTATGTGTCCAGCTGGGATAAGGAGTTAGGTGGGATGGTCAAGCCCCATTAAGCTACCCATGATATTCAGGCATGTGGACGGGTGGTGAGAGGTGGTGAGGAGAGTGCGCGAGTACAGGAGACTTGTTATGTGTCCAGCTAGATCGAATTTTTGTTGTGGGACCTAACTGATGGCAGAGATGTTGTGCTTTGAAACTTTGCTTTGATGTGGCCGTGTTTGTTTTTCTCCCCCTCCCTCCTTGTTTGTTCCTCCCTTTGCCCCTCCAGCACTACCAGAAATGTTGTCAGGCCTACTACGATAGTCGCTTGTCTGTTCTCATCGCCTACCACCCCTCATCCCTCCCTCATTTTTGTCATTGCTCTTGCACTATCTGCAATGTCACCAGGCCTAGTACAATAGTTAATTTCACATTCTTAATGACTCAAGGCCTTGTAAGAATGTCATTGTATTTTCCCTTGCCCCCCCTTGCCTTTAAGCGCTTTGAAACACATTGTGTATAGGAACTATATCGTCTGCAGGTGCGGCAGAATGCTGCTGTTCGCGTAGTTACAGCCTTAGCTTATGGCCAGCCAGTATCTCATGCTCGCCGGAACCTTCATTGGCTCTCAGTAGCAGCTCTCATTGTCATTGTAATTGGTTATTTATAACGCACTTAATACCCAGAGGTTTCTACGCACGGTCCCGGGGATCGAACCTGTGTTGCTCCGCGTCATCTTGCTTCCAAGGCTAGTGTGTTGCCCCTGGGCTATGCTCCCGAGACAGAACATTCAGTTCAAAGCTCTCTGCATGATTCATCGAGCTTATTATGGTAGAGGCTGTTTTTCTTTACAGGAGAATATTTTCCTCTACTTCCTGCACGTTCATTACGTTCAGACCCTCTTACGCTCTTGTTATCGGTTCGTACGGTGTGGTGGCCATGCATTCTCTGTTGCTGTTCCCAAGCTCTGGAATGCTCTGGTTTTTTTGTCGACTAACCTATATTTTAGCATATTCAAAGCTACCCTTAAAAGGTATCTCTTGCACAATTCCTCTCTTTACTCGCTCTGCATCTTTCTAGCGGCATGATGAATTTTTTGGTGAAAGTTAAAGTGGGTTAAAGTTGAACTCACAAGGTGTGCCTAGCAGCGTCACTGTTTAGAGCTGACCTTTTGAAAGTGTCCCCTAATGGCGTCACTGTGTTAGAGTTGAACTTAGAAGGTGCGCCCTAATATGGTCACTGTGCTAATGTTGAATCTAGACGGTATTCCCAACATCACTGTGTGTGCCCCAATAGGGCCACTGTGTTAAAGTTGAACTAAGAAGTATGCCCTTATAGCGTCACTGTACTAGAGTTGAATTAAGATGGTATTCCCAACATCATTGAATGTGCCCTGAAAGCGTTACTGTGTTAAAAGTTGAACTTCGAAGATATTCCCAAAATCAAGTGTGCCTGGTCGCATACACTTTACTACAATATCACACTACTATGCTTACTCTCTCCTATACACCACCATTCAACTAGAACACAGCAGTACTATGTCACATTTGGTAAAGCTGTTCTCATATTAACATGATTCATCAAACTACACATCATCCTAATATAACACAGCTAGCTAGCCTAGGCGTCTCCTCAGGCCTAACGCAGCCAGAACTCAGTCCGGGTGTCCTCCCTCCAGACTGAACACATTCACTGATCTCCTCGCCACCACACCCACTGTTAAGAAGCAGCTATCATGCAACAACCACAACAGCTGCACACATACCTGGTGCGCCCACGCACTTCACGACACTCTCTCTCTCTCTCAACTGACTTGAACTGCGGTTCCCGACAGCGTTCAACCTACCAGCTCCTTGAGATCATACCAATGATACATAAGGCGCTATACAAATGCAAAATAACATAACATAACATATGCGCTTTTACAATTTTTTAATAGAGGATAAAATCCTGAAAATACTAAATACGCTTTCCTATTATCTCCATTAAAGAACACTTACCCATTTTTACTACTCACTTTAGCCAACCAGGTGACTTGACAGACTCTTGACTCATTTTACCAAGTCTCTGAAAGTAATGGAACACCTCTAACCCTCAAGATCGCCCCGTGATCCTTGCCCCTCCTAGTAATTAAAAACAGTGTTTCGACGTGATGAGACTCATCAGCAACTATTGAGTCGGCTTCATTACAGGTGGTTTAAAAAAATAAAGGCGAAACCACTTTTAAAGAAATCTACACTAGTCATCGGAGCTGGAGAACCTTCGCTTTACTTCTCAACCACCATGCCATTAAAGTCATGGAGTGTATTGTAAGCACAGTTGCAATCTTTTGTTGATACTTTAGCAATTTATCAGGCCGACTTCTGATCTGGACAAGGGATATGATCTGTGATAGTGTGAGTGACGGGTGACCTCCAAAGTGACAGGTGTTGCCTGTTTTGCTTGATTATTCTACCCTGCCCCCCCCCCCACCTCCAGCCTACTTCTGCAGGAGTCTGTCCTGATACATTCTGGTTTCACCATCACCGTCTTGTGGCCAATGCTGGATTTGACTTTTATGGACTTCATTCATTCATTCACGGTGTGTCACTCTTTCTCAACTCTCATGCTGGACTTCCTTTGCATCTTGTACTCATGGTGGCCCTTTATCATGCTATTCCCATCGTCATCTTGTATCCTGGCTTGCAACATTATGTGTTACTACTGACTTCTGCAATTGTATTCGCTCTCTACTCTTGCCTCTCCACTCTTTTTGACTGCTTACTCTCTGTTTTCTCCTCCTTTCCCTTCTCCCTTTTCCTATCTCCTCCCCTTACTTTCTTCTATGCACTTACTCTATCAGAATTGTCCCTGGACCTAATATGTCAGCAACCTAGTCTTTCTCCTACCCCCTCCCCTTTACTGTTTTTTTCCTCCCCACCCCACCTCCAGCACTATCAGAAATGTTGTCAGGCCTAGTACGATAGTCGCTTGTTTTGTTCCTCCCCTCCCTTTCTGCACCCCTCTCCGTCACCTTTTGTTTTTCTCCGGCTCTACCAGAAATTTCGTCAGGCCTAGTACGGTAGTCACCTGTCTGTTTCCATTTTCTTCCCACTCTCCCCCTCCATTCCTTAGCTATGTCTTAGCTCTTGCACTATCTGAAATGTCGTCAGGCCGGATACAATAGTTAATTTCACATCCTTACTGTTCATGGCCTGTAAGAATGCCATTGTATTTTTTTCCTTGTTCCCTCCCTTGCCTTGAAGCGCTTTGAAACACATTGTGTATAGGCGCTATATAAATAAACTATCATATCATATCAGAGGATAGTGGGTGACGGCAGTGCCCGCACATAGATACTATTCTATACTTCAGCGGCTGCTGACCTGGACAAGGGATATGATCTGTGATAGTGGGAGTGACCGGGAACCTCCAGATGATGGGGAAGGACCGCAGTGCCTGCACATAGATACCATTACATATTGTAGCAGCTTTTGACCATGTCGTTCAATGCATCCACCTATTCTGGCTAAGCATAGAGCACCAAGCTTTAGACTTGATCACCTCTTTCCTTATTGGAGATCCCATTTGATTACTTGATCATCTTTTTGTGTCGGCATGCTAAACTATTCTGTGTGGGATGACTCAAGGTTCAGAGTCTGAGTCCAAGCCCGTTGATTCTTTATGTAAGACAGCTGCGCAATTTTATTCATGCTCAAGGAATGTCCTTTTATGCATACACGCATGACACCCTTGTAGTCCTCCCGTTGGGTGACAACCTGGGTGAAATTGTACAGGTTTTCCATCAATGATTGGAGGATGTCAGCCAATGGTCCACTCTAAAACTGATGGGTTGATCTGTGGCCACCAGCCCGTATGACCATGACTATATTAGTGAAGGGAACCAATCTGGCCCATCGACTAGAAGTCAGGGATGCAATTTCCCTTTGCTCTGAGTGAGTGCCCATCTCATGTTACCCAGGCATGTTATTATGTCATTTCTTACACCACATCTATCTCGCAGACCTCCAATGAGTGCAGTAGTCCACTCTTGTTGTCCTGTCTTTGGATAACCTGTCATTTTTTATACAATTTCTTTTTCTTACACACATTCCAAGTGGTACATGCATTAATTGTGAATCATTTAGAATATTTTAATACAGTTTAATAAGATTGAAATGAAACTAAAGAGAGTACAAAATATGGCAAGCCACACTTAGTTAAAACTAGGTTATAAAGAGTACAAATTCACAGCCTTTCGCTGGCTGAAAGAGTCCAATTCAAAACCATGTGATTGGTCCATTATGTTATAAGGGCCATCCTTTTCTTTGGAATAGGTTTGCAGAGTATGCTCTCCCAAGATCTCTAAGATCTGTGATGCAAGGCCTGTTAGTTAGCCCCAGGACCTGGTGAGTTTAGAGCTGCTAATATGCAGGAAATGGAGAAGACAGGGACGGGGCCTTCCCTATCTATGCCCCATATCATACCTTCAAAATTAGACCCTCACTTGCCCTCATGCAACTTAGAAAGATGCTCAAGACCCTACTCTTTAAGGAACACATCTTCACACACTGTCGACAACCCTGATCCCACCCCCCACTGCAACGCTAATAACTGCTCCTGTTGCTACAGTAATGTTACACAGCGCTTTTCTAACTTGTGTCACCATACCTGTATTCCTAGTATCCTATGTAGGTAGTACAGGCAATCACATACATGACAGCAATACCTTGTGGTGTAAAGAAGAGGTTTAGAGGTGTGTTTTGGACAAATGCCTTTAAGGACTCAGTGAGTCTCTAATGCTAAAAAGGGATCTTTAAATCTAAACCGTGTCAGGAAAGGGGCAATGTAAGCAGTGGTGTTCTCCCCGCGTGGCCTGCACATAGATACATAAACCATAAAGCTCATTCCCCCTCCTGGCACATCCTAATCTACAACACGATGTCCAAAGAATGAGGCCAACAAAAGGTTAAAAAGCTAACTTGATTTGTCCTTAGCCTCAAGTCTCTTGCCGCTCATCCCTAAGCTAAGTTTGAAAAAACAAGGGTTGACCCCTAATCGTTGTTACCGGGGGCGGGGGGCTTATACTTGTAAACGGGGTATATTGTAAATGTGAAACAAGGAATGAGTTTAGCGCTACACCTCCCTCTTGTGTCCAGACCTTGTGTCACCTGTAACAGCAATGCAGATGTGAAATAAATGCTGCACGGAGCCTCACTTGTCCTTTTATGTTAAAAACATAGTTAAAATGTATTTGTCAATATTTCATAATACAACACAGTAAACACCATTCATCACAACGGAAAACAATTTCACATGCATCTAACATTCAACATAGTATTTTGTTCATTGAGCAGGGTACAATATTCCCAGCTCTTTGGAGTGCACACGTGCAATGTGGGGTTAGTAAAAATGTGTGCTTTCTATGCAAATGGCATATTCTGAAAGATTGATCATAGTCGTTCTGTATGGTGTGAGAAAGGCATGGTGCTCAGAGGTAGACACAGACTCAACGATACAAGTTTCAAAAAGCTTTATTTATAAAAATGCGGTTTGAAGAATTCCTAACACGCCCTAGTTAGAATTGGGAGTATTCTCAACCATGAACATAATGAAGAAAGAATAGTCCAAAAGTCTGTCTATCAAAAGTAAAGAATTTGTCCGTGTCAAACCTACACTTGCCCTCACGCTCTAACTTAACAATGTGTCGGGTATTGGATAAAATATGTGTCTCAAAAGAATATCAGGATTACCATGGAGTTTCTTCTCAACTTCCTTCACCAAGCTTAAGTCACTCGGTATCTCCAAAAGTTCTATTTGTTAAAAACAGTTCACAAAAAGGCAGTTCAATAGCTTTCTTATTCGGGACAGTTCATATACTTGTCTCAGGCTTCCCTCACCTGATTCAATGCTCTCTAGCATAACACAGTTCTGATTTAACAGTGTTCCTGGGTGGATCTTTCCGGCTTTCCTTACCGGAGCTTAGACCCTCTTTACTCGTTACTGTCAATTCTTTAGTATTTTACATTACAATACTTCATCATCTTGATACATAGGGTTCCCTTCCCCAATGTTCCTGCTTTCCTCATGCAGTTTGTCGAAGACTTTCAAAACGGCACAACTTATTATTCCCATGCTTTACCACTGTGACACAGTTGCATTCTGGTTATCTTATTCCTTGTACTCTTGTTAGTCTTTCCTCAAGCGTGCCTTCCTCACACCATGACAAGTTCCACTTCTTTGTCTCCTTCTCAAACATGCTCATTAGTACCCAGCCAAGTTTCACTTTCTTGTCAATTCATTTAATCACTCATTTCAGTTTCTTCCGATCCCCATCAGCGTCTTGCTTCACTCAATATTCTCTTCCGTAGCCTTTCCCGGAGGCTTTCATTAACTTTTATTCAACTTGCTTTTCACCTCCGTGATACTTGGTTTAACTTTCACATTTCAGAGACTTTCAACAATGCGGTATTCTACAGGATCACTCAGTTACATTTTTTCATCACAGTTCAAAACAATCAAAGCTTTCTTTCAACGTATCTCTCTTATTACGCATAATCTTGCTTGCAACTTGGTAATCATTTGCATCGTTACAAACTGGGCTCTCTCATCACTTCGAGCCCACCAGCTGTACTTTAAGAACACGTCCTTCACGTTACTTTTATCTGAGATCAGGGTCTCTCCCCTCCTGCCCCTCAGACATGCCTGGGCGGGTTTGCTGTCCCAGAGAAACAAGCAATCTCTTGGCACAAGGTACAGAGAGATTAACCAGCTTCCCGGGTTCCTTTGACTAACCCTTTCGGCTTCTTGGAGACACGGCTCCCTCACAACACTTTCTCCTGCTTCAACCTGTAGCGTCATGGTATCCTGTTCTCTCAAGCCTGGTTCTGAACTGCTCAGCTGCTTGCCATCCCGCCTGCTTTCCTTCTCAAACATCTGGCTTACGGTTCTCTCTTTGTGAGTCTGGGTTCAACCTTTTATACTTAGTTCGGTACTCAATTGCATTCAGGTGTTTGTGTTCGTAGCCACGTGCCTGACTGTGCCTGGCCTCATTAGAGGGACATTCATAGAAAGAGAAGAGTCATTCTGAGTGTAGATGTATTAAGACGGGAGAAGCATTGAGGGGTCTGCGGAACCCAGGCTCTTGCTGACAGTAGGCTGAGGGGATGTCTGGTAGCGAGTTATTTGAAAGGGGGGATACCATGTCTCACCCTTGGGTAATCCCTTCCCAATCCCAAGGGATCCTCCACCACAGTGATCCTCCCTCGCTAGTCCACCCCCAGGGTCGGGATCCAAAAGTGATGGCCCTCCCCTGGCCACCTGTTTGGAAGATTCCCCGGGAGTGGGAAGGGAAAAACACTTTCACAATGGGTATGCAGCAACAACCATTTTCGATACTTCCAGTAAATGTTGATCTATTAAAGTTTGTTCACATGTCTGGATGTTGTTTTTTATTTTACAGTGTTGTGTTATCCACTTTTGTTTGTTCACAGCAGGATGATTCTATGAATTGGTTTCTGGAGACTGGCTGTTTCGGCCGTTGTTATGGTGATTCGCACATCCAGGCGATCATCTTTTTGAGTGTTCTACTGGCCCTTCATCAGGACATACATTAACTGAATCGCAGAACATAAATGGTGCATCTAACCCTTTTGATAACTGTAATTAAATTAAACTGTTATGAAATTAAAATAAATAGATTTAGGTGAGGACTCTTATTGTGTACATGTTAGTTTTATCAAGTTTTCAACTTGGTTAAAGGGGACTACTGACCTGAATCTTGTTCAAACATTTGGGGAAAATAATTTCTTCCGGTGGACATTTCTTTCCCTTCAGAAGGGGGTTTTCTTCCAGAGTGGTCTCTTCCTAATTTTGTGAGGTGAAACCTGTATCAATAACATATGTTCGTTGTTATAGCAACTTGAGTGTGCTGACACAGTGTTGTTAGTTGGGGCTATTAAACATTGGCTACTTACCTTTCAATTTGTACTATATTTTTAACATAAAAGGACAAATGAGGCTCAGTGCAGCATTTAATTCACATCTGCACTGCTGTTATAGGTGACACAAGGTCAGGAGGAAGGGTAGCTCTATACTAATTCCTTGTTTCATATCATCCCTACACTAAGACATAAACGCTCCAAGTCTTGACCAGCAAAAGGGTTCACAAATCATGGTCTACAAACTATCCCCAGTCTTGAACACGAAACAAAGAAGGTTCTCTTGGGTTGGCTCTTCCAGGGTTTACCCAGTCTGCTTCCCCTCTGACCCTTCATACTTCTCCTCGGTCCATTGCTTCTCCGTCTTCATATCAGGGACTGCTCTCACATCTGTGTCTTTCAGCTTGGATACTCAGCTTTCTTCCCCTAAATAGTTGGAGGTATCTCCATCCTCGGATTGCCAGTCAGACTGGTCTTCTCTAGACCGTTTCACCAAACATAGGCTCTACTCTCAGATTTCAGGGTTCCGCCTTGCAGCTCTCACCGCAACCTCCATTTCAGAAGTCCCTTGGGTGGGTCCCACCAGGACCTTGACTAGAATCTTTCATCTAGACTAGCTATGACCTTCGTGGTCGGCGTGTGGTTGGGCCGGTCTCACTATGACCTGTTCACTTGTGCAGGTCTCCGCATGATCTGGTATCGGCATTTGCTTGTGCGGGTCTCACCACCAACTGATTGATTTTGTCATTTTTAAAGTGCAACGTTCGCCTGTAAGCATCTTGGCGCTGGAGAGTGAAGGACCATTCAGATGAAGCCAGAAAAAAAACAACATCTAAAACAGAAGTGTCTTAATCGCCTTCCTAAAGGCTATATGATTCGACAGTTTCTTTATGGAAGTAGGTAGGTCGTTCCATGGCCTGGCTGCGGCCACAGTGAAATCTCTGCCGCCGATCCTCATGCGACTGCAATAATAATAACAGTGCTGGAGTGTTTCAATAAGTGTGTTTTTAAATAAATAATTGTATACTTTGATACCAAAGCTCTGGTCAGTGTTTGCTTGTACTATTGTGTCTGAGTGCCTATTGTGTATACTTTGCATACTGCCTAACTCTTCTTGAGGGAAGTCTGACTGCTCAGCCACAGCTACCAAGTGAATCTGTGTGGTACAGACTGCTACCAAGTGGGTTTACTGCTAACACCTGTAGTCTTAAATCTTTTGCAGTGTTCCCAAAGGGAACTGCACAGGTTTCTGCCTAACATTCCTAGATTTATTACTTTGCTTACCGGAGATGGAAGGGCACCAAGAGAGGAAGGCCAGAAAGAGGAAATCCAAAGTGTAGGATCTGGCAGGCACCCAACCACCAGGACTTCTGTCTTGTCGCCGTTCAGTTTGAGCCAGTTGTGGTTCATCCATTCACCCACGGCTGCCAGGCATCCCCGCAGGCATGATGACATCTCAGCCTGATCCAGATCTAATCAGATCAAGATCTGAGTGTCGTCAGCATACGAGTAACATCTGATGCCGTAGGAGCGGATGAGAGTCACAAGTGCCCAAATATAGATGTTAAATAAGATCGGAGAAGAGGAGCCCTGAGGGACACTGCACGTGAGGAGACAGTGGGCAGATAGAAACGGAAGCATGGAGAGGGTCTGGGGACGATCCGCCAGGAACAAGGTGAACCAAGCCAGTACCTGGCCCGATATCCCTATCTGGGCCAGCCGAGACAACAGAATGGAGTGGTCGACATTGTCGAAGGCCGCTGACTGATCTACCAGTATCAGGGCACCAACCCCACCTGAGTCCACTAGCCTGGACATATCGTCCTGAACGGCGGGCAGTACACTCTCCGTTCCTCGACCAGGTCTGAAACCGGCTTGTGCTGGGTACAAAAGGTGAAAAGATTCAAGGAATGAGGAGAGAAGAGGTGTTACCAAAGATTCAAGTAGTTTAGAAAGGAAGGGAAGAAGAGAAATGGGACGGAAATGAGCCCAAGTGGTAGGATCAATTGATGGCTTTTTTAAAAGAGGAACAACTCTAGCCGCTTTAAGTTCAGGCGGGACTAGTCCAGTTACAGGAATTGTTCACAGCAGCTGTGAGTACTGTCAAGAGGTCTGGGGAGATTATCTTCATGATGTCGATCGGGATAGCATCTGAAGGGGAGCAAGATTTAATCTATGGAATTCCTGCTAACACGTTATCCCCTGTAAACAGGGAAAAGGAAGACCATACCGCAGAGTCAGCAGTAAGGGCCACAAGATCAATAGATTGTTGTTACTAGAAGGGGTCGCTTTAGCGCTTGCAAATGGTGCGACGAATATCCTCAATCTTTGTTATGAAGAATTGTCGTTGCATAACTCTTGTGTAGGTTTAACCTTTGCTGTTAAAACATCTGAAGATGAGAGTGACTTAACAACTGAGAACATCGCTTTTGGTTTGCATAGGGCAGCTTCGATCTTCTGAGAAAGGAACAAAGTTTTGGCAGCCACAATGTCAGCATGATAGGTTGTGAGACAGGTTTTATAAAGTTCTCTATACATAGGGTCATAGGATTTGCGCCATTTTGTTAAGAAAGGAAGAAGGCAATGAATATGGCAAGGGAAATGTGCACGGAATCGCACAGTGAACAACTTTGAATCTAACAACGTGCATACAATACCCAAGACTCGTGTATACTAAAACCCAGGAGTGCAAATAGAGTGAAACAATAATCCCAATATATGAAAAGGGATGTGGGGTAAGCACTTAGAACCTCCTTATGACTGAAAGGAAAGTCAGCAAACTCCTTACCCACTATGCTATTACAGATACTGACAGCGCTAAGCCCACGTAGAGGGCAAGCAAGGACAGGATCTGTGAGCTGACACTCTGGATGATACTGAATAAGGAACTTAGAAACAGTACTCACGAAGACCGGAAAGACCACTTGAATGTCAGTAAACCCACGAACCCAGTTGATCAAACAGGGACCCAGAAGGCTATAACAGCAATGGGTGGAGGATAACTAAATACATAAGACCCAAGTCAAGGGGCAAGTAGGAATTGTGATTATAGAATAGTGAGGAAAACAAAAGGCATTCACACAGGGACTAGTTGCAACAGCACCCCACACCTAATAATAAATGGGAAATAAATGCAGAAGTGCAATCGAAAACATGGAATGGATCCCAATAGAAAGTAAGGATCAGGAGCAGGGAAAATAATATCACAAAAGGAAACCTTTCCCACCCATCCAAGGAGAAAAGGCAGGAAGCTGAATCTATAAAGGGAAAAACTAATGCATCAAGTTTTTCAGTAGCAAAGGACAGCATCAAAGAAACAGAGAACACAGGCAAATTGGGCAGCATCAAAGGGTAATGCACAGAGAAAGGTTGCCTGCAGACAGAGGAAGATAGAAAGGGAAATCCAGAAAGCAGAAATCAATTAAGCACATAAATCTGAAATCCAGGGCAGAGGAACAAGAAACAGGAACTAGGCACAAAAGCTAGGAACAAGCAACAAGGGACCAGTCACAACAGGAACACTGCAACAATGACCAGCGCTGGACTGAAGCAAACTGAGGCTTTTAAAGCTGCTTAACGAGCACACCCCTCAGGTGTGCCGCCTGCTGCACCTGCAGCCACAGGTGTTGCCTATCCTCCACCCAACCTTGTCCTGCAAGGGAAGAGGTGAAGCAGTGAGCCAGGCATTCTGGGAAGCATAGTCATTAGATTAAAGTAGCATGCTGGCTGCCAAAAACCTGGAATGGGTCCGGAAGGGAAGTAACTTGGAAAATAAGGTTTTAGCGCTCCCAATTCATCACAGCACTGTAGCATAAGGTTTGGCGGAAATGTCCAGTAGGGAATAAACCCCAAAACATGCCCCCAAGTGACGGGAACGGGAGCGAAGGGAGCGAGCCGTGACAGTATACCCCCTCCCACGGCCGACTCCAGGCGACCGTCACCCGCACAAAACATCTTCCTTCCATGACAGGAGCGCTTTGTCTTCGGAGGTGGCACTGACGGAAACGATGACCCGCGGGCAAAAGCAGAGGGACTGGAATGAATAGAATCAGGCCGCAGTCTAGAAGAGCCATAGGCAGGTTTTCGGTGAGGAAGAGACTTATGGGTCGAAGAAAGGCATGAAGGACTTGCAGGACCCGAAGCAGAGTTGGAAGGTCCAGGAAGCTCAGACACTGGGAGCGAACACTCATACATCATTGAGGAGGGAGGCAGGCTGGTGCAACATGCTTTAGACAATGGTAGATGCTCTGGTAGCCTCCCTGCCGAGAGCGGACACACAGGGGGTGAGAAAATAGCAGGTTTCAGGAAATGTTCATGTTCAGAAAAAGAAGGTGGAGGTAGAGGTTCGGATCTTCTCCCGTCATCCATCTGGGTAAAGGCCTGTGGTTGAGGATGACCAAGGTTCGACTGCATCTGTTCCACGCCTTGGGGGCCTGGAAGTCCAATGGGTTGTACGAGGCTGGCACTCCTGGTGTCAGTCATGTAGCCACCTTGTTGCACGTGGGATACAACCTCAGGGACGTTTCGCATACTGATAGGAGTGCTAGACGCAGTACTTGGTACATCAGGCACACTCGCAGCAGGAGCAATAACAGACACATTTTGAACTGCAGCAGTCATACCCTTCCTTTGGCTACTTGCACCCGACTGGTGCTGCAGCTGGGGGGCCGTGCCCGTCCCCTCCCTCAGGCTCATGTGGGATCCGGCAACAAGAAAGCTGTCAAGCGGCTGATCCAAACCGGCCCCCAAATGCGAACCGTCCAGCCCGCTATCCTGGTCGGCTACTTGTTCGGTGACTGGGCCATGGCGGATGATATCAGTCTCCCTCTCGTAACACTCCAGGCAAGTCCAACGGCCTTGCATTTAAGGCCCTCCCGAGTCGTGATCCAACTTGATGTTTCTGAAGAGAGAGGTGGCAGAAGTCTCAGACTCAGATGTTGCATATTCGGGAGGCGCTGATGCTACAGTCAAGCAGTTGGGAGAATCAACTTGTGTAAAAGGCAGGCATTCTGGTGATCCCCCTGAAGCATAAGAAGGGCAGGCTGGACGTTCATCCGTAATAAATGGTTGGGATTCAGGAGGTAACTCTGAAGTAGAAGAATATGCAACATGATCAGACAGAGTAGACAGGTGCACCTCCGATATTGGCAGTGAGGCTGAGCAGGATACAGGTCTCTCATGAACTGAAGCCAAACTAGCAGTAGGCTCTGGGACTGAAGACATGCACTCAGGATGTGCTACCGGAGGCTCCATGGCTGAAGGATAATCCGCTGGATGAGTCACTGTAGCCAAAGACAGGCATGCCAGAGGAACTTCTGAGGCTGAGGGTATGCAAGCTGGAGCCGTCTCGTTAGCTGAAGACAAACTTGTCAAGGTCTTTGGCTCTGACCACGTACATGGTGAAGGCTCTTGAGTGACTGGCAGACATAGCAATTGTTCATTGATTGAAGACACGTGTGTCAACGATGACTGCAGAGCCGTGGACTGGATAATCGAAGAGTCAATGGTTGTAGGAGGACAGACTGAAGTCCCAGAAGTCGACAGACATTTGTGGCTCAGGAATGGAAAGCACCTTTAGGGCGGTTGACTCCTTGGCACCAGTAACCAAAGACTGAGCTGTACCCATGCCGTCCCTCTCCTTAGTGGATGACACAGAGTCTCTTCCTTTGTAGAAGTCAAAATCAACCAGAGGAATCACCATAGTAAAGTCTCTGTTAATCAGGATTTCGTCAAATGTCCATTCCTCTGTTTTAGCTTCTGAAAGTGGCATATTAACAATCAACAGTTCAGGAATCGCATGCCTGGTCTTTGGTTCAGTATACTGTGGAATGAGTCTATCAAAACAAGAATTCTGTACTGTCTTTGACTGTTCGTTGTGACAAAAATTGGCAGAAGGAGGAGCGAACACAGAGGTAGCATCGTTTTCCACATCAGCTTGAATGTCTACTTCAGTCTCAGCAGCTAGATCAAGGGCAGAACCTAAGCCTACAGTAGTGACTGATTCTGTGTATGCAACCATTGTGGATTGTGTTTGGAAATCAGAAGCTTGTATGTGTTCAAGCTCAGAATTATGACAAACTGCTACACAGGAAATCTTAGGTAAAGAAGTGGCTTGTAAGTCTTCAGCTAACAGCAATTCCTGACAAACGGTAGAACAATTGTCAGAACCTGTGCCCTGAATAAGTACTGTGCTAGAAAAAGGACTTTCCTTCCCAATAGATTTTACATATTGACAAGTATCATGACCTACAAAAATCTCCGCACTCAGGGACTGAACATTCAACGGATAAAGTTTGAGGTGTATTCAGAAAAGACTGTAAGGTTTTATTCTCCTCTAGTAAAGTAATGTATTCTTGTCTTAACTCCTCAAGTTCAGCCTTTAGCATGCCCCGCCTTAACTGTACATCCCTATCAGTAGGCACAGGGGAAGGCATGGTGGCATCAGGGCTGGATCCTGCCCTAGCCATCCGGATGTGCACTGATTGTACATTGTCATTTACTGCTTGCAGGTTTTGTGATCTATACTCTCTCTTACCGACTTGGTCTGTGTTTCCCTTAAGCAGACTATTGACATCAGACCTCTTGGCATTAGGGACTACAGTAAGTACTTGTGCAGAGGAGTAAGCTGTAGACTGAGGGCTGAAAACAGAAGATATGCAAGGAACCCCTCCATTCTTTATGTTTGAATCATGAAACTGTTCAATCTGAGGTAAAGCACAACCGGAATCATGGGGTTCAACAACAGAGGTACTCGTGTGTAATAAATCTAGCAGTGTGTTGTTTTCCGCTGCTAAGGCTTGTGCGGACATAGAATCTGGATCAAAATTAAAGACAGAACTAGGATCAGGCAATGTACGATGGGCCATCCTGTGGGAGAAATACTTTGCACGTAAATACCCATTCGTGACAAGGAGTTCATTTAAGTCAGGATCAGTGATTTGATTGTCACAGGTAAACGTAAGGGAAGCTTTCTATACAAACTTGTTAGTGGCCTTGCTGCCTTTCTTTCTTAAACTGGCCATATTCAAACGGGAATAACGGCTGGTCATTCTGTTAAGAAAGGAAGAAGGCAATGAATATGGCAAGGGAAATGTGCACGGAATCGCACAGTGAACAACTTTGAATCTAACAACGTGCATACAATACCCAAGACTTGTGTATACTAAAACCCAGGAGTGCAAATAGAGTGAAACAATAATACCAATATATGAAAAGGGATGTGGGGTAAGCACTTAGAACCTCCTTATGACTGAAAGGAAAGTCGGCAAACTCCTTACCCACTATGCTATTACAGATACTGACAGCGCTAAGCCCACGTAGAGGGCAAGCAAGGACAGGATCTGTGAGCTGACACTCTGGATGATACTGAATAAGGAACTTAGAAACAGTACTCACGAAGACCGGAAAGACCACTTGAATGTCATTAAACCCACAAACCCAGTTGATCAAACAGGGACCCAGAAGGCTATAACAGCAATGGGTGGGGGATAACTAAATACATAAGACCCAAGTCAAGGGACAAGTAGGAATTGCGATTATAGAATAGTGAGGAAAACAAAAGGCATTCACACAGGGACTAGTTACAACAGCACCCCACACCTAATAATAAATGGGAAATAAATGTAGAAGTGCAATGGAAAACATGGAATGGATCCCAATAGAAAGTAAGGATCAGGAGCAGGGAAAATGATATCACAAAAGGAAACCTTTCCCACCCATCCAAGGAGAAAAGGCAGGAAGCTGAATCTATAAAGGGAAAGACTAATGCATCAAGTTTTTCAGTAGCAAAGGACAGCATCAAAGAAACGGAGAACACAGGCAAATTGGGCTGCATCAAAGGGTAAAGCACAGAGAAAGGCTGCCTGCAGACAGAGGAAGACAGAAAGGGAAATCCAGAAAGCAGAAATCAATTAAGCACATAAATCCGAAATCCAGGGGTGAGGAACAAGAAACAGCAACTAGGAACTAGGCACAAAAGCTAGGAACAAGGAACAAGGGACCAGTCACAACAGGAACACTGCAACAATGACCAGCGCTGGACTGAAGCAAACTGAGGCTTTTAAAGCTGCTTAACAAGCACACCCCTCAGGTGTGCCGCCTGCTGCACCTGCAGCCACAGGTGTTGCCTATCCTCCACCCAACCTTGTCCTGCAAGGGAGGAGGTGAAGCAGTGAGCCAGGCATTCTGGGAAGCATAGTCATTAGATTAAAGCAGCATGCTGGCTGCCAAAAACCTGGAATGGATCCGGAAGGGAAGTAACTTGGAAAATAAGGTTTTAGCGCTCCCAATTCATCACAGCACTGTAGCATAAGGTTTGGAGGAAATGTCCAGTAGGGAATAAACCCCAAAACATGCCCCCAAGTGACGGGAGCGAAGGGAGCGAGCCGTGACACATTTGCACTCGGCCTGCCTTACTTTCAACCTAGTGCTTTTTAGTTTATCCGAATACCACGGTTGAGAGGACAATCTGCGCAGTTGTACAAACCTCAAAGGTGCAAATGTGTCTGCCCGCCTTTCCAAGGATATGAGACAGTTGTGACAGAGATATGGGGTGGGTGGTGCAATTAGCAGTAACTAGTGAAACTAGGCCTTGGGTATCCACATTGCGGCAACAGCGGAGCCAAATTTTGGGTACCACAGGTTTAGCAGGGGGACCTGCGTCTCTAAGCAGACCGGTTATAAGAACCTGGCATTTGGACATCTCCTTGGCTACGTCTCCTCCTAGAGCATGGGCAGGCTTTCTCCCAATGTATCCGGGTTTGGCTAGCCAGCAGTTTGGTTAACACGGTGAACACCTTCTCCCAATTGGCGATCTCCCTGCTCCTGCAGGAAGTGCTGAGGAACGCGTCCTCTTGTTTCTGATCTGCTCTGGACTGAACTGTAGCTGCTGTGCTCTGCTTTGGTTCACAGATTATTTTGTCAGGATTTGAACTTTTTCTCCTATGACTTGGCCCTTCTGATTGGTGGGCCTTGATGTGGATGTGTCCCTGGTTTGATATTGGTTCCCCCTAATAGTTACTGATATCCATGATTTTGCTCCCCTTTTTTGTTTACACTTTCACAGGCCGTATGCAACATTGCTGCTATTTTAGAAATGCTACAACCGAATGAATACAGATGTGGATTGGCATAGTTCACTGTTCTAGGCGCAGTTTCAGACCGCACGGTCCACCCATTACAGGTCACGCAACCAGGAACTATTATGCCTCCTTAAGAAGTTCAATATTCAGCCAAACAAGTTGTTTTATCCACATCACTTCATGATTTCAACAAATGAACACTTTCTCCATAATTGTGTCTTTTGTCACTTCGATTAATGTTTTCATTAGTTTGTTCGTTCATTCATTTTCTTATTCCATAATTGCTTCTTGGCTCGCATTTAAACACATATGTCTTGGTTACCTTCTTCCAATTCGGTGTTAGATGCGTGTGTTTTGTTTCGTTCTGTTTGATATTCAGTAAAAACAACTTTCACTTCTTTCATTGAATTTGGTATATAAATAAAGGTACTTGTTGCCTATATTTACTTGCTCAATAAAGAAAACTTTGTATGTTTCATTCAGTTCAGTATTCAATAAAGTTATTTGTGTTGATTTCATTCAGCTCGGTATTCAGTAGAGATAACTTTCATTCGTTTCATTCATTTCGTTCATGTGATTTTATCACACCGCTAATGTGTTTGCAGGTTTTCGGAGCTCCAGGGTGAGTAAAGTGTCTGCGATGTTGCAGCCCCTCCACACGGATTTTCCCATTCTGTGGGAAAGCCTGTCTGCCGGGTGCTCCTCGCAGCACACTCCGGCTGTCGTGCTGAGCCTCGCTGTTCCGTCTTTTCTCCAGGGTCTTCTCCGACCTGCGATATTCTTCCGGCAGGCTCCCTACAGACTCAGCAGGCATTTCAGCGTCTCGGCTTCTCTTGCTCCCGCACGGCTCCTTCTTCCACTGTCTCCTCTTCCAACGCTCTTCTTGATACTTCATAGTTCCACCTTTTATACACCTGTGGTCCAGTAATGGACTGCAGGTGTGTTTCATCAATTACTGGTGCCTGTCTCATTAGTAGGACATGCCTGACCTTCATGCATCTTCTTTGTCCCAGTCCCAAAAGGGTGAGAGTAGGTAGTGTTTACTACTTTCAGTTGCTTATTCTTCGTGTCAGTACTTGAATGGGGAAATGGTGCAATATTCATATCTTTCAGTTTCTTCCTCATGTCCGAACTTTAAGGTCTTTTAATAGGGGAATGATGGGGAAATACTTTATAATGATGCAAGAAGGTCGGGAAGTGTCCATTTGGTTTCTCCATGCATCTCGGGAATACTGCTTTTAATCAAAAGGTATCTCATCTCCAATTTTTCTCCTCCTGTGTTTGACCCGTCTAGGATGACAATGGGCCTCATGACGACCCTGGCGGTCCGGAAATAACGGTGGCGGTAAACCCGCTGCCACCGTTGTTTCCGGACCGCCTGATCCACAACCCTGCAGGCGGGAGGTGATGTTCCCGCCAGGTCTGACCTGGCGGGTTTAACACCTCCCGCATGCAGGCGGACGAGGAAACACCGGCAGCATTACAAGATGCTGCCGGTGTTTCCATGATCCCGATTCCCATCGAGTCCCATAGGACTCAATGGGAATGGGGATTTACACCATTCCGCCTCCGTGATTCCCGGAAAACCGGGGTTGTAATGCCCCGGTAATTCCGGGAATCACGGAGGCGGAATGGTAATAAGAGTCCGGCGGTAACCAGGCGGTTTTACCGCCGGACTCGTAATGAGGCCATATCTCTTATCCCTCTTAGGGCCCGAAGAAAAGGGTGAGCAACCCCATGAGCACTTCTGGGATAGGGTTTCCTACAGGAAAGGAGGATTTGGAATAGTGTGTCTCACCTAAGGCTAACCCACCTCTAATCCCAGAGGACCCTCTATCCAGGTGATCCTCCCTCTCTTGCGATGGCCTTTCCCTGGCTACCTGCAGAGAGGATACTGAGGGAGTAGATGTGAGCACCCCTAGGTTTCTCTCAGTAACTAAAGTCTTTTTAGGCGTGTTTGTTATTTTTAAGATCTGGAAATGACATTCTGAATTTTTATGTATTTGTTGTTTTTATGGCCTATTGCCAAAATAATAACTACTAAACGCACCGGGAAAACAAAAACACCTTCTACTCTGATAAAGGACTCTGGAAAAAACTCTACACATATGTTTATTAAATAGAAAGACATATAAAAAAACATTTTATTTTCTCTCACAATTTAAAAAGCACTAGACATAAGTCTAGTATAAACACGCAATACTTGAATAATGCGTCACTCCATCTATTTGCACATTGTTACTAGTTCTCCATAAACAATTGCTGTTGTTGTTTGCCTATAATCTATTGAGTGCATGTCTCTAGTCTATTGAGTGCATGCCTCTAGTCTATTGAGTACATGACACTTTAGTGTTTTCGGCACATGGCTGTCCACTATCACAGTGCAGTACCATTGACTGCGGAACCTTCTTTTTCACTGTGTGTTCCACACATTTTGCTGGCTGTTGTGTTGTTCCTAAATAATAGAATCATTGTTTTTGCAATCCGTGCCTCGTCAGAGGGAAGGTGAATTGTATATAGCCAATGCATGCATATTTACCACATGTCTCTGAAAATAGGGTGGCAGACTATGACATCCTAATCTCAGGCCGCTGGTTTAGGGTTTTGCTTAAGTTATTCTGATGGGGTTTAGTTCCCTAAGAACATAACGTGTTAGATGGGTGGGCATTGACCATTCTGAGACAGGTTGTCCTTGTAAAACTGGTGACATAGAAGCATTTGTGTTTTTCCATCAGTTCTATGAAAGGGGAGTAAGTGTTTCTTGCCCTTGTTCTGAATGGTGAGGGTTCATTAATGTATTTGCTTTCTGACCTAGCCACATGGTTTACGATTGATTTCTTTGTCAACAGCTCTGACTATTAGCATGAAATGGATTCAAATAACAGAGCTGATTGCCATGTGTAGCTAGTAAGGGATACATGAAACACTTTTAAGTGTTACATTATATAAGAGTACATTTTAGTAGTATATTCTTTAAAAATGAACATGTTAGTCTAATGGAAATGTGCATTTGATTTTATTTCTACTTTGATGGAGAAAAAACGGAATAAAGAAAAGTGAATTGTAAAATTAAAAAGGCATTGCAGGTTTTGGATCCTCCCAATTATAGCCCCTTTCCCCATGTGATGTCACAAACTTTATCCCAAAAATGGGATTGTCTTTTTTTTGTTTGTGGTCGGGGCGGGTTCATACGTTTTCATAAAGCTCTAGTTATCTCAAACAGTGTTGTGAAGTCTAAACTCAACTACATAGTGGCTATCGCAAACTCTGTAATTACAGGTTAGGTTCAGTGAAGGTGGCTTTGCACCTAACCCTTGTAAGGACCTTGCTTCTGACAATCCTTTTGTGGTGTGGTTCAAATCTATCCAACGGTTTGTTTTAAATCTAGCCAAAAGCAGCCTGTAAAATAGTAGGCTGTAGTCGGATGTAGGTTTAACAATTTTAAGATTTATTGCGGTTTTAACCTAAACAACAGCTCTCCTTGTGCACATCAAACAGTATTAGTTTTCATGAGGTTTGGTTTCCGTGAAAGGGTTAATGAAGTCCAGAGTTCAAAAGAAGCTCCACTTGGCTTCTCGCATCTTTAAAAGGGAAAATAAAGTCAACTTAATTCTTTTTCTTCACGGACCTTAGCCTTCAGTCAGACTCACCCTCTGTTCACTGGGTTAAGAAAACAACAAGACAAAAATCCACACAGAAGGCAGAGTCCTTGATTAATGGTTGACGGCTGGCGCTTCTCCTCAGCGAGTCCGCCTCTGATAGGGATCTCCCCTGTGCCTCTCAGTGAGCCTTCTAGCACGCCCAGTCGCAATCACCTTTCCATTCCTCTCTGGTCTCCGGCTCGACTTGCAGCTGTAATCAGAAACACCTGGTGAGCTCTCTGTTGCTGCATTTAAGCCCCTCTCTGCTCCTCCCCTCCCTTCAGTCTCCAGCCAGTTTTCCCTCCCATTCCCCACACCTGCAGGGCGTTTTCTTTCCTCATTCCACCCAGTTTCATGCACTGTTTGACCCCACCCTGTATGTCTCTGGGGCCACCCATCTACATGCGGGCTGACTGCATTGTACCAGTGCCAGTCTCTGGTACACCTATTTCCATGCTGTATGATTGGGTTGTACCTATGCCGTTTTCCCTTTTTAATTCTGTCTCTGCCCCCTCCTTGGTTTCGTTTCTCGTGGTGGTTTCTGGGACATGTAGTTTTCTTTTGATTTGCTGTGTTAACCTTTTGTTGGCTGGGTCTCATTACTAGAATAAGGTCCTCCCTAGGTTCTGTTGCCTCTTTGACCACCTCACACAGCCTAAAACCTGGCAGCCATATGCACATGACCCTCCTTGTTTTCAGGGACTTGACTGGCAGCATGTGCCATAAGATGTGTCCCGAGTCCAAGCATACAGTGAAGTGCAACTAAATTGGTTTGTTCAAATACATCCACTCTCACTGGTTTAAGTAGCTGCACGCATGTTTGAAGTGGCTGTCATTGTAGTCCAAGAGCACCATGCTGCAAAGTTTATTAAAAGAGGCATATTACATCCCCCAAACTAAAACACGATTTTGGATTGTAGGAGGGGTCACAGTGGGTTGCAATATGCCCCCAAAACTGTGTAACAAACAGCCATTCCTGATGGACCTGATGACTCAGATCACTGGATTGTCCACCCCAAGGGGCAGGATCCAAAAGCCACACCCATAAGTATATTCCCTGTGTGTCCCAAGCCTGCATGTGCATATGCATATTTTGAGCATGTGATCCATGGTTAAGTGCATTCTAAGCATATTATGTGGTTGTATTGTCTATGTGCTTGCATATTTGTCGGGCGCATTAGCTCTGCATACTTTAATTCTGTGTATAGTGTTTGTGTGTATGGTGCTTATGTACATTCAGTTTGAGTGTATGGTTTGTAGTTCTCCTGTATGTGCCTATTCTGGGTGACGCATTCATCCTTGCGTACATTGCTGTCTGCCTCCCCTTTGGCCATGCCCGAGGCAAAGTTTACATTGGGTGTTGGCTATGACCAGTGGCATCTTTCTGGTTTGTGTGAGGGGAGGGATGCAGAGTGAAGGTGCTCATCCCCATATACCAATCCCAAATAAAGAATAGAAGAACACACCCCAGTAGGGAATGAGACCAAGAGATAGATTCGTGTTAGGCAGAAACCTGTGCAGTTCCCTTAGGGACCACTGCAAAAGATTTAAGACTACAGGTGTTGGCAGTAAACCCACTTGGTAGCAGTCTGTACCACCCAGATTTACCTGGTAGCTGTGGCTGAGCAGTCAGACTTCCCTCAAGAAGAGTTAGGCAGTATGGAAAGTATACACAATAGGCACTCAGATACAATAATACAAGCAAACACTGACCAGAGCTTTGGTATCAAAGTATATAATTATTTATTTAAAAACACACAGTTTGAAACACTCCAGCACTCTTATTGTAAAATATTCTAAACACAGTTACTATTGTAATAAATACACCCCTTTTTCCTTATCAGATAAGTCGCAGTAAAACACCACTTATTTTCATACAGAGGTGAGCGCTTAACTAGATTGCACTCCAATAAGTTTGTGAGAAAGGGAGGGAAAAAGACAGAATATGGAAAGGTACACCACTCTAAGATTCAGGAATACTATTAGCAAGGCAGAAGAGCAAAAGTCACTGGTGAGCCAAAGTCCAAAGGCTGGGCCCACTCTTAGAGAGAGCAGACCACAAATGCGCCCAAGATCACACAGTTACACTAGGCTTAGAAAGTCTTGCAGAGGGTTCAAAAAGAGTTTAGAGAGGCTTAGGAAAGTTTAGCCAGATTACCCCAGGCTAACCCAGGTTCGAAAGCCGGGGGCTAAATCTACCCCGTACAGTCGGTAGCAAGGGAAGCCAGGCGGGACACGGTACCTTAAGTGGGAAGGATCCTCCAGCGGTGGCAGTTGTTCCTGGTAGTGGGTGCAAGTTGCGTCGTCGTCCAGGGGAAGAGAAGATCTCGACTTGGAGGAAAGATGAAGGTCGTTGCACTACCAGGGCAGAAACCAGCCGCGGAGTTTTACGGTTAAAGGTGGTACCTTTGTTTCACGGTCGTGGTAAAACGTGGTATCCCGGTTGCCGGGGTGCTTGGCACAGGCAAGGCGGCCACGAGGTACGTCGGGAAAGGGAAAAGACAGTGAAACTGGTTATCCCCACCAGTCAAAGGAAGAAGACTCTCCGGCGGGAGATCTCCTCTGTCGTTGGGAAAAGTGGTGAGGCAGTCCAGCAGGGTTCCACCGGTGGTGGTGTCGTGGCAGATCAGCTCAGCTTCTCCCTCGTCGGATTCTTAGGTCCTGTGGCGACTTCTGAAGTTCCAGTCCCCAAAGCCCTGCTTTTATGCAGCAAACCCCCATTCACTCAGCCTAGCTGTCACTCAAACATGCTAAGTGGTGAGCCGGCCGGCTCACCACTTGGGCCAATCAGGATGGCGTGCGACTTGAGTTGCCTTGGCAACTCAGTCCAGGGTGCCTAAATTTCCCTCCACCCCGTCCTAAGTACCCCAGACAGAGTGGCACCACTTTGGAGGGCTTCTGTGGAGAAGCCTGCCAAAAAGTGGAACAAAGGGCTCGACTTGGGTTGGGGTCACAGAAGAGAACACAAACGCCATTTTAGAATCAAGTTTTGGCAAAAAATACCAACCGGAGAATTAATATTAATTAAATAAACCGGCGGTATGTTCGAGGCTACTGTAAATAATTAAATAAAGGTAGTAGCCTAAAACACTGGGAAATCCCATAGGAGAATATTCGCGGTTGAATATAAAAAGTAGTATCCACTGCCACCAGCCAAAACTCGATCCGGGGGGACGGAGATGTGCCCCCTCGACTAACAGACCCTGGGGCAATCAAATTGCCCCAGCCAGTACGTCCACAATATGATGGTTTGTACTGGTTCTGTTCAGAATTTAAGACTAGTAAAGTCAATGGTGACTTTACATGCCCTGGGAGACAGTAGTCAGTCCCAGGGTATGGAGTCTATACTGGGGATCACTATGACACCCCTGTGTCACTGCACTGAGGGTGCTGTGTAACACAAATCACAAAAACACATGAAGCCCTATGGAGTAAAAGACCCCATAGCCCATTAAACACTTCTAGATTCAAAGAAACACACTCAAATCATGTCCAAGATTGAGGGTAAAAGAGTCTCACTCTTGGCAGGAGAAAGAAATAAACCCCAAAAATCCAGCAAAGCTGCTGGGGGACTCACTAGGTTAGGAAATTCAGCCTAAACAGAGAATTCTCCCTAACAATTCCAAGTTGAACAAAGTTTATATTAAATAAATGATGCACGCAGAGAACTCCGCTGCCCGCAGAGCGCTCTGCCAAACATTACATGAGCAGCATATTATGCACCCAAAAAATGTCACAAGTGATGTAATGATATATAGTACAAAATATAAGTTTCAATTGGTTGATCGCATTGGCACAGTATGCTGTATAGGCAATATCAGACTCCAACTGGTCGCTGGGGCGATCAGTAAGCACGTGGGTCAGCTGTGCTCATCTTCACAGTGTCGATGTCAGGCTTGGTTCATGAAATTTTACATTCCTGGCTAATCTAAACTACACAATAGTCATTGACATGCAAAGAATAATGTTAGACAAAAGACATTACTTAGATGGGGGCTGTTTAGGAGATGAAGTCAGATATTTGCACATTCTAACCCTTGGGGCTCATTACGACACTGGCGGTAGCTGTGCCTGTAAAACAGGCACGACTGCCGTGTTATTAATTTATTTTTCCGGTGCCCAGGAATGGGCAATTACCGGGTCATTACGGCCTTGCCTGACCCGGTAATCGCCCATTCCTGGGCGCAGGAAAATGTTCTTCCCCATTCCAATTGAGCCCTGTTTGCAACAATTTCGCAGTTATCATTTCATACAGAATTTACATGTGGGGGTCCAATGGACCCTTCTTCCCTTAAAAGGGCCTGGAATGTGTCCATGCCCCAGGCAAAGTGCACCACCTGTGGCCACAGGTCGTGACCTTTGGCCGGTTGGGGGAGGGGGTTGCTGGAAATTGCTTGAAGGTTATGCCCCAGACAAAGTGGCTACGAGCCACTTTGTGTGAGGATATGGGGGCTCATTGTGAAAACTGCCCAGAAGATTGAATGCTCATGAGCTGGTGGTAACTTGAAAATAGAATTAATCCTTTCCTGCTAGTGGTGCCCTCAGATCTCCTTCACAGCAACCTTATTTATTGATAGCAACTTCCTATAGCATGAACCCTTTATCCCTATTTCCTGCCCAATTCAGTACCACCAATTTCATGGATTGTTGTCAAGGACTGTATCTGCTCAATCACCATTTTTTACCCTAGCAAAATGTCCTCACCCTCTGCATGTGGCCCGTCCTACTGAGCTGCCCTTCCAAAGAACAATGGGAAGGGAGGTTTACACTGTTATAGCCGGAATCAATATGACCTAACAGTTCAGTGAGATAATGGACCTGCTGCAGGGCAGACATTTGTGTGCAAACCGTAGATCGCAGTCAGGAAAGGCTTACCCTTTTCACTGAATTGGGAAATAACATTTGCATCGGTAAAATTCCAGTTCTGGTTTGTGCTACCGTTCTTTTCTAGGGTTGGATTCCCCAAAGAAAGTCTAACTGACCTGGGGACAAATTTCATGAGTAATCATATGGGTGAAATAAAGGAATTGCTACATATTACAGCCTAAAGGACCTCGGTTTACCATCTCCAAACCGACGGATTGATAGAAAGCTGTAATCAGACGCTCAAGATGATTCAAAGAAAGTTAGACGAGGTTGGGAAAGATTGGGACTGCATTATGCGCTGGGCACTGTTTGCGGTGAGAAAGACCTCTCAAGCATCTACTGGATTCTTCCCCTTCGAATTAATTATTGTATGGTTGAGAGCCAAGAGATGTCTTAGATATGCTCATGGAAACCTGGGAAGAAAGAGGAGAAGCACCAATACCTCTTTCACAGCCAGCCACCCAGTTATAAGAGCACATGAATCTAGTCTGAACTCTAATTCATACTCATATGGAAAAAGTTTAAGAACAACAGAAGCTTGCCTATAATAAAAGGGTAACTCTTAGATCATTTTCCGTAGGTCAAAAAGTTCTGGTTCTTTTACCTACCTCCTGAAAATAAACTGGTTTAAAAATGGCACGGCTCGTATGAAATACTAGAGCAAACTGGAACATGTACTTATAGGGTAGCCCAACCTGACAGAAGACAAAAGACCCACTTCTACCATGTACATTTCCTGAAAGAATGGGAAGCGAACGCTTCTGCCTCTAACTCTTCCATGTTATCCTGTTTGGTACCCCAGGAGAGTGATAACCATTGCCTCCGAACTACCTAAAGCCAGACAAACAAATTTAAATTACCTTGTTACTGCTTTCCCCGACGTATTTTGTGAAAAACTAGGCAGAGTACATGGAACTTATCATTACATCAGAACCCCAAAAGAGAAAGTTGTTCATCCAAAACCAGACTCTCAGAGACGCCAAAGAAAATAGTAATTGAGGAGTTTCAGAATATGCTGAAGGATAATATTGTCATGCCCATGGTCTTCCCCCATTCTGTAGGTAACCAAACCAGACCAATCTTGGAGATTTTGCATAGATTTTAGGCAAGTCAACGCCATCTTCGCCTTTGATGCAAATCCTTTGCCACGCATCGATGACTTAAAAGATAAACTGGGAAATGCAGTGTTCTTGTCAACTCTAGATTTAACTTGAGGGTATTGGCAGGTTCCTGTACACGGACCTGATAAGGAAAAGAACAGCCTTCTCAACAACAATAGGGCTATTTTAATTTAATGTTCTCCCTTTTGGTCTCCATGGGGCCGCAGCAACTTTTCAATGACTTATGGACAGAATACTACAACCCTATTCCGATTTCTGTGGGGCCTACATTGACTATATAGTTATCTACAGTAACACCTGGGAGGACCACCTTTCCCATCTTTACACTATTATGAGATCTCTTAGAGGCCTGATTGACTGCCAACCGCAGGAATTGTAAGTTGGCTCAATCGGCCGTAAAATATATGGACTTTCCTCGTGGGGAATGGTAGAGTACTGCCTCAGCAAGAAAAAGTGAAAACTGTCCTAGATGCCCCTACACCCAAGATTAAAAGAGACCTTAGAGCACCCTTGGGCTTGATTGGGTATTATCGCATGTTTATCTCAAAACATTTCTGACAAAACATCCCGGTTGACAGACAAATTACGAAATGCAGAACCGCAGAAAATGTGCTGATGAGGATGATGTTTTTATAATAACTTCAAACAAACATTGGGCCTCATTACGAGTTTGGCGGTAGCCGCCAAAGTCGTGAAATTACCGCTAATGGGCAATTACAGGGGTATTACAACCCCAGCGGACCCGGCAATTGCCCATTGCCGGGTGCTGGTAATTATTAGTCCCCATTCCCATTTGGGCTTCATAGGGCTCAATGGGAATGGGGAGGACGGTAGCACCGGCACCGTTAATAAGGGTGCCAGTGCTACCGTCATGTTCTGCGAGCGGATGCTGGTGCGCCTGCCAGGTCCGACCTGGCAGGCAGACTGACATACGCTCACAGAACTCGTAGTATGGCGGTACGGTAGCAACGGTGCCGGTAGCTTACCGGCACCTTTGTTACCGTACCACCATATTTGTAATTAGGCCCACTGTGTCAGAACCCCAAATTGAAAGTGGCAGTCTTCTTGAAAGAGCTTGTTTTACAGACTGATGCCTGCCTGATGGAAGTAAGTCATGGTATCAACAGTAAGAAAGACACAAGTTACCACAGTGGAAGGGTATTTATTGAACTTCGAAAAAGGTTTGATAAACGCCTATCAAATCCTAAATCTACAGATGGGAGCAAGCTACGACCATCAAATTATAACGCAGTCCTAGTGGTGTCTTGTCAAAATAAAAGGAACTATACTAATAAACCTATTGCCAATCCTTAACTTTAAATACAAATAATGTGGGAAATAGTGTTACGAAAAGAAAGAAAGTTTCACAAAATGATATGTCAGGATGTTCAGACATTTGGCCTCTCTTCCCCACGTTTTCAGCACGGGACAAGTCGGATCAATCAACCGTAGCGCAGTCTCGGGCTTCTCTAGCACAAGGATACAGTTCAGTCATTCGCATCTCTTTGCTTCTCAAAGTCTGTTCATTTAGAGGGCCTGATGCACAGGGACGTTTTTATGGGAGGGCAAAAGGGGCACTTGCCCAGGGCCCCCACCTTGGAGGGGGCCCCCAAGGCTGCCTGATCTAAAGAAGTAAGATTCCTTTGTTCACCAGACTTAAATAGCACACACAAGGATATTGTATTGCATGGTGCTGAGGCTCTAGATCTATTGCCTGTCTGTTTTGGAAAGTACATTTTACCTCAATCAATTCATCATGTAATGCTTTCTGTGTTCACTGTGGTATATATAGTTTGTGTGTTCCTTGCGGCACAGCTCCTGTAGCATTCTTTCCTTCCTGTGGGCATTGTGTTGATAATGTGCAACAGCCACATTTAAAATGCATACTGGTAAATTGAGTGCCACTATGGTTCAGAAGTTAGCTCAGTGTGTTAAGCACTCATTGTAGTGATATGTGTCACTATGCAAGATTAGAATTGCACATTCCTGTAAGGCTGGCTGAGCCTTTCCTATGTCCGAAGCTTATAAACCTGCCTGCATATGTACTTGGTCTTGCAGCATTACAGGTGCTATAATCAGCAATATACCTGCACCAGATAGCAGTTGCTTTAAAAACGAACATGTCATCCTTATGGTGAAGGTTTAGAAATTGGTATGCTCAGACGGGGTGTTGTAAAATCTAGGCAATCGCCTCCAACGATGAACATAAACTGTTAGTCCAAGAGATGAATAAGTATCAGAATTTGGAACCAAGGCATTCATGCTTGTATCTTGGCTTTGCCAGCAGACAATGCAGTGATCCTATCAATCATCTTATATCTCGTACATTAGTGTACTGTCTTCTGTGAAGGTTGGCTCCCTGCATGCTGGTGGCATCGTTTAGCCCATTACTTGATCTTTCTTCTTATGTAGGCTATTTGAGTGGAAGGGGTGGTAGACAGAAGGGATTTCCTTCTCAGGGTATGATCTTCAAAGCAGCCTCACTCATGGTTTCACTGGCTATAGTGAGGCTTCCACTATAATAGTGAGCTTTGATCTCCAATGGCAACACTATTTGAGAACTATGTTCCACTTAAAATCTCAGTCTGTCTGGATACAGAAACCTTCCTGGTAGCTTCTATTCTACATCCACTATCCATGCTATGGTACGTGTAGCTTTCTCCTTCCTACCAAATGGTCTGCTCTATCCATGCTTGAGCACGTTTGCATTCTGTGAGGCAGCACATGTGAGATCTCTGTCTATTCTGGGTTACCTGTACCTTTTACATACAGTCCTGCATTAATACTACAGGCTGCATACCTTCCTTGATTCTATTGATATAAAGTCTCCTGTGTCTATGCTAGAACAGAAGTAACCTCTTCCTAGACTGATAAACAAGTAGCATTTGAAGGCCAACATTATCAGTCTGATAAGAGCAAGAAGGAAGAGGGTAAGGGGACTTAAAGGGAGTAAACATTCTTATTCTTAATGATGTGAGGCAGCATATCAATTTATGGGTTGTGATTGCGGCGGGGAGGGGGGGCATCTCAGATATTCTTGATCATTTAATTTCTTTGGTTTGGTGGAGGGGGGACCCAAACAAGTCCGTGCCCAGGGCCCCAAAAGTGCTTAAATTGGCCCTGCTGATGCAACCAATAAACGTCAAGTTATTTTCCTCTTTAAATACAAGGATTCACTTTAGGTGATTCACTATTAACTCCTGAACCCCACTCAGACGGGCTCAGATCCCTGTAGCACAATGATTGTCACTTTGGATCCCCTCATCTGGGCTCAGATACCTTTTTAACACAATTGGTCTCCTTCGGCCGGGCTCGGACCAATTTCAATTTACATCAACTATTGAAGACTTTCGAATGTGCACAGGGTTTGACTTGACCCGTTGCAGGACCACTTCGATTTCACAATTCCTTTCCTCTGAACATTTGCCACCTTTCATGTGGATACCTAACAGAGACTTTCGAATGAGCACCCACGGGGTGCCGGACCGCTCTGCTCTGCTTACTGTATCGTATTTTAGCGTCATTTGCAACATACGCTTCATACACTGTTCTCTTCAATTTTCTTTATACATTGTTCTACAATGTTGCCGCTTGCAATCTTAGTTTCCACACAGACCAGGCTGGTATCGGTCTCCCCAACTCACTGGCTGTGCTGACTTCACAGGTGCTGCTTTGTTGTAGGAGCCAAGGACAGTACCACAACGGCAAACGATTCTCCCCGCCTTGACTATCGACGCGGGAGAGCCTTGGGTACCTCCGACACACAATGCAGGATTCTTCAGCTTTGATTCCGGGTCTTACGTTTCCTATTCTCAAAGTCACATGAAAGTTAGTCTTTCGGTGAAAAGGTCAAGGGCAATTCTCCACTTGCAATCCTCTTCAATCTTGCCATCTTCTGCCCCGTATTAAACTGCCATCTTGGAACTGCTGCTTCCTTGTTTGCTTTGCCTTGCTCAGAGAGTGCTTTCATGCTCCGCCTTTATCAGTGGGGGAGTGTGATGGAAGTCAGGTGCATGTGTAATGATCAGTAATTGCCTGACCCTGCCTGACCATTGTATTGGGACACATCAGGGATACGGCTCAGGTGTTAGTTTGTTTTCTTTCACAGTGAGCTGTCTGTGATAACTTGTTTGTGTTGAAAAAGGGGGAGGGTTGAGTTCCTAAGTATCCGACCTGGTAGGATGGGGTAAAGGTGATACTGTGTCTCGCCATCCAGTGTCCCACTTCCACTCCCCGAAGAACCCTCATCCAGGTGATCTTCCCGCACTGGTGCACCCCCAGGAACTGGATCAAAAAGTGATGGCCGTGTCCTGGCCACCTGGATGACAGATACCCAGATACTAGCGGGCAAGGCACCTTCAGGTCTCTCACACTGGCTGTGTTAGGAGCCATACTATCTCAATTACATAATGGCTTAGAACATCCTATATTATTTACCAGTCGCAAACTATTTCCCAGAGAGAAAAACTGCTGTGTTAGAACTAGAAGCCCTTGCCATCAAATGGGCATCCTCCATCTCCGATACTACCTACTGGGAATTAAATGTACCCTTATTACTGATAATTCACCCTTAGTTTGCATAAGTCAGAGGACAAAATCTAACTCTCGAGCCATGCAATGGTTATTGGACTTGCAACCATAATGTTTTTCAGTCGAATATAGAAAGGGTAATGACCAGGGGAACGTTGACTTCCTTTCCCGGTTCCCTTGGAAAGCAGATCCGTCCACCTCTTATAGGGGAAGGGTATGTGAAAAACCAGAGGGTGTTTCACTGCCCAGCCCCTGGGTATCCCTTACTCAGGTGGCCCAGGCACAGCCATCGCCTTTGGATCAAGACCCTGGGGGTTCACAAGTGCGGGAGGATCATCTGGGGGAGGGGTCCTCGAGGAGTGGGGGAGAGACACCCGATGGCATAACACGGTATCCCCCCTTTCGCAATACCCCTATCCAATCCTATTTTATAGGATATTCAAACTTTGCAAATCCCCCCTTTTTCTACACAAACATGGAGCCGAGGAAGAGGAGGTCTAAGACTGAAAGGATTACCAACCATGCAATACACTGCACATGTTCCTCTAACGAGATCAGGCAGGGTCAGGCACTTGACTTTAATCACGCACACCTAATAACTATTAACTCTACCCACATGGTTAAACGGTGGAACTCTGAAACACACTTTGAGCAAGGGTTGCACAAGAAGGAGCAGTTTCTCCAGGGCTATGGTGAACCAGGCACATGAGAGCGACAAACAGAGGGGTTGAACCGAAGGGGCAGGAAGCCAGAGACCCCCCAGCGAGAGAGCGTTATTTCCGAAAGGCCGGAAGGATTGTGCACGACAGTCCAGCTGGAAGGGAGAACGACAGTCCAGCTGGAAGGGAGAAAGAGTCTTTCGAGTGATACAAGATTCCTAGCCACCCACCTGGGTGAACGGCATAGTTGGGGAGACAGTTGTAACAACCTTGACTCCTACATCAAAGCCGCGAAAGACGGAAAGCATCTTAAAGACCAGTGAGTTGAGTGAAGCAATAAAAGCCTGGTCTGTGTTTAATTGAAATCCTTGCAACAGTATCCAAGGGATGAAGTTTATGCAAGCGTCGATAAGCTGCAAGAGGAAGTGAATGCAATGCTAAAAACTATGAATACGAAGGATACAAAGTAGCAGAGTGGTCCGTCGAAGTGAGATTGCCCAATGGAAAGTCTATGTGAAATATTTTAAAGCTGCAGAGGCAGCGGGAAGCGAGAGAAAGAAAGAAACCACAAAACTGCATGAATTAAAAGTTTGAAAGACTTTATCTCGGAGCAATTGATATGAAAGCAAGTCATACGTTGTAAAGTGGAAGTAAAGAAAGGAGAATTGAAGTGTTCATGTGGAGGTCAGAGCAAAAATCCTCTGTTTTGAAAGTCTTTGACAGCAATATCAAAACACCAAAGGTTTGAGCCCGATTGAGGGGAACCTATATTGAACTGTGACCAAATACTGTGAAGAAAACTTGGGGAAGGGAAACCCACCAAAGAGAAAAGGAGGTTTGAGCCGATTGAGGGGGAACCTATAGTGAACTGTGACCAAATACTATACTTAGAAGCTTTTTGTTGAAACTGTGTAGAAACTTGAAGGGTGACTTGGACTTGAGTGATGGGAACACGAGAGGTTAAAGCAGTGAACTTTTAACTCAGACTTGAATGGCCAAGAAGACTCCAGAGGGCAGAGCAAGCTGCCTAACTGTGTTTGCAAGCCAAAGTGTGTTCATCCATCAAGTGTTCCATCTAACCCCGTGCTATACAACGTGTGGACGAGAATAACACTGATTTATATAGCCATTCTGACATTTCGTTTCACCATTGATTTTTCCTTTTTTAGATGCATATCCCTATGTCACATTAGTTTGTGTTAGAGTGAGGGCAGGCATTAGACTTCTGTTAGTATAGGCCTTTATTGTTTGACTAAGACTGACTAGGACTGTTTCTTTATTGTTTGATGGTCGAGATTACTCCCATCTTAGTTATAGGCCCAGACAGGAGTTTTTCCTACCCCCTTGAATCTAACAATAAAGGTTTTGAAACGTGCAACTCTTGTCAGTGTCTACTTGTGATTATATGCGCCTTTACATTAATGACATTTTGTTTAATCCAACAGGGGGTGCAACCAAGAAGAGGGTAAGACAAAGGCGCGATTCTACAAGATGCACAAAAAAAGAAGCTCAAACCAACGATTTATCAGCAAATGCCGAACTGGTTGTGTTCCAACATTCTCAGAAGGGATTTAAATCCATAATTAAGAGTTCATCGCGGGAGGGACGAAAGACTGCTCACTGTCGGAATGCGATCAGTAATTCAAAAAAGCCATATCAGTGTACTGAATGCGAGAGAAGCTTTTCGGAAAATCATCGCCTCATTACTCATCAAAGATGTCATACAGGAGAAAAACCTTATAAGTGTACTGAATGTGAGAAAAGTTTTTGTAGAAACTATCGTCTTATTACACACCAGAGGACTCATACATTAGAAAAGCCATATAAGTGTACAGAATGTGAGAAAAGCTTTTTGGAAAGCTATCGTCTTATTATACACCAGAGGACCCATACATTAGAAAAGCCATATAAATGCTCTGAGTGTTGCAAATTCTTCAGCTGTAAGGGAAATTTACATTACCACCAAAGAATGCATACAGGAGAAAAACCATTCCAGTGTACCGAGTGTGATGCTAAATTTAATAGAAAAGCAGATCTTCTTGAACACCATAGAACACATACAGGTGAAAGACCATTTAAATGTACTGAATGTGGTGATAGTTTTGGTCGAAAGGGCACCCTTATAAAACATGAGCGAATACATACAGAAGAGAAGCCGTATGAATGTACTCAATGCAAGATGAGCTTCAGTCGAACAGAAGCCTTCAGAAAGCACCAGGCAACACATGTCGAATGTGAAAAAAGCTCCAGTACTAGAGGTGATGATGTGATACATCCAGTGGAAGTGAAGACTCCATATCAATGTGTTGAATGTTTGACATTTTTAAGTACAAAATCAACTCTTATGAATCACCAAAAAACACATTTGAAGGAGAAACCATATCAATGCTCCGAATGTCTGAAAAGATTTTCTCAAAAGTCAAGTCTTCGTGTCCACTATCGAACACATACAGGGGAAAACCCTTATCAGTGTTCTGAATGTAAAAAGTGCTTTCGTTATAGCTTTGATTATAAAAAACACCGGATGACACATGGCAAACATGATGACCCATCAGGCAAGAACCAATGATTGGTCTACTTGAGTTCAACAGCAACATTTTAATATGCTTGGGGTCTATATGAACAAATGGTTTTATGTGTATATGTAGGATGATTATATAGCCCAAACCAAGCCAGTAAATAATGCAGTAAGTCGTGACTGAGTAGGTCTGTCTGTCAGATGGGTAAGAGAGGAGCCACTAGACTGGCATTATATATTTTTCTTAATTTTTATGTATTTTTTCAAATATATTTGAAATTATTTGCCTGACGTGACCTACCTTCAACTCTCTATCAACTTCAGGAGTGGGGTTGGATGTGGGTTGGTATTCTATAATAATGGTGGGTAAAAGGAGTTCTCCTCTCATCTTTGTTTTCTGAATTTTCATTTCTCCAGTCTCAGTGTGGTGGCTTTTGCAATTGTACTGGACCCCCAAAATGACAAATTTTCCACGTGTGATGGATTGTGTTTGAGTGGCTACAGCAGCGTTGTACTGATACCATCTGTTTTGTGTGATTGGATTGTCATCTTACCCAGCTAACACAGCTAACACCCTACCCCAGAAGCAGATACACTTCCTATGATTATGGATTCTGCACTAAGCGCCCAGATACTATACAAATAATAAACTAAACGTGGATCACCTGACTGCAGTATATTTTGTAAACAATATTATTTTGGGACTTTCACATGTCCCTTCAAATTTTTTGCACTAAAACACTTGCAATATAGTTCTTGGCTATAGCTTTCTGACCCAGTTAATATGTAACCACTGAGCGATATAGTCTAACGTTAGCGTATTTTTTTTGTCTTTATTTTATTTTTTTGTTTTGTTTTTGATGAAATCCCATAATCTGTCCAATACTGCAATGGAAATGACTCGACCACGCATGACCACTTCGTGATGTTCAATGGTAACGTACCTTTCATTTTGTGATACACTTATATTTGAATGTTGTTTTACATGACATCCATGGATTGATGTTCTCCCTTGTTGCTGGGATTGTAGTGTTGTTGTATTCTGCACTTGCTTATATATTGACCATATAAGTAGATTTGACCAAAAGGCAGTTGTTTATCAAATGTCAGTAGGCCCTGACGAAGGGTTCATTACCCGAAATGCATAGGCCCTTTATGTGACATTATTTCAGCCTCAAAATTTACAAGCACCTAATGAAGGTGCCAAATTTATGAAGAAAATAAGCCACGAATTAAAATATATGCAAACTCTTGAAAATACATCGAGCTAAGTGAATTATTTCTACATATTTAACCTAACCACTGTTCAGTGGTCAACGGGTGTGCAGCCCACACCGCTGGCCTCACGGCCAAGGTCTTCTCTTTTCACGTTTTTGCAGTGCCAATCACGGAGGCACTATCTACAATGGGTTTGCACCCCAAGTTTTACTATTCGTTTGTTACAAGTTTTTGAATAAGACTACAAGTATTCCAAGTAGTGCATAGCTCACCACCACTCCAATATAGTTCTTGTTCTCATAAACTAGAAACACAGGAATAATGTTCTCACCCTTCTATTTTAGCACTTGTGTTTATTTATTCCCATGTAAGGATAATATTTAAACATTAAAATAGTATAGACAAACTATAAGCAGTCCCTAATATAAGAAATAGTGTATTTAAAAATACTCTTAGTATCCAACTCTTTTCACTTCTAGGAGGCTAAAGCTTCCAACCAATCATTGAAGTGCATAGTAGTCATGCGATGCCACTCCAGATGCTGCAAACCTACTAAAGAAGTTAAAGATAAAAATCAATCTGAAGTTATAGTAAAATACAGGCGAACGATAGCAATAAAACTGCTTGATTCCTCTCTCCTATCCAGCACGTGTGTATGAAACTACTTATCCTGGATGTGATATTGTCAAACACCTGTTCTGGTTCCTCTGTCCCACTGCCCTCCTGCATCTCCTCACCTGTACTGCTGGAGTTCGATCTGTAGTCGTCCCGCTGTTGTCGGTACCTGTGTCTTTCTTCTTCCTTCCGTTGAAGTGATCTGTCTCGGTGGGAAGCCACAGTGGCCACCGGTGTGCTGTAGCCCTGTGGCCCCTCCACCGAAACAAACCGCAATGGCTAAAAAGCCAATGGCTGAAAAAACCCCAAGAAGAGTTGCAGCAGCGGGAGGTGGTTTGCGGCTCCCAATGAAAATGAATAGAAGTCGTAGTAGAAGGTTCCGATGAGATCGTATGCTCTTCCGTTACTGTTTAGCGCTGTGACAACAGAATAGGCAGCAAACTGACCAAAGGAAAGAACAGGATCCGGGCAATCAATCGGGGGGAAGAGGTAAGAAGTAAGCAGACTTGCCGAGGAGCTGAAGCAGAACTGCCGCGGAGCTGTGCCGCACCAACCAGGAGAGGGGGCGTGGCCACAGTGGGTGCCGCAAAGTCAGCAGCGGCTCAGAGGTTACGGAGCACCCTGCGATAGCGGGGAAAGTAGCGGAGGAGAACATTTAGCAGAATAGGAAGTAAATGGCAATGCGCAGTACGCGAGGGAGGAAAAAATGTAGAGAAAATATACCAAAGAGGAATACGAACAGTCGGAGTGTTAGCGAAACAGAAAGCAACAGAACGAAAGCTGTGAATTGGTTGCAATGCGAAGAACGCTGGGAGGAAGCGGAATAAGAACCTCCCAGCCACCATTGTGTAAAAGAAAGACTAGGCCGTCACCAGGCCGTTTAGCAGAACGTGATGGAACCACTAATGGCTGCCCCATCTATACCTACTCCAGAGCCCCCTTCTAGGTCTGATACAACCGGGCTTCCCCGGATGAGCCCGATGGAACTTGGCTAATAATGAGGGGGTGTGAATATTGGAAGCGGGCTCCCAAGAGTCTTCAGACCGTGGGTAGCCCTTCCAGCCCAGTAGGTATTCCAAATGCCCCCTGTGGTATCTGGAGTCAAAAACATGGGATACCTCATAATCTACGTCGGTGCCTCCCTGGAGGTGTCTGTAGTTGGATGTAGATCGGCCTGAAGAACCCGGAACGAAAGCTTTGAGTAATGAAGAATGAAAAACAGGATGAATGCGTTTGAGGTTAGAGGGTAGTTTGAGCTTGTAAGCGACTGGATTGATTTTAGCCAGAATGGAAAAAGGACCCAAAAAACGAGGAGACAGTTTAGATGGGTGAGCCCATCGGTGTACGAATTTGGTGGAAAGCCAGACTTTAGAACCTTCGTTCCAATCCGGACCTCTTTGTCGGTGAAGATCTGCCTGTCATTTGTAAGATTGAGAGGCTATTTGAAGACTGGCTCTTGCTGAAGATTGTGCCTCGGCGATTTTGTCCAGGGATGCCTCAACTGCTGGTACGTTAGTATGTCTTCTTGCTATGGGATTGATGCCTCGTGGATGGAACCCATAGCTGCAGAAAAAAGGTGACATGTTCATAGCTGTGTGTTTGGCATTATTATAGGAGTATTCAGCAGTGGCGAGTAGTGGTATCCAGTCGTCCTGTTGTTGATTACAATAACAGTGAAGATATTGTTCTAATGTGGTGTTGGCTCTTTCCATTTGTCAGTTAGTTTGGGGGTGATACTCCGATGACAATGCTAATTCCATTCTCAGGAGCTGACACATAGCCTTCCAAAATCGTGACGTATATTGTGTTCCTCTATCGGAAATGATCTTGTCGGGCAAACCGTGGATTCAAAAAATGTCCTTGACAAATACTCTCGCCATCTCTTCTGCAGTCGGTACCTTGTGTAGGGGAGAGAAATGACTCATTTTTGTATAGGAGTCGATTGTCACCATGATACAGGTGCACCCAATGGGATTCTGAAAGGTCAACGATAAATTCAGTAGAGATAATTTCCCAGGGACATGTAGGTAATGGGTTTTGTTCTAGAAGCCCAATGGGTTTACAAGGCTGATGTTTGCTTTTAGCGCAGATGGGACACCTTTTGATATACTCTGCCATTTCTTGTTTGAGATTAGGCCAATAGTAGGAACGTCTGACCAGGTCAAGTGTTCTGGTTTGTCCTCGATGTCCGGCAGTTTGGTTATCGTGACACCAGTTGAGTATCATCCGTCTCAAAGATTCTGTGGGTATGAAAAGATTGTTATCCTTGAACAAAAAGCCATCTTCCTTCCTTATGCCTATACCTGAATGTTGTTCAGTGACAGTGGCCTGTTTGACCTGTTGAAGGAATGATTTAACCAGGGCCACTAACCGGTTCCTCGGAAACATTCTTTCAGGTGATAAGATAGGTTGATACTCTGAGTGCTTTTTCCTGGAAGAGCATCTGCTAATTTGTTCAAACAGCCAGGTAGGTAGGTTATCCGGAAATCGTATTGAGCAAAGAAGTGAGCCCACCTTGCTTGCCGTGAGTTGGTAAACTGCATGGTTTTCAGGACTTTTAGGTTGCGATGATCAGTGCGTATAGTGAAGGGTTGAGCACTGCCCTGCAGTAAGTGTCTCCATTCCTCGGAGGCCAGCTTCATTGCTAGCAGTTCCTTCTCGAGGACTGAATAATTACGTTGACTAGAACTGAGGGTTCGAGAGAGGTAAGCAATGGAATGTTCGGTGCTATCATCTTCCTGTAGTAACACTGCCCCAATAGCGGCTGCGGAAGCGTCGGTCTCAACCACAAATGGTTTAGTCTGATCAGGTTGTTTGAGAATAGAAGCAGAGCAAAACAGCTCTTTGACATGTTGGAAGCTTTTCTCTGCATTATCATTCCACTTAAATGGGCTGGTGCTTTTTTTTTAGAAGTGTGGTAATGGCCAATACTACTTCTGAAAAGTTTGGTATAAAACTGCAATAAAGTTTGCTAATCCCAAAAACCTCTGTATCTCCTTGACCGAAGTGGGGGTTGGCCAGTCAAGGATAGCAGAGACCTTTCCTATGTTGATAAGATACTCTTTGTTCGGATAGGATGTAACCCAGGTATGGGATAGAAGTTACTCCAAACACACATTTTTCAAGTTTGCCAGTAGATTGTTTTGGTGAAGGCGTCTGAGGACCTCTGAGACATGTGGATGGTGTTTGGAGGGATCCGAGGAGAAAACTAAGATGTCATCAAGATAGATGATAACTGACAGGAACATAAGATCTGAGAACATTCTGTCAATAAATGTTGGAAGACCGCTGGCGCGTTCACTAAGCCGAAAGGCATAACCTTGTATTCGTATAACCCAAAAGGTGTTCGAAAGGTGGTCTTCCATTCATCTCTACGGATCCTGAGAAAGGTGGTAAGCACTGCAGAGATCAAGTTTAGTAAAGATCTTTGCGCCCTGTACTGCTTCCAAGATGTCGGGGATTAGAGGCATAGGGTACCGATCCCGTATTGTGACTTTATTAAGACCTCTAAAGTCAATGCAGGGTCTTAATTCTGAGGAATCACGTTTGGGAACAAAAAACAGTGGGGCCCCTGCAGGAGACCTCGAAGGCTGGATGAGACCATTCTGTAGATTGTTGTCCAGGTACTCTCGGAGCGCCTTCTTTTCTGTATGTGACAACGAAAACATGCGACCGAATGGCACCAATGCGTTGGGGGTCAATTCGATCGCGCAGTCCTCCGGTATATGCAGAGGGAGTTCCATGTGTGTTTGTTCGGTAAATACCTGTTGGTATGGGGCATATTCCGGTGGTAATGCATGAACTCCAATAGCCCCTTCTTGTTCTGAGGCTAGGGCTTGTACCTGACTGTATGCAGGCTGAGAGAAACAGTGTTGCTTGCAGTATCCAGATTCAAAACTCAACAGTTTTTTTGTCCATTTGATTACCGGGTTGTGCTTCCTGAGCCAAGTAATTCCCAGAATGATCGGGAAGTGGGCTGCTTGTATTATTGTCGAATTTTATCGACTCGTGTGTTGGAAGATCCGAACCAGGAGTTCCTCGGTGGTATGCGTTATCAGACCAGATGACAAGGGGGTTCCATCTACCCTTTGACTTTCTGACCCTCTGTTCTTTCCAATCTGATGATTCCCGTTTTGGCAGCCCAAATTGTGTCCACGAAATTACCGGCTGCCCCACAGTCCAGAAGTCTATCCATTGCGTGCCAGATCTAACTTGCACATTGAGCACCAAGAGTCATGACTCCTCAGTATGGGTTGATGAAGACACGGATAAAGAAACATAGGGACTTGATGCAGAACCAAACCCTCGGACGCTCGTCCCTGTTAGGTTTGAGGGCATTTGTTTCCCTGTTTACGGGAAGGTATGTTTTCCTGATCCACAATAGGCGCACAGTCCGTTTTCTCAGCGACGCCTTCGTTCCTCAGCGGTAAGAGGGCCACGTGCAGTACCGATCTGCATTGGTTCTTCTCGAGGGACGGGCAAGGGCGGTGTGGCTGCAAAAGACGGTGCTTCTCCGAAGGAGGGTTGGCCTCAGTGTCTTCTATGTTCGCTTTCTTTCCAGAATCCAGTACTCTATTTGGAGCACTGATGACAGAAGGTCAGCAAACGTTGGGGGTCTAGGCGTCCTTGCTAGCTCATCCTTTATCTCTTCTTTGAGCCCAAGTCTGAATATAGCATACTGGGCTTGCTCTGGCCAACCTGCCTGTGTGGCTAGGGTTTTGAACACTGAGATATAGGAGAGGACATCCATGGTTCCCTGATGAGCGTCTAGGAGATCTTCACAAGCAGTATATGTAATTTCTGGCCGCTCGAAAGTCTGCTTTAGGAGTGTCTTGAAACCCTCATAATCTTGCATTATCGGGTTTGTTCCGGTAACTAGAGGAGTAGCCCGGGCCAGTGCGTTTCCAGTCATGTTCGAAATGAGATAACCTACTTTAGCCTGATTAGACGCAAACGTAGTAGGTCGAAAAGTGAAGTGGACTGTACAGGTGTCCAGAAATTATTTTACTTTTCTTGAAGTACCATCGAACTTACCTGAAGAGAGTGGCATCGGGGCTAGTTCTGGATTGGGAAGGGGCTCCCGCGTGGTGACCATCTGTTTTAATATAATGTTTTCATTTTTTAGGGTCTGCACCTCCTGTGAAAGTCCCTGAACAGCCCCCAGCAGTTCCTGTATTTGCTCAGGCGTGGCCATATCTTTTCGGCGTTGCAATCTGTCAAACACCTGTTCTGTTCTGTCACACTCCTGTTCTGGTTCCTCCGTCCCACTGCCCTCCTCCGTCTCCTTACCTGTACTACTGGAGTCCGATCTGTAGACGTCCCCCTTATGTTGGTACCTGTGTCTTTCTTCTTCCTACCGTCGAGGTAATCTGTCTCGGTGGGAAGCCACAGTGGCCACCGGTGTGCTGTAGCCCTGTGGCCCCTCCACCGAAACAAACAGCAATGGGGAAAAAGCCAAAGGCTGAAAAAACCCCAAGAAGAGCTGCAACAGCAGTAGGTGGTTTGCGGCTCCCAACGAAAATGAATAGAAGTCGTAGTAGAAGGTTCCGATTAGATAAGGGTGTAGTATGCTCTTCCGTTACTGTTTAGCGCTGCGATAACAGAAAAGGCAGCAAACGGACCGAAGGAAAGAACAGGATCCGGGCAATCAATCGGGTGGAGCAGGTAAGAAGTGAGCAGACTTGCTGAGGAGCTGAAGCAGACCTGCCGTGGAGCTGCGCCGCACCAACCAGGAGTGGGGGCGCGGCCACAGCGGGTGCCGCAAAGTCAGCAGCGGCTCAGAGGGTACGGAGCACCCCGTGAGATCGGGGAAAGTAGCGGAGGAGAAAATTTAGCAGAAAAGCAAGTAAAGGGAGTACGCGAGGAGGGAAAAGAATGTAGAGAAAATATACCAAAAAGGAATACGAATACTCGGAGCGTTAGCGAACCAGAAAGCAACAGAACGAAAGCTGTGAATTGGTTACAATGCGAAGAACGCTGGGAGGAAGCGGAATAAGAACCTCCCAGCCACCATTGTGTAAAAGAAAGACTAGATCGTCATCAGGCCGTTTAGCAGAACGTGATGGAACCACTAATGGCTGCCCCATCTATACCTACTCCAGAGCCTCCAGGTACCCGGACGCATGACAGTTATGATATGTTATTTATAACACGCTTAATACCCAGAGGTTTCTAAGCCCGGACTCGGTGATCGAACCTGTTTTGCTCTGTGTCGTCTTGCTTCCAAGGCAAGCACGTTGCCTCTGAGCTATCCTCCCTATAGAATTGGTATATGAGGCAGCAAAGGTTTTGAAGTGCGCCATGTCTAAGCTTGTTCCGCATCTTGGCTCAGTGTGCCCCAAACATCAGCCAACATTCAAAAAGCCATCCTGGCAAAAATAACTTGGCCAATTTAAAACCTGTTAAAGCCCCTGCAAAAATTCAAAAGAAAACCATTAATTATAAAAGCTAAAGTCATGATTCAAAACGCTCTAAGCAAGAACGAAAATTATGAATCGGAGAATATCAATAATATATCATCGAAGTGTTGGTAATGTGTTCTTTGCACCTTTCTTTTTTCTATTCCAGCTCTTCCCCCAACGGATATTGAACTGCTTGCTACCTGTCCAAAGTCCTCTGCCTTACACCACCCTGTTTACAGTGCAATGTCTCGGGAGAATAGCTCAGGGGCAACACGCTCTACTTGGAAGCAAGACAACAAAGAGCAACACAGGTTCCATCCCCGGGTCTGTGCTTAGAAACCTCTGGGTATTAAGCGCGTTATAAATAACAAATTATATATAATGTATAGGTTTGAAAAAGACTTCATCTCATTACATGTAACCGGTCATGACCTGTCCGGGTAATCGGGAGGGAAATACATGGTTTTAGTAATTAAGGCACTCTGCATTGAAAATACAAAAAGAGAAAAAGAAAATGCATGATATGATATGATACGATAGGTTATTTATAACACGCTTAACCCAAAGGTTTCTGAGCGTATACCCGGGGATCGAACCTGTGTTGCTCCGTGTCCTCTTGCTTCGAAGGCGAGCACATTGCCCCTAAGCTATCCTTCCGAGACAGGCATATCTGGATTGTTAACTTAATTTACTAGCTCACTTAGAAGTAAAGAAAGATGTCAAGTTTCTGAAACCTGCACATAGACTTCGTAGCTATGGTAAGTATTAAAAATTGCACGCAAATAATAAAAAGGATTTTCCAACGTGCATCTTTGAGTGGAGATTCATAGAAGGTTGCAAAATAGAAGACTTTGTTTGCGCCCAGCCAGGATGAATAACATTTGTATTAAAAAAGAAAAAGGTAATATTTTGAGTTACTAAGGCCTATTGTCTTGAATGTGGTGATTGGGTGGATGGAATAACAACAGAGGGCCATGTTGGAAAGCAAAGCGATGATTGGTAGATATTAATAGTAACTGATAATTCAATATAATATGTGCATGGCACTGAGAGAGGGAGCAGAGATGTACTGAGGTGAAAAAATAAAAGAGGTGCAATTGACTGTGCGCTGAGCAGTGTGATGAGTCCTCACAAAATCGTACTTGAAGTCTCCTTCCAGGTGGCCAGGGAAAGGCAGACACTTCCTGATCCGGACCTTCTGTGTGCCGTTCTGTGGGAGGATTATTTTCTTTTTTGGATCATTTATTTTTTATAGTCCTTTTGGCAAATCGGATGAGCATACTTTGAACACAAACCCATTCCTTAGCATGCATTTGGTACAGGGCCTGAAGAGGGACCTTCTCCTTCATCATGGTCGGAGGGTACAAAGTAGGCCCAATATGGCCTTCTATAATCTTTGCTCTTGAGGGGTGCAGAACTTAACCGACAATGGATCCCCACTGCTGGCAGATGAAGAAAAGAGCACACAGGCACTTTCAAACAAAAAATAATCTTTTTCCTTCTGAAAAAAAACCCCACGAAAAAACGTACAAATACCTCGGAGAGCAACTCCAGGACTCCCAACACTGAAGCGTGCATATAAAATCTGAAGATGGCTACCAGAGACAGGGCTTAGGGAGAGGACTGTCATTGGATGGGGGCAGTATGACCCAGAGGACAATGATTGGTTTAGAGGAGAAATATAGTTTTTAAGATAAAGTCAAACTGTTTTTTCTTTTACCTAGGATTCGTATGTGAATCCATGCCAGACACATGCCGGAGAACAATAGTTACAGATAAGTAACTTAAACCTTCTCCTATAGAATCATGGCGAACTATCATTTGAAGTACATTGTGGGGACAAATTGCACAATGAATTCTTGAAAGGGCTCTATTTACATATAGAGTGAACCAGAAGAAACTGGGAGAGGTGCCTTAGGCTTTAGGGAAGGTGACCAAACATCTACCACTGAGGCAATGAGGGATGAAGAACCTGCCATCCTTCCCGATCTAGCCTTCGCCCAGCAAAATGATCCAGCACTTGCAGAGGCTTTCTTCAGGTGATTCCTGAAGGGGAAGGATTAGAGAAGGGAAGTCTATTTTTCTTCCTAAGGCAAGGATTACTGTATAGAAAGGAAACCTCCAGAGAAGGCCTAAGTAAAATGCACTAATCCCCAAAACCCATCAGAAGATTGTACTAGACATTGCACATTCTCATTTGACAGGGTGACACTTAGGACAATCTAAGACCCAGGCGCACATCAGTGGGAGGTTTTACTGGCCAGGTATCTATGCTGATATAAAGAACTTCATTCAGACATGTGAAATATGTCAGAACACCAGTACACATATTCCCCTTCCTGCCCCTCTGAACCCTATACCAATCATAGAAGTGCCTTGTTTACCGATTTGAGATGGACATCATTGAACTGTTGGAAACCTCTAGACTGGGTAAAAAATATGTCCTCATAATCGTTGAATATGCTATGATACCCAGAGTCCGTCCCCATGCGGAACAACACAACCCAACACATTTTAAAACATCTGTTGTCATATTTTTCCAGGGTTGGTTTCCCCAGGGAAATTTTAATGGATCAGGTATCCAATTTTATGAGCAAACTCATGGGTGAAGTCAAGGAATTACTCCATGGTTCCACCTTAAGAACCTCCGTTTGTCGAACGAGAAATCATATTATATCCTCTTGATTGTATATGTATATAGGCCTAGGCCAAGTCACTCTGCGAGGAAATCTGCGTTGCAAGGTCCTGACCTTAGATCAGGCTTAGCCGCCATTTTAGGTTCATCCGCCATTTTGATTCTCGCTCCAAAGTCACCCTGTGTTCTAAGATGGTGGACAGTGTTCTTCTGTTGGTAACATGGCTGTCTTGACCTCTGCATGCATGTAATGTTTAAACTGCCTGCAGGCCAAATGTTAGGGTCATGTAATGAGACCTTGTTCTTCGTTGACCTGTGGATAGAGGATTACATGTACCAACGATACTAATCCATGAACCTATATTATGCACAATACTGTTCGAGCATTTAATGTGAACACTTGTTTGACTATATTGTATGAGAATAGGTACGAAGACTTAATATAGAATCCAAAGACACACTGTTGCTATTGTAAACCGTTGGAGAATGTATTAAGGATAATCCGTAAATGTATAAATGCATAAATTAGGAACAAACTCGGCATGAACCCCTAGCCCAAGGAAATGGTTAACCTGCAAGTGGGCTGAACATCAGATTACATATTGTATAAAAGGCATGAATATTCTGATGTACAGTCCCACTCACTGCACACACCAAACAGGGCTGGTATTCGCTGTGTTGTACTGACGGCCTGATAGCTATCTGTTGCTTTGTTCTTTGGAAACTGTTCAGTTGTAGAATAAAGATCTGTGTATCTTTTGAACCCGCGTTTGTTGTATTTCTTTTTGGGGTACTCAGCCTCGATATTCTCTTTTTGCTTCCACACGTTTACCATTCCCAAATGGGCGGATTAGTAGAAAGATTTACCAAAGCACTTAAGACGATCCTAAAAAAGTTGCTAGACAAGGATGGGAAAGACTGGGATCGCATGATTTCCTGGACCCTGTTTGCATTAAGAAAGACACCTCAGGCGTCCACCGGATTCTCTCCTTTCAAACTACTTTATGGTAGAGAACCAAGCGATGTCCTAGACGTGGTCCGGGATACCTGGGAAGAAAGAGAAGAGGCACCTGTTCCCCTCTCACAAACAGCCTCTCACAAACAGCTACGCGATTACGAGGGCATATGAAACTTGTTCGAAATCTAGTCTATACTCGCATGGAAAAAGCCCAAGCACAACAAAGGTCCACCTATGACAAGAAGGTAAACTAAAAGGTATTAGTCCTTTTACCTACCTCTGAAAATAAACCTGCCTCGAAGTGTCATGGGCCATATGAAGTACCAGAGCAAACTGGGACCCCTACCTATAAAATAGCCCAACATGACATGAAACAAATAACCCAACTCTACCACGTAAATCTCTTAAAAGCGGGGAAAGAAAATCCTTCCGCAGCCACTGCCTCGATACTGTCTTGTTTGGTACCAGAGGAAATAGATTATTTTGAATTAATTCCCCAAGAGCTATCTAGTCAACAACAAGAAGACTTAAAAGATTTAGACACGACATTCCCCGATGTATTCTGCGAGAAACCTGGGAGAGTGTAAGCACTTACCATAATAACAGAACTCCAAAGGGAACAGTGGTCCATTTGAAACCATGTAGACTCCTGGATGCCCATAGGCAGATAGGGGTTGAGGAAGTGGTAAAAATGTTAAGGGCAAATATTATCAAACCCTCTTCAAGCCCATGGTCCTTCCCTATTGTGTTGGTTACAAAACCTGATAATTCCTGGAGGCTTTGCATAGACTTTCGACAGGTCAATGCCATCTCCAACTTCGATGCCTATCCTATGCCACGCATCACCAAATTGATTGATAAACTCAGAAATTCCACCTTCCTATCAACCCTAGACTTAACTAATGGGTACTGCCCGGTCCCAGTACATGGACCTGATAAAGAAAAGACCGCTTTCTCGACACCCCTCGGACTATTCCAGTTCAAAGTCCTCCCTTTTGGCCTACAGAGGGCCCTCACCACTTTCTAACAGCCTATGGACAGGGTATTACAGCCCTACTCCGATTTCTGTGGGGCTTATATTGACGACAAAATCATTTATGGTAAGCCTTGGGAAGACCATCTTTTCCATCTCTTTACTATCATGGGAGCCTTCAGAGAAGCCAGCTTAACTGCCAATCCATCCAAATGTAAGCTGGCTCAATCAGCCGTGAAATACCTCAGCTTCTTTGTAGGGAATGGCAGTGTCCGGCCTCATCGAGAAAAAGTGAAAGCCTATCCTATTCACTATTCTAAAACACTTCCTCGTGAAAAAAACAACTGTGTTAGAATTAGAGGACCTTGCCATCAAATGGGCCATCACCCATCTAAGATACTATCTCCTACGAAGGAAGTTCACACTCATCACAGATCATTCCCCATTAGTGTGGATAAGCCAATGAAAGGACTCTAACCCTTCAGTCATGGGATGGTTCCTAGACCTGCAACCCTACTGTTTCACTGTGGAGCACCGAAAAGGTAAAAACCAGGGGAACTTCAATTTTCTTTCCCGGTTTCCCTGTGAAACAGATCATTGCATAGGGTAAGGGTATGTGAGAAACCAGAAGGTGTCTCACCCACTAGTGCCCGGGGATCGGTCATCCAGGTGGCCAGGACATGGCCATTGCTTTTGGATCCAGTTCCTGGGGGTTGACCAGTGAGGGAGAATCATCTCGTGGAGGGGTCTTCGGGCAGTGGGAGTGGGACACCGGATGGTGAGACGCTGTATCTCCTTCCCTGCAACACCTATACCTCATCCTACCAGATAGGAAATTTAGGAACTCTTTCCCCCCTTACAACACGAACACTTTCACACAGACAGCCCGCTATGGGAGAAAACAGACCAACTCCCGAGCCATTTACCTGACATGTCCCAATGCATTGGTCAGGCAATGTTAGGCAATTACTGATTACTCACACCTGACTTCCATTAAACTTCCCCACACGGATAAAAGGCCGAGCACAAAAGCACACTCTGGGCGAGTCAAAACACATGTGGAAAGAGCAATTTTGAGACGGCAGCTGAATGAGAGAAGAAAGACGGCAAAACAGAAGGGGATCGCAAGGAGAGAAATTCGACAAGGAACCGTTACTTTCCAGAAACCTCAAGAATTGAAAGAGTAAGACCAGGAAACAAGGCTGAAGAATCTTACATTGTGTGTTGGAGATACCCGGGGCCCTCCTGCGTCAGTAATCAAAGCTGGGAGAAGCGCCAGCCGCCGTGGTACCATCCTTTGCTCCAAGATCAAAACAGCATTCATGAAATTAACACAGCCGGTGAGTTGGGGAGACTGATACAAGACCAGTCTGTGTTGAAGCCAAGCTTGAAAGCAGCAACATTGTATGGCGAGAGCTGAAACGAACATTGTTTAAGCGTGTGTGATAAGAGTCGCAAATAAAGGTGAACTGCTGATGAGTGACTGAAGTTTAAAAGCAAGATATAATACCTTTGACAGTTGTCCGTCACCGCGTGGGGGCACAATCGAAGGTCCCTGTAAGGTACCCAGTTGAGAAGTCGCAAAAGTGAAACTGAGGAGAAAGGTTAGATCAAGAAGAGATCGAGTAATTGTGAATCGAAGTGGTCCTGCGACGGGCCGAGCAAAATCCTGCGCACAGTCGAAAGTCTTCGATTTTGCTGTCAGAAGGGATCTGAGCCTGGAAGAGGTGGATCCATGGTCTGAGCCCGACGGAGGGAGATCAATTGAAGGTTTTTTGTTAGTGGCTCTGAGCCCGGCAGTGGGGTACTCGGGGTGAACAGTACATCGCCCAAATACTTGTACATGAAAATCCTGAAGAAAAAGGAACTTTGAATGTTTGTTTGTCGCATCAGGCCCTCTGAAGTAAGAGACTTTGAAAGTTAATGTTATAAGTATTTATATAGTGCACCGTCACCAACGGAGTTGGTCCCTAAGCACTCTGGCAGATCTGTAAACATGGAGGAGGGTGGCGGGAGGGTAGCGTTAGTCAGGTGGAGGGGGAGTGCGAGAAGTGGTGTGCTGTTGGTGTCATCAGTTCGGTATACACTGCGCTGCGCTTTGGTGTGATTATCGGACCGGGCGAGACCTTGTGTGCTGTTGGTGCGGTTTATGTGTTGTTTGCTTGTTGTTGATGCAGTGTGGTAAAGTGCATGCGGTTTGCTGGGTGAGAGATGGTTGTGTGAATTTTCGGGTGGGTTAGGTATGCAGAGATTTGAAGGTTTGGTTGGTGAGGTCTGTATTCTGGTTTTAGTACCTCTTGTTCCATTTAGATTGTATTCCTATGGGTGCCGTTATGGCTGATTACTTTTATTGGCCGTCTGACTGTTTTGTGTGATGGCACGGTGCGCTCCCAGCTGTGTTCTAATGAACTTTGTATAATGTGATTGGGTATGTCTGTTTCTCTACCTCAGGTGTAGGAGCTGAGGATTGGGTGCTCCCTGTTCCCTTGCTATCTGTTGTGGCATAGGTCTGTTGGAGGTTGGGTGTGGTTCAGGCCTAGGTGCTATTGATAAATCGTCCAATTCTTTCCATCTTTGTCTGCCTATGTATTCAGTCTTTTGTGTCCTCCTATCCACGCCATCTCTCTGTCGTTCGGTATGTTGTGGAGAGACTTTGGCACAGAAGAAGGCCCTGATACTGAGATTTTGAACTACGTCCTCGTGCTAGAAAGGCCAGAGTATGTGCTCAGCTTGAGTGTGCCGCCTTGTCCCATGCTGAAAACGTGGGGAAGGGAAGCCAACGGCTTGAATATCCTGACATATCATTCTTGAACACTTTTCTCTTGCATAACATTGTTTCCCACACTATTTGTATTTAGAAGTAAGGATTGGCAATAGGATTATTAGTATAGGCCCTTTTATTTTGACAGACTTGACTAGGACTGCGTTGTTATTATTTGATGGTCATAGTTTGCTCCCATCTTTAGATTTAGGATTCGATTGGCGTTCTATCAACCCATTGAAGTTCAATAAACACCCTTGAACTGTGATCACTTGTGTCTATCTTACTGTTGATACCATGCCTTCCTTACAGTTCCCACTACCTTTCCTAGGTGGGTGACGGGAGGTATGACAATAGGCCATTTAGGCATGAAGAATGGCGGGGGTATCTTCATATGGAAAAGGGGGACACCATGTCTCATCTGATGATGTCATGACACCCTCCAGAAGGCTGCCTTCCCCCATGTGATCCTGCCTCCTATAGCCACCCCAGGGGCCGTTAGCTGCTGCTGTCCCCTGGCTGCATGGGGAGAGGTCACCGCCGGGAAAGGAGTGATGACACCATCAGATTCATCACATGCCCTTCTACTAATGCTGCTGATTCTCTTAGCACCTACTGGGAAACAGGAAAGGCAGTCAACATGTCCCTGTTCTCTTCCTTTTCAGTGTTTTACCGTGAAAGAATAGGTCTGCATGTCTAAGAACCAGGGCATGACCCGTGCATTGGTGTCCTTGCACGAAGGCTCCTCCATGTTAATGGAGAGGGATCGGCGACCAATCTAAACTTTCTGCCGGTGAGGTAGTATCTGAGGTATGACACTGCCCACTTTAAAGCTTGGGCCTCCAGCTCAATGGTGGCGTAGTTCTTTTCTCAGGGGTATCGTTTCCTAATGATATAAAGAAGTGGGTGTTAAATGCCATTGTGATCTTGTGAAAGGACAGCCCCCAATCCGACATATTTGACTGGATTGTGCCAAGGGACTTTTTTTGGGTTTGCTGCAAGCCCGGCTTTTCTCAAGGCTCTGGTAACTAGGTGTAGGTGTTGTAGGTGGTCTTCCCATGTCCTCCTATGAATGATTATATCATCAATTAAGCCCGCAGATGGAGGAATAAGGCCGTCAGGCGTGGTCCACTAACCTTTGAAAGGTGGCTGGGGCCCTGTGTAGTCCCAAAGGTAATTATTTTATTTATTTATTGTGTTCAACAGTACAAATGTACTTTTAACACATTACATAGAAATATACATAACCAGCAAAATGCATACAATCATGTAATTCAATGCCAAATTCCCAATTCATTAATCATAAAACGATATTATCCTGAGAAACAAATTCTTCTCCACAAGTCTTCTTCAGTAGTAAACCTTCTCCCAGCAAGAGCTTGAGTCCTACAATTTATCAAATCAGGGCACTCAACACATTGGTGCTTCAGAGTCTCAATCTCAGTCTTACAGTGGCTGCATAGTCTTTGATCTCTCAGAATATTGAGACGCCTGCCCACTGTTTCATTGGTTAGTACCCGATTCAACCTGATTCTTAATGATTGAGTCCTGAAGCTCCTCAATGGTGTTTCAGGTATGGAGCAAGCACGTTAAAACTCTTAAAAGACCATACAAAATGGTCCCCAAAACATTTAGCGTCCATAATCGTGGATCTCACGCTTGACCAGGTGTACCTGTTCCATGCTAACTTAGCCACTTTGGGCGTAAAGCCCAGTCGATCAAGCGAGATTCCTGCGCATAAAAGCATAGATTCACAGTTTAGGACCCAATCATTAAGCACTCTGCAACCACCCTGTAACTTTACCAAGTTTAGTTCCTCAAGCACCGAAGCTGTCGGAGGGTTCATCATATTTGTAAACAGCTGGAGCTTAGCCCAATCCACCATAGTGTGGATAGGATGCTGTCCCAGTTCAAACAACATCCCTGCAAGAGGGACAGACTGAGGGCCCAATCCACCATGGTGTGGATAGGAAGCTGTCCCAGTTCAAACAACATCCCTGCAAGAGGGGCAGACTGAGGGCCCAATCCACCATGGTGTGGCTAGGGAGCAGTCCCAGTTCAAACAACATCCCTGCAAGAGGGACAGACTGAGGCAGTTAGTTGCAAGAGACCTCTCCAGAGGTCACCCTCCAATTTTGACCAATCTACAAACTGACTCCTGGTTTGGGCGCCATAAATTAGTTTTGGAACCAGTTGGAGACCAGGGTATAACCCCCCCCCCCTTTTAGAATAAGTACCTTTGATTTAGTTGAGTTTAGTGATAGGCCTAAACTCCTCAGGAATCCCTCTACTGCTGTTAAAGCTCTCTGCAAACCAATAGCTGTCAAATCACAAAGGACAATATCGTCCGCATAGAACAAATACTGGATTACCAGGGTGCCCAGCCTAGGAGGAAAAGTGTTAAATTGTCCAAAGCACCCTCCCAAGCCCAGCAGATAGAAACAAACCAAGAACGGAGCCAACACACACCCCTGTCTTAAGCCCCTGTTAGTATAAATCCAGGGGGGATAATTACCAAAGGCATCCAGCCGAACCAGGGCCTCCAGGATACCCAGCAAAGCAGCGGGGCACCCTTTCTCATTCATTTCTTTCCATAAAAGGGATCTATTCACCAGGTCAAAAGCTTTGCTAATGTCTAGGAAAGCAATAAAAACAGGCCAGGATTGAATCTTAGCTTGATGTGCTAATAAATCCAAGACAAAACAGTTGTAGCTGTGCTTAGGCCCTGACGAAAACCTGACTGAAAGACTGCCAAGGCCTTAGATTCACTCGCCCATTTTTGCAAGACTTTCAACCACATTTTTGCAAAAATCTTACTTGAAGCATCCAGGAGGGATATTGGTCTGTAATACAATGGTAAGGACCTATCTCCTCCCTTGAATATCACTATTATTGTAGCTGCAGACCAAGTCCTGGGAAACTTTTACTTGCAAGGATGCTGGTAAATAGGTCTGAGAGCACCGGTGCCCAGACCGACATATTGGGCCTCATTACGAGGTTTGCGGAACGGGTTAACAGGCTCCGCTAATGGAGGTGGACCCGTTCAACCCGTCCCGCGAAATTACGAGGTCCCCTCGCGGGACCCGGTAAAGACGCCTGGCGAAACCAGCCGTCGTTACCGGGTCCCACGAGGGGAAGAGGGAGCAAACAACGGTCCGTTGTTATCTCCCTCTCCCTTTCCCATTCCCATTCAGCCCTATGGGGTCGTGTTTTGTTTTGATGGGTGAGCCGAGCGAAATGTGCAGAAAATGCGTTTTTTTCCCCACATTTCGGACTTTGCAGGGGTTTCTGGGTAATAAATTATGGGGCGATTTGGGCATATCATACCTCTGCGTATTCCCACGGGTGTCCTCTTTTCGGAAATGCATGGGGTTCCCTGTTTTCCTTGGTGGCTTGGACACCCGAGGCCCATATCTGTATGATGTCAGAGTGTGACATTTCAGGTGTGAAAACAGACTTGGGGTTACTTGTGTTTTAGGCTTTCCCCTTGGTGGCCAGGTAGGTGCACCCACACATGTGAGGTACCGATTTCATTGGGACACCTGTGGGAACGCGGGACGGTAGGCCATGTGTTGTTGGGGGCATGTTTCGATGGGTGAGCCGAGGGAAATGTGCGAAAAATGTGTTTTTTGTCCCACATTTTGGACTTTTTGGGGGTGTCTGGGTAATACATTCTGGGGCAATTTGGGCATATCATACCTCTGCGGATTCCCACGGGTGCCCTCTTTTCAGAAATGCATGGGGTTCCCTGTTTTCCCCGGTGGCTTGGACACCTGAGGCCCATATCTGTATGGTGTGAGAGTGTGACATTTCAGGTGTGAAAACAGACTTCGGGTTACTTGTGTTTTAGGCTTTCCCCTTGGCGGCCAGGTAGGTGCACCCACACATGTGAGGAACCGTTTTCATCGGGACACGTGTGGGAACGCGGGACGGTAGGCCATGTGTTGTTGGGGGCGTGTTTCGATGGGTGAGCCGAGCGAAATGTGCGGAAAATGCATTTTTTCCCACATTTCGGAGTTTGCAGGGGTTTCTGGGTAATAAATTCTGGGGCGATTTGGGCATATCATACCTCTGCGTATTCCCACGGGTGTCCTCTTTTTGGAAATGCATGGGGTTCCCTGTTTTCCTTGGTGGCTTGGACACCCGAGGCCCATATCTGTATGATGTGAGAGTGTGACATTTCAGGTGTGAAAACAGACTTGGGGTTACTTGTGTTTTAGGCTTTCCCCTTGGCGGCCAGGTAAGTGCACCCACACATGTGAGGTACCGTTTGTATCTGGACACCTCTGGGAACGCGGGACCGTAGGCCATGTGTTGGGGTCGTGTTTCGAAGGGTGAGCCGAGCGAAATGTGCGGAAAATGCGTTTTTTCCCACATTTCGGAGTTTGCGGGGGTTTCTGGGTAATACATTCTGGGGCGATGTGGGAATATCATACCTCTGCGGATTCCCACGGGTGTCCTCTTTTCGGAAATGCATGGGGTTCCCTGTTTTCCTTGGTGGCTTGGACACCCGAGGCCCTATCTGTATGATGTGAGAGTGTGACATTTCAGGTGTGAAAACAGACTTGGGGTTACTTGTGTTTTAGGCTTTCCCCTTGGCGGCCAGGTAGGTGCACCCACACATGTGAGGTACCGTTTTCATCGGGACACCTGTGAGAACGCGGGACAGTAGGCCATGTGTTGTTGGGGGCGTGTTTCGGTGGGTGAGCCGAGCAAAATGTGCGGAAAATGCATTTTTTCCCCCACATTTCGGACTTTGCAGGGGTTTCTGGGTAATAAATTCTGGGGCGATGTGGGCATATCATACCTCTGCGGATTCCCACGGGTGTCCTCTTTTTGGAAATGCATGGGGTTCCCTGTTTTCCCTGGTGACTTGGACACCCGAGGCCCATATCTGTATGATGTGAGAGTGTGACATTTCAGGTGTGAAAACAGACTTGGGGTTACTTGTGTTTTAGGCTTTTCCCCTTGGCGTCCAGGTAGGTGCACCCACACATATGAGGTACCGTTTTCATCGGGACACCTGTGGGAACGCGGGGCGGTAAGCCATGTGTTGTTGGGGGCGTGTTTCTATGGGTGAGCCGAGCAAAATGTGCGGAAAATGCGTTTTTTTTCTCCACATTTCGGACTTTGCGTGGGTGTCTGGGTAATGAAGTCTGGGGCGATTTGGGCATATCATACCTCTGCAGATTCCCACGGGTGTCCTCTTTTCGGAAATGCATGGGGTTCCCTGTTTTCCTTGGTGGCTTGGACACCCAAGGCCCATATCTGTATGGTGTGAGAGTGTGACATTTCAGGTTTGAAAACAGACTTGGGGTTACTTGTGTTTTAGACTTTCCCCTTGGCGGCCAGGTAGGTTCACCCACACATGTGAGGTACCGTTTTCATCGGTACTCCTGTGGGAATGCGGGACGGTGGGCCATGTGTTGTTGGGGGTGTGTTTCGATGGGTGAGCCGACCGAAATCTGCGGAAAATTCATTTTCTCCCACATTTCGGAGTTTGCAGGGGTTTCTGGGTAATAAATTCTGGGGCGATTTGGGCATATCATACCTCTGCGTATTCCCACGGGTGTCCTCTTTTTGGAAATGCATGGGGTTCCCTGTTTTCCCTGGTGGCTTGGACACCCGAGGCCCATATCTGTATGATGTTCGAGTGTGACATTTCAGGTGTGAAAACAGACTTGGGATTACTTGTGTTTTACGCTTTCCCCTTGGCGGCCAGGTAGGTGCACCCACACATGTGAGGTACCGTTTTCATCGGGACACCTGTGGGAACGCGGGACGGTAGGCCATGTGTTGTGTTTGTGTGGTTTTCATAACGTTTTGACCCATTTGCTGGTGCCCTTTGTCACACAACCCTTTCCTTTCCCAAATGTGACCTACATTTAGTCGCTGCTTTAGGCACCATACACTTTTGAAACCTGCACAAGTCACCTACCCTTGAAAAGGTCTGCCTGTGCTCTTTCAGAAAATGTATGCTTGCCATTCCTCACCACATTGGTCTTCCCGATTTACACATGCTAAGTGCGTCTGTTCAGGCCGTGAGCGTAAAACTCCTGTGTACCATGGCTCAGTGGTTGGCTTGTGGTAATGCTTGTTTTGTAAAACACTACAAAAAATGTGTGCTCTCCTAACTGCAAGAGTCGGGGGAATGTAGCGGAGCATTGCTTTTCTCAAAATTCATAGAAGCCATTGCCGTACCAAGCCAACCATGTCCAACACATACCTTTTTTTTCGGCCATTTTCCCACTTTTCCCCCAATCTATGGCAGTTTCCCCTACCTAGTTGTTGCCTGACCTACGCAAATCACCCCTTCCTAAACTTGGAATTTTATCTACTTTTCAGAAATATATGCCTTTCTGTCCTCCAATTCGGCTTTCCTACCCTTTTCATCCATTCCGTCCATGCATGGCCAATTGGCAAAAATGGCCAAAATCGCCTACCTCTCACAAAACGGTTGATAACCACTTCAAAATAAAAAAAAAATCGCTTCCACTCAACCTGTTCTTGAAAGCCAGGAAATTGGGGAATTCAGCACAGCAAACCATTCATTCCTAGCTCTTACAAGGAAAAAACCACAGGCTTCTTTGTACATCATTTTATTGGCATTTTTTGAAAAAACCCCAAATGTTCGCCCTTTTTGCTTATTTTCTCTCACTCCCCTACCGCAACCTAGGATTCCTGGGTGGCGTTACGACCGCCTACATGCGGGAAAAAAAGGAGCCAAATTTGGCCGAGATACCTCATGTAACAAAAAGTTACAAGCCATTGAATGGCCACATACCGAAATCACTAAAAAAGTCCCTGGCACTGGGGAGAAATCCCCATGGCACTTAAGGGGTTAAAGAGTTTCTCCGTCCTTTGATCGCACAATAACACTTGCCAGTGCTTCTTTATGATCGATTTAATGCGACTACTTTGTGTTGAAAATCTGGTGACAAATACCAATTCTGGTTCAGTTTTCACTTTTCTTTTTTCTGTAAGTAGTTCATTTCTACTTTTTTGGTCCACCTTGTATTTTGCATCTGCGATCTCTTCCTGTTTGTATCCCCGTTTCAAGAATTTTTCACTCATTTCTTGAAGTTCCTTATTGTAATCTCATGGATCAGTAATGATGCGTTTTACTCTAAGCATTTGGCTGTATGGTAGATTTCTGATCAAGCTTGGTTCATGAAAACTTAGTCTGTGCAATAAGTTGTTGCGATCTGTTGTTTTTGTGTATATGTTGGTCTTATATTCATGTTCCAAGGATTGTATGTTCACATCAAGATAATGGATGCTGCTATGGGAATGTTCATGAGTAAACTGAATTCTTTCATCGATTGTGTTCAGATATAGAAAAACTTCTAACAATTCTGCCTCTGTGCCTTTCCAGATCCCAAATATGTCATCTATGAAACAAATCCAAATTTATGCATAAATGTGTTAGCATATGAGGGGGCCATTGTGGCTCCCATTGCAGTCCCTGTTATTTGCATGTACAACTGTTCTTTGTATTTGAACAAGAAGTTTGTTGATATGAAACGTAATAGGATAATAATAAATTCTTTGTTCGCTTCTATTTCCCCCGTGTTGAAAAGTAGCCATTCAATTGCTTCGATCCCTAATTCATGTGGGATGGATGTATATAAATTCTTTGCGTCAACAGTAAACAAGATCTGTGACGGTGAATGTGGTACTGTGGCTAATAATTGGAGAAAATGTGTTGTATCCTTAATTTAAGTTTTGGTTTTCTGGATGAGAGGTTGTAAGAGGTCATCGATGTACTTTCCAATCTGCTGTAATATGCTGTTGATCCCAGCTACAATCGGTCTTCCGGGAGGGTTGATGAGATTTTTATGTATTTTTGGCAACATGTACAGATTGGGGATGCAAGGATTCTTGTTGGTCAGGAACTCATGTGTATGGTGATTTATCCATGCGTTCTCTTCAGCCTCATCCAATAGAATCTCTAAGCTTTGTTTAATTTTCATTGTAGGATCCCTGTCCAATTGTTTGTATGTAACTGTGTCTGCAAGCTGTCATTTACATTCTTTGTCATAATCTTCCGTGTTCAATATGACGAGTGCTCCACCCTTGTCTGCAGGTCTGATTGTTATCGTAGCATCGCTATATAAATCTTTCAACAATCTGAACTCGTGAGGTTTCAAATTCTTGTGTTTAGTGCTCTTGAAATTCATCTTCCCCAGATCTTTCAAGACTTGTTTTTCAAAAATGTCCACAGTTGGTATATTTATTTGTGGTATAAATTTACTCTTTGATTTAAATTCTTTATAAGGTGACTTGTTTTGTGTGGTCTGGAGTATCTCTGTTTCATTGAAAAAGACTTTTAATTTCATTTTTCTGATTAGCTTGTACAGTTCTACTTTTGTTTCAAATAATGAGGTATCAAACGTGGGGACAAAGCGGAGTCCTTTTTGAAGTGTCTCTGTCTCAGCAGGAGTGAGAATTCTGGATGATAAATTAATCACTAGGTTCTCTTCTGTTGTAGGCATGTCTGTGGTCCTCCTCGTCCTCTTTCTTTTACCCCTGCGGCTTCTTTTCCTCTTCCTAAAAAACCACTGGCAGATGGCCCTGGTCTTGTTTCTGATGGTTCAGGGACCGTTGTTTGTGAATTTCCCTCTGTAGTTCAAGTCTCACTTGTTTCTGAGTCAGAGCTTGTTGGAGTATTAGAGTTATCCTGTCGTGGTCTTCTTACTGGAGCATATTTGTCCATCCAGGAATACACTTCATCATTCACATAATCGTAAGTGTTTCTCTTAAATTTCCTGATTTTTCTGATTTTCAAGCTCTGTTTTGTAATCTGTCAGTTTTAGATTAATATCTGCCAATATTTCTTCGATTTCTTCTTTTTTCAGTTTGCATGAGTTGCTAAGTTCTTGCTCAATCTCCTTAGTTGTGCTGGGACACAAATCTGGTGGGACGTGGTCCCAGAGTAGCTGGCTGTGGTAGTACACAGTTTTGTGGTGAACTAGGTAGTTCCTGGTTATGTGGTGCCTTTATATTTGGCATATGTGGTCAGACATGTGTGCGGACATTTGTGTGAGTCTGGCTGGTTTGTTGTTTGATGTGCAGGATCCAATGTTCAAAGTAGATATGTATGACTATGTATCCTAACCTAATATTTATGTCCACAGGTGCACTCCGAGATCAACCCTGCAAGTTTAAACTATGGACGCTTATCTGGTGTTTTCGTTTTACTGTTAACAATGTTTATACTAAATTCGTTGTTCCGGGTGTTGTGGAGTAGAATTGTGTGTGGGTTCAGTGTGCAAGTCTTAGTGGATAGCATAGCATTGTGTTGGATCAAAGAGTGCAATTTATGTGCTCTCTTCATGGTTTAAGTCAAGTTGTTTGACAAATTGGTGTCAAGGGTGTGTGGTACCAGTGGTGCCAACGTGACTGAGACTTAATCTCAATGGGTGTGTGATAGGGTACAATTGGTGTTCTCTCATGTAGTGAGGTCGAGTTGTGTGGGGTAATGGTGTCTAGTTTGGTGTGTTATCAGTGGCGCCAATGTGACTAGAACTTATGGTATTTATCCTCAGTGGGTGTGTTAGGCTAGGTGCTATAATCTTTATCCAAGTTCATGCAAGTGGATTTCTGGTGGAGTGTTGTTGATTTATGTCTGGTGGAGTGTTGTGGGTTTGATGTTGGTTGATTTTGGGGTTGACATTGGTTGGGGGCTGGCTCCCTGATTAGAAGTTTGGTGGTATTGGCCTGACACGTGGAGGTTGCTGGGTTCAGTGTATTCAGTACAGTGATTGCTGGTAGGAATGTTGTGTCTAACCCACAGGTGAATTTTAAGTTTAAAAGTGCCGATTCCACATGGAGATAAAGCGTTTTGGCAGCATGCAATTGGCATTTTAGTTACGTTAGATTAAGATAGGAATTAGCTGTCATGAGAGGTCTATATTATCGAAATTTTGAGCATGAGCGCAAGAGGCCGTAGCAGTAGGTTTTGAGAATGGATTGCAAGCTGGTCACAGTTATAAGTCATGGCCTTTATCAGGGATTCATTTAGCTAAATGGATGTTTGTGAGTTTAACGCAAAAAAGAAAAAAATGTTTAGCTGTTCCATGTAGGTAGATTAATATGTTCTCTCCACAGGTCGACTGTAATGCTTAAAAGTTGGTGCACTATTTAGTTTTTGCCTTGACACACGTGTGATGTTGGATGAGTGTCAAAACATGTGTTTTTGTGAACAGGTTCTTTAACCCTACATTCGCCCACAGGCACATTATCAGTATGGGCCCTGTAGGCTTGAATTTTGGACATTGATGGGGCATTTCTTTTACTTGGTTACCATGTTCAATGCTCAATTGGCCTACATGGTATGTGTGTGGGAATGGTGGTTGTTGACTCAGGTGCAATGTCAACGTTATAGTGTTTGGCTTTTGCAAGAACAGTGTGGTTTTAAATTCAGCTAGAACAATGGGATATAAATGGCAATGCAAATGTAAACTAGGTGATGTAGCAGGAGTAGGGAGTGGTGCTGTGTATGAGGTGGAGCTTCAGTGGATGTGGCGTGAAGGGAGTGAGATGAGATATTAGTGTTATGAGTGTTGATTAAAATGTTCTCTCCACAGGTGGACTTTTAATTTTATTCCACAGATGGACATTAATGTTAATAGTTTTTTGAAGTGGTGACAAAGTCTAAACTTTTTGGAGTTGTTTTCGGTTATTGTGAAATGCTTTGATTAATATTTTGGTTTTTCAGGTGGGACCTTACTGGACAACTCTTTTGATGAAATATTGATCTTGTCACTCATATTTTACTGCTGTTGTTGTTGTCCCTATAGGGGGAAGATGTGTTGTGATTAACTTTGCATGCATCTGGTGCAAGTGACTAGAATCTTGAGATGGAATGCAGGGCTTAGAGTGTTTACCAATGAGTGTGTTCCAGGTTTCTCAGCTGCAAGGATGTAAGCCCTGAGAGAGGATGCCGTGGGTGTCCTATGTCCCCTTTTACTTACCTGACTCTAAGAACTGTATTTGATGTACCTGAACTTAAGTAAATAAGTTAACAGTTCACTGGAGTGTCAGAGTCATTTATGGCAGGACCCTGAATCCAACATGTTACCAATGAAAATGGCCTATGCATGTACAGTGCATAATCACACATTTGCCTAATGTGCTTCATGAAACACAGTGGTTTCCTCATTATGCATTCTACTTATTGATGTCACTATGTACATGTCCATCGACACCTTCCCACATATGACTACGGCAGATTCACATTGGTGGTATGCGCCGCGGGTGAAGGGTTATGTTTTTGTGATACGGCTGGGTGGGGACTGGCATGGTGGGAATGAGGTAGTTTGGATGAGTCCTGCTCCTCTCAGTCATATGTTGGTGGTGGTAACTGATAATTGCAATCGTTTCCATGCTTGACCCATTGTACTTGGAGGTGTCCCTTAAGGTGACATGACAGGTATACTGATCTGCGGTGTACCTGTGGACTGAGTGCAGTGACTGAGGTTTCTCTGTGTGGCAGTTGGATTTAGCTCAGGCATGGCAGCATGACTCGTGATTTCCTTTGCTGAGATCATGTATCTCATGCATTGTGACTGCAGGGTGGTGCATTCTGGTACCTGTGGTACATGTTTTATGATGTTCCAGATGCATGTGCTGGTGTGAGCACTGTGTATGTTGCTTGAATGTACGCACAGCTGTGTAGGCATGCCACATCTGTTAAATTTACTAGGGTCACAGTTTTAGGCACCCAGGATGCTGTGTGTGGTCTTGTTCCATTCTATGTGTGTGATTTGTTATTGTGCAGGTTGGGATGTAGAGGTATCTAGGTCCGATTCCTCATCCGACTTTGCCTTCTATTGCCCGACACAGTCTATCTGCACTTCATTGCATTCATGGTCATTCTTACGCCTATTTTCAGAAGTGATTATGGATTCATGCATGTGGTGTGCACTTGTGCTCCTCATGTATGCAATCCTGTGCTATGTTCCTACACCCCTCATGGCCCAGGCAACAGACACATTGCCTATGCTTGTGATTTCCCCCTCACCCCCAATCAACACCCCTCATGGCCCAGCCAGCAGACACGTTGCCTATGTTTGTGATTCCCCCCCAATCAACACCCCTCATGGCCCAGCCAGCAGACACGTTGCCTATGTTTGTGATCCCCCCCCCAATCAACAACCCTCATGGCCCAGCTAGCTGACACGTTGCCTATGCTTGTGATCCCCCCCGCCCCCCAGTCAACACCCCTCATGGCCCAGCTAGCAGACACGTTGCCTGTGCTTGTGATTCCCCCCAATCAACACCTAGCAGACACGTTGCCTATGCGTGTGATTTCCCCCCCCCCCAACCAACACCCCTCATGGCCCAGCTAGCAGACACGTTGCCTATGCATGAGATTCCCCCCCCCCAACCAACACCCCTCATGGCCCAGCCAGCAGACACGTTGCCTATGCGTGTGATCCCCCCCCCCCAACCAACACCCCTCATGGCCCAGCTAGCAGACACATTGCCTATGCTTGTGATTCCCCCCCCCAATCAACACCCCTCATGGCCCAGCCAGCAGACACGTTGCCTATGCGTGTGATCTCCCCCCCCCCCCAACCAACACCCCTCATGGCCCAGCCAGCAGACACGTTGCCTATACTTGCGATTCCCCCCCCAATCAACACCCCTCATGGCCCAGCCAGCAGACACGTTGCCTATGCTTGCGATTCCCCCCCCAATCAACACCCCTCATGGCCCAGCTAGCTGACACGTTGCCTATGCTTGTGATTTCCCCCCCCCCAATAAACACCCTTCATGGCCCAGCTAGCAGACACATTGCCTATGCTTGTGATTACCCCCCCCCCAATCAACACCCCTCATGGCCCAGCCAGCAGACACGTTGCCTATGCTTGTGATCCCCCCCTATAAACACCCCTCATGGCCCAGCCAGCAGACACATTGCCTATGCTTGTGATTCCCCCCCCAATCAACACCCCTCATGGCCCAGCCAGCAGACACGTTGCCTTATGCGTGTGATTTCCCCCCCCCAACCAACACCCCTCATGGCCCAGCCAGCAGACACGTTGCCTATGCTTGTGATTCCCCCCTCCCCCCCCATCAACACCCCTCATGGCCCAGCCAGCAGACACGTTGCCTATGCGTGTGATTTCCCCCCCAATCAACACCCCTCATGGCCCAGCCAGCAGACACGTTGCCTATGCGTGTGATTTCCCCCCCCAACCAACACCCCTCATGGCCCAGCCAGCAGACACGTTGCCTATGTTTGTGATTCACCCCCCCCAACCAACACCCCTCATGGCCCAGCCAGCAGACACGTTGCCTATGCTTGTGATTCCCCCCCCCAACCAACACCCCTCATGGCCCAGCCAGAAGACATGTTGCCTATGCTTGTGATTCCCACCCCCAATCAACACCCCTCATGGCCCAGCCAGCAGACACGTTGCCTATGCTTGTGATTCCACCCCCCCACCCCCCAATCAACACCCCTCATGGCCCTGTGGTTAGACTCACCCAGCAGCCAGGTACGTTGTGCAGCGTGTTGTGCCATGTAGCGGGGAAGCATGGAGTTGCACAGCACCATGGCATCATGTGTGGAGCCTGGGAATCTTGCACAGCAATGCGTGATGATTTTGCGTGCATCGCACACCATCTGGACATTCAGGGAATGAAAGAGCTTCCTGTTGCGGTACACTACCTCCACAGCATGCCGGATGACCAGCTCCACATGGGTACAGTTGACGGCACCAATTACATTCGGCATGCCTGCCAGTGCATAGAATGCTATTTTGGTTGCATTCACCTCCTCTGCAGTCCGTGGTAACTTGATGTGGTTCCTTGCGTGTTTCAGGAGTGCATCTATCACCAGGTTGAGCACACTGGAGAAACAGGGTTGTGAGATTCCATAAAGCTGTCCCACTGTGTGCTGGTAAGTGCCTGTGGCAAGGACGTCTAGCACAGACGCTACCTTCAGCAAGTGGGGGATGGCTGTCTGGATATTGATGAGGTTCACCAGGTCATCATGAATGAGGTGCACTATTGTGGAGATGGTGTCCCTGTCCAGACGGTACAAGGTGTGGATCTGTGCAGGGGTTAGGTCACATGGACTAGCCCTTAGGCGAGGGATTTGTGGCTGCCTGCGGGGTACAACTGCCTGCACTATTGGTATGTGCTGGTCCAGTCTTGCCCTCCTTCTCCTCATGCGCCTCTGCTGCATTCTCTGGTTCACTGCCTCCTCAAAGAGTAGCAGTGCAGGCATGTCCTCCATCTCCAATACTGCAAGTGCTAATGGTGGCATTGTGGATTTGGGAGGGGTGTGGTGTGTGGGAGTTCTATTTTTGTGCTGTGCCAGACTCCATTGCCTCCACCTGTGCTGATTGTGTGCACCTGCGGCAGATTTCAACATACCAGATTCATATTAGCGGCTGCATCGCGATGCCGGTGTTAACAGCATCATTGTATTTGTAATTGCATGCCTGTGCACCTCGTAATGTGCACTTAACTGCGGCATACCGGTGTCACTGGCACGGCTGCTGCATGTCGACACTCATACCGGGGAGCCCGGTCACAGTGGGTCCCTGCCGATGCCCGTGACACTGTCATCGCTGCTCATAATACTCCGGTCCGGTAAATGATGCTGGTACGCTAATACCGGCAACCATTTTACCGGACCGCCAATGTTGTAATGAGGTCTGTTATATATGTTTGCAATATTAGATTTGGCAAAGTGTGTTATTAATTGATGTATATATCTTGAACCTTATTTATATAAGGAACTGTGCTAGCACATAACAGTTTGTGGACATTCCTTTGTGGGGGCTTGGAGACTACACTGTACTTAAGAACCAGCCTGCATCACCTCCTGAGAGCTTAAGCCTTGGTTGCTCGTCCACTGCTACGCAATAGAGAATCTTGGCTGGGGTGCTCTGTGCTTCTACTCTGCCATAAAGAGGGCAGGAGTACAGATAACCCCCCCTCCAGTCTTTACAGGAGTCACGAGTTGAGCTTTCACTCATACGCCGATGACACTCAAACCTATATTGAGGCAAATAACATCGAAGACGCGCTTAGGAGAGTTATCGGTGTATGGCTTACATTGATAAGTGGATGACGATAACCAACTACAACTCAGTGCAGCAAACACCAAGATTATCCTGTTTGGGCCCAAGGGGAGAGTTACGGATGAGAAGCAATTAATCTCCCCACGTATTCTTGGTGAGAGGCTACAATTTGCTCCAAATATTAAAAACGTGGGCTGTGTCTGGCAGCAGAATCTCGGTAGCGAAGCCCAGGTGCGGGCTAAGGTGAAGTCAGTGTACTACTCCCTGCGGATGCTTAGCAATGTACTTCCCTTCCTACCATGAGAAGATCATGCATGGATTGTAGGGGCTATGAGGAACAATCACCTGGACTATTGCAACAGCCTGATGGCAGGCATACCAACTAAGCCGATACACAGACTGCAGAAAGTCCAGAATGCTGCGGTCAGATTGGTGGGGCAGCAGAGAAAATAGGGCCAGGTTTCATCGCTTCGTAGATCCCTGTACTGGCTGGCGGTCGAATCCCGAATCAAATTCAGAGTAGCCTGTTTGATCTACAAATACATTAATGGGCTTGCCCCAGAGTATCTCAGTGTTAACGTCCATCGTTAATATCCTGCTAGAGCATTGCGCTCAGGAGACAAGCTTTTGCTGAAGGTACCACGCTCTAAATTTGTTGCTAGAGGGGATATGAGATTTGGAATTACAATCTCCTGGTGGAGATCAGAGCTTGTCAGTCATTAGTGCAGTTTAGGAGAGCATTAAAAAACCCACTTGTTTAATTAGGCTATTTTAGCTTAGGGATAGCATGTGTTCATGATCTGCTCAGTACCTCACTTGAGGCCTTTTATCCATCTGCGCCCGGATACAGTTAGGTGCGATATAATAATCAAATCAAATCATTGACCTATAAATGTTCTAACAAGGACTCTGCGCAATATCTATGCGATCGGCTGACTCCTCTTATTTCCAGACGTCGCCTACGCTCATTTGATACTACAAAACGTACACAGCCAAGATTCAAGCTTACGAGATTTGGCGGTACAACATTTGATGCACAAGCACCAGCAGCCTGGAACAAGTTACCTCTTTATCTCGGGCAGGAACATTCACTCACCTCCTTTAAAAGGATGTTAAGACCTTTCTCTTTTATTTAGCTCCTGATTAAATCTTAGGTTGGCCTTTCCTCCATGCCTCTTTATGTCTTACGTCTTGTACGTAACTATGTGCGCTTTGAGGCCCACGGGCGATTTAGTGTGTTACAAAAATTATAAATAAATAAAATAAATAAATAAGTGCAGGAGGGGGAGAGGGAGGAGTGCGGGAGTGTGGTGCTCATTGGGAGGGGGTGAGCAAGTGCTGGGGGTCTGTTCAGAATCATTTGGGAACACTACACACAATTAAGACTACAAGTGTCAGTACAATGTCACCTTTGGTACAAGCCTGTACTACACAGTAAAGTGGTAGCGGTGGCTGGGCAGCCAGACTTATCTCAAGAGTAAAGTCAGCAGTACAAGTGGTTACACAAAGGACTAGGAATCACAGTGATTCAAACAAACACTTACTCAATGTTTCTTGGTAAAAGAATATACATTTATTTACACAGTCATTTGGAAAACATTCCACTAGCAAAAGCAGCTCAATATCACAATCAAATACACTACAATACACAACCAATCAGTTTCTGAACAAGTTCGGCTCCCCTGAAGTGGAAGCAAAATGGCTCTTCAGATACTTTAAAAAGGGGTAAAAAGACAAGGTTATAAGAATCAACAGCACAAATACTTTGATGGGCAGGGCAAGGGGTTTCAGTTCACTACAACCAGCAATTTAATTCAATAGACCTGGGCCAAGGTCAATGGTTCAGAGTGTTGTATAGGATAGCACAGTTCTGGTAGTAAACGGTTAAGGCTTTGCCATGGATCTTAGAAGAATTTGGTCATACGAACATTTAGATGTTGGTTTAGGGAAGGACAAGCCTTCAAACTGGGGTAAGTTTGCACATACTTTCACCGCGGCCGAACGGAGTTCTGCACCGCACTTGCACAGTACCTTGTAAGTGAAGAAAAGCTGTAGCTGAGGCAGTTGTTCCTGGCAATTCCTGCAGATCTCGCAGTTCCTGAGCTTGAGTCATGGGGACAAGAAGGAGGACATCGGGAGGTTCCTGCACTGCCCAAGGAAGAGTCCACAAGCTTGGCAAAACGTTGGTTTAAGGTGTGAGTGCCTTAAAGACCACAAACTGGTATCCTTCCCACTGGCTATCCGGTTTTCCACAGCACTCTGCAGAAAATTCAACGAGTATAGGGACGGTGTCCAGGCAGCTTACGAGTTGGTTGTTCCCACCAAACTCAAGGGAAGAAGTTAACCTTGAAGGGCTTCTCTGTCGATGGAGTTTCAGGCAATTCGGACCTGCAGCAGGGCTTCACCGGTGGACCAGGTGTTGCAGCAGTCATCTTCCTTCAGCTCGTGTTCGGTTCTTTCGTTCCAGTGGTCGACTCTGCTTTCCAAGTCCCAGAGACCTGCTTTTAAACAGTTTTCCCCCATTCATTCCAGCCTGGCTGTCACTCACGCAGCAGGGTGGTTGTCCTTGCTGGACAGCCAGCCGGCCAATCATGCCACAGTGCACTCAGGCGCCAGGAGAGGGCTTCAGCACTGAAGCCCGCCAAAGGCCAATGAACATTGGGACCAAACATGGTTTTGCGCTCAGAGAAAAACACAAGAAGGACCTTTCCAAAATAAAATGGCGAAAAAAGTCGTCCGGAGTCTGTTTTTACAGATCGGTCTGGGGCGCCATATTGGAAAACATGGCTGACCCGATTTTTAGCTACTGGTGTTCGCAGTCGGTGAAATCATGGTAGTGTGTTTAAAACCACTGCCACCAGCCATTTGAAGTGGGAAAGGGTAACATTTGACTGTTACATGAGTGTTTAGACTCAGGGGAAGCTATGCAACCCCTCCAGCACTATATAGTAAGATAGTGTGTGCTGGGCCTGTAAATTTAAAAAGACTAGTAAAGTCAATTTAACTTTACATGCTCTGGGAAACAGTAGTCAGTACCAGAGAAGGTATTTAAACCTTGGGGAGTCTGAAAGACACCCCTGTGCCACTGCACTGAGGGTGCTGTGTGACACACAGAAGAAGATGATGCCTATGGAGTTGTTTTAAAACTCCATAACCAAAGAACACAAAAGTAAAACACATTGAAAATGAAAAGTTCAAAGTCCCAAAATATAGCAAAAGAGCTGGAAGGCTCCAAGGTAGAGGGAATTTAGCACTTGGGTGAGAATTCTCCCTAACGGGCCAATACCGCAAGTGCAAGGGGAAAGAGAGGGGAAGGGAGGATGAGTGCAGTGGACAAGGTGGACCAGGTTAGGGTAGTCTAGGGAAGGGTGCCCAAGGGCAAGTGCTAGCAAGGGATGATGGGAAGACTGGTAGGGGGGTGGTCTGACCCCTGTATGACTTTGAATGCACCAGGCCGCAGTCACAGCGGCTGAGGGACGTTAGCATAGAAGGGGGAGAGGGAAGGAAGAGGAGAAAGAAAAGTCTTGAAAATTTTCCAGAACTTAAGAAGATCCGACTCAAGTCTGAGAGGGGCAGGGAGGCCGTTCCCGAGGGAGGAATCAGCCGAGGAAAGTGATTTACCTCCCAATCTCTGCTTGGAGAAACGTTTGACCTGCAGAGAGTTGGAGCCAGAGGACCGAAGTACTCTAGCTGGGAGGAATTTCGGGAGGAAAACTTGATGTAGAGAGGTCCCAGGCCCCAGACAGCCTTGTGGATGATCCTAAGGGTCTTGAATCTGATCCATGTGGTCACCAGGAGCCAGTGGAGAGATTTTAGGGCTGGAGTGATGCGGTCCCTGGGCGTTAGGCCAAGGATAAGTCTTGCAGTCCTATTCTGGATTAGTTGAAGGGGGTGAAGGGAGGAAAGAGGCAGCTTGAGGAAGAGGCTGTTGTAGTATCCAGCCTAGAGAGAATCAGGTCTCTGGAGACGATGAGCTTCTGGGGAAAGGTGAGGAAAGGTAAAATGCCTCTGAGTAGGTGAAGCTAAAAGTTGGACTTCTTGTCAAGGCCTGTGATGTGTGGAGAGAAAGAGAGAGAGGAGTTAAAGATGATCTCAAGATTTTTTGCCTCACAGGTGGGTGAGGGGAGGGGACCCAAGGAGGGTGGCCAGAGAGTGGGGGGAAACAAGGAGCAGGCATCCCAATCTGTCTTACTGGTATTAAGGCAGAGATCATTGGCAGAGCACCATGCCTGACTAGCAGTCAGGCAGTCAGGTATGAGAGAGGAGAGTGAGGAGATGGAGGGTGACATCTTAAAGGAGAGCTATATGCCGTCTGCATAACACTGGAAATGAGGGTAGAAGGTGGGGATCAAGTGGGCCAGGGGGGCTAGGTAAGTGATGAAGAGCCATGGTGATAGGATAGAGCCCTGAGGGATGCCACAGGTAGAGAGTGAGGTGGAGGAGAGAAAAGGAGCCATTTGCACTTGGGATGGTCAGTCTGAAAGGAAGGAGGTCAGCGACGCCAGTGCCCTGTCTGTGATGCCTTGGGTATCATGGAAATAATTAATGGGGATGTAGTTTTTTTTTTTTTCAACTTTATTTAATAATTATACAAAACATAATACAACTGAGTAACAACTAACGTGTAAAGTTGCCCCCGGCGCCCCATTGCTTTATTGATTGCAGGCAACCCCGCAGCATTTGCTCCCTCCTTCTGTGAAGGGGATGAAACGTAAAGTGATGTCCATTAAATGACGTCATTAAATGTGCGCATGAGTGCACCACTGTGTATCACAAATCCTGATTGGTCATTACTGACGGAGGGACACGCGGAAGAAAGCAGACACGTAGGCTAAGAGCATGCGCAGATTCGGTCTCTCCTAAACTAGGAGCATGCGCAGAGTGGAGTGATGGCTCATAGGCTAGGAGCATGCGCAGAACGGAATGAGACCTCGCATTGGCCAAGAGCAGGCGCAGAGTGGATGGACGGCTCGCATTAGCTAAGAACATGCGCAGAGTGGACTGGCGGCCATTCATAGGCTAGGAGCATGCGCAGAGTGGAGTGATGGCTCATAGGCTAGGAGCATGCGCAGAACGGAATGAGAGCTCGCATTGGCCAAGAGCAGGCGCAGAGTGGACTGGCGGCCATTCATAGGCTAGGAGCATGCGCGGAGGCATGCGCACTGGAGACACTGCCTTTCATAGAGAAGGCGTGTGCGTAGTGCCAGGTGCGTGGCTTCTGAGCATGCGCACTGGAGACTCTGCCTCGTGTATCTTGCCTCACCCTTGGCCTGCGGGGAGTCGGAGGTGAGAGGTTTATTATCCCCCCCCCCCCTCATTCTAGCGTTTATTCTGAGTTCTGGGCTAATATATCCCCTTCTCCGAGGTTTAGGACAGAGGGTGCCTGTCCCACATGCCTCTTCCTCAAATGTTCACACGCCTGCTCCTCCCCGCCACTCCTGACCCTCCCCACTGGCCACCCCAGCTCTCCCCCCTGGCCACCCCTGCTCCCCCCTGGCTTCTCCCCCCCCCCCCCCCGCCACTCCTGCTCTCCCATGGCCACTTCTGCTCTCCCCTTGCTGCTCCTGACCTCCCTTGCAACTCCTACACCCCCCACCACTCCTGCTCTCTGCAAGGCCACTGCAGCTCCCCACCCCCGGCCACTCCTGTAATATATCCCCTTCCCGTTCCCCGAGGTTTAGGACAGAGGGTGTCTGCCCCACAAGCTTCTTCCTCACATGTTCACACTCCTGCTCTACCCTGGATACACCTGCCCCCCGGCCCCTCCTGCTCTCCCCTAGCTGCTCCTGCCTTCCCTTGCAACTCCAACACCCCCCCCCCGCCACTCCTGCTCTCTGCCAGGCCACTGCAGCCCCCCCCCCCCCCACCCCCAGCCACTCCTGTAATATATCCCCTTCCCATTCCCTTAGGTTTAGGACAGAGGGTGTCTGCCCCACAACCTTCTTCCTCTTATGTTCACACTCCTGCTCGACCCTGAATACTCCTGCCCCCCCCCGCCACTCCTGCACCCCCCTGCCACTCCTGCCCCCCCTGGTCCCTCCTGCTCTCCCCTAGCTGCTCCTGCCCTACCTTGAAACTCCTACACCCCCCCGCCACTCCTGCTCTCTGCCAGGCCACTGCAGCCCCCCCACCCCGGGCCACTCCTGTAATATATCCCCTGCCCCTTCCCCGAGGTTTAGGACAGAGGGTGTCTGCCCCACAACCTTCTTCCTCTTATGTTCACACTCCTGCTCTACCCTGGATACTCCTGCACCCCCCGCCACTCCTGCTCTCCCCTAGCTGCTCCAGCCTTCCCTTGCAACTCCTACACCCCCCCGCCACTCCTGCTCTCTGCCAGGCCACTGCAGCCCCCCCACCCCGGGCCACTCCTGTAATATATCCCCTGCCCGTTCCCCGAGGTTTAGGACAGAGGGTGTCTGCCCCACAAGCTTCTTCCTCATATGTTCACACTCCTGCTCTACCCTGGATACTCCTGCCCCCGGCCCCTCCTGCTCTCCCCTAGCTGCTCCTGCCTTCCCTTGCAACTCCTACACCCCCCCCCGCCACTCCTGCTCTCTGCCAGGCCACTCCTGTAATATATCCCCTTCCCGTTCCCCGAGGTTTAGGACAGAGGGTGTCTGCCCAACAAGTTTCTTACTCATATATTCACACTCCTGCTCTACCCTGGATACTCCTGCACCCCCTGCCACTCCTGCCCCCCTGGTCCCTCCTGCTCTCCCCTAGCTGCTCCTGCCCTCCCTTGCAACTCCTACACCCCACCCCACCATTCCTGCTCTCTGCCAGGTCACTCCTGCCCCTCTGGCCCCTCTGGCCACTCCCACTCCTGCCCCCCTGGCCACTCCCGCCACTCTTGCTCTCTTCCCCCCCCCCCCGGCCACGCTTGCTCTTCTCCCCCCCCCGGCCATGCTTGCTCTTCTCCCCCCCCCGGCCACGCTTGCTCTTCTCCCCCCCCCGGCCACGCTTGCTCTTCTCCCCCCCCGGCCACGCTTGCTCTTCTCTCCCCCTCCCTCCCCCCCTGGCCACGCTTGCTCTTCTCTGCCCCCCCTCCCTCCCCCCCTGGCCACGCTTGCTCTTCTCTGCCCCCCCTCCCTCCCCCCCGGCCACGCTTGCTCTTCTCTCCCCCTCCCCCCCCGGCCACGCTTGCTCTTCTCTCCCCCTCCCCCCCCGTGGCCACGCTTGCTCTTCTCTCCCCCTCCCCCCCCTGGCCAGGCTTGCTCTTCTCTCCCCCTCCCTCCCCCCCCTGGCCACGCTTGCTCTTCTCTCCCCCTCCCTCCCCCCCCTGGCCACGCTTGCTCTTCTCTCCCCCTCCCTCCCCCCCTGGCCACGCTTGCTCTTCTCTCCCCCTCCCTCCCCCCCTGGCCACGCTTGCTCTTCTCTCCCCCTCCCTCCCCCCCCCTGGCCACGCTTGCTCTTCTCTCCCCCTCCCTCCTCCCCCCCCCCTGGCCACGCTTGCTCTTCTCTCCCCCTCCCTCCTCCCCCCCCCCTGGCCACGCTTGCTCTTCTCTCCCCCTCCCTCCTCCCCCCCCTGGCCACGCTTGCTCTTCTCTCCCCCTCCCTCCTCCCCCCCTGGCCACGCTTGCTCTTCTCTCCCCCTCCCTCCTCCCCCCCTGGCCACGCTTGCTCTTCTCTCCCCCTCCCTCCTCCCCCCCCTGGCCACGCTTGCTCTTCTCTCCCCCTCCCTCCTCCCCCCCCTGGCCACGCTTGCTCTTCTCTCCCCCTCCCTCCTCCCCCCCTGGCCACGCTTGCTCTTCTCTCCCCCTCCCTCCTCCCCCCCCTGGCCACGCTTGCTCTTCTCTCCCCCTCCCTCCTCCCCCCCTGGCCACGCTTGCTCTTCTCTCCCCCTCCCTCCTCCCCCCCCTGGCCACGCTTGCTCTTCTCTCCCCCTCCCTCCTCCCCCCCTGGCCACGCTTGCTCTTCTCTCCCCCTCCCTCCTCCCCCCCCTGGCCACGCTTGCTCTTCTCTCCCCCTCCCTCCTCCCCCCCTGGCCACGCTTGCTCTTCTCTCCCCCTCCCTCCTCCCCCCCCTGGCCACGCTTGCTCTTCTCTCCCCCTCCCTCCTCCCCCCCCTGGCCACGCTTGCTCTTCTCTCCCCCTCCCTCCTCCCCCCCCTGGCCACGCTTGCTCTTCTCTCCCCACCCCTCCTCCCCCCCCTGGCCACGCTTGCTCTTCTCTCCCCCTCCCTCCTCCCCCCCCTGGCCACGCTTGCTCTTCTCTCCCCCTCCCTCCCCCCCTGGCCACGCTTGCTCTTCTCTCCCCCTCCCTCCCCCCTTGCTCTTCTCTCCCCCTCCCTCCCCCCTTGCTCTTCTCTCCCCCTCCCTCCCCCCCTGGTCACGCTTGCTCTTCTCTCCCCCTCCCTCCCCCCTTGCTCTTCTCTCCCCCTCCCTCCCCCCCTGGTCACGCTTGCTCTTCTCTCCCCCTCCCTCCCCCCCTGGCCACGCTTGCTCTTCTCTCCCTCTCCCCCCACTGGCCACTCTTGCTCTCCCCCCCTTAGCCACTCCTGCCACGCTTGCTCTCCCCCCCCCGGCCACTCCTGCCACGCTTGCTCTCCCCCCCCCCCTGGCCACGCTTGCTCTCCCCCCCTGGCCACTCCTGCCACTCTTGCTCTTCTCTCCCCGGCCACGCTTGCTCTTCTCTCCCCCTCCCTCCTCCCCCCCCTGGCCATGCTTGCTCTTCTCTCCCCCTCCCTCCTCCCCCCCTGGCCACGCTTGCTCTTCTCTCCCCCTCCCTCCTCCCCCCCTGGCCACGCTTGCTCTTCTCTCCCCCTCCCTCCTCCCCCCCCTGGCCACGCTTGCTCTTCTCTCCCCCTCCCTCCTCCCCCCCTGGCCACGCTTGCTCTTCTCTCCCCACCCCTCCTCCCCCCCCTGGCCACGCTTGCTCTTCTCTCCCCACCCCTCCTCCCCCCCCTGGCCACGCTTGCTCTTCTCTCCCCCTCCCTCCCCCCCCCCTGGCCACGCTTGCTCTTCTCTCCCCCTCCCTCCCCCCCTGGCCACGCTTGCTCTTCTCTCCCCCTCCCCCCCCTGGCCACGCTTGCTCTTCTCTCCCCCTCCCTCCCCCCTTGCTCTTCTCTCCCCCTCCCTCCCCCCCTGGTCACGCTTGCTCTTCTCTCCCCCTCCCTCCCCCCCTGGCCACGCTTGCTCTTCTCTCCCTCTCCCCCCACTGGCCACTCTTGCTCTCCCCCCTTAGCCACTCCTGCCACGCTTGCTCTCCCCCCCCCGGCCACTCCTGCCACGCTTGCTCTCCCCCCCCTGGCCACGCTTGCTCTCCCCCCCCTGGCCACTCCTGCCACTCTTGCTCTTCTCTCCCCGGCCACGCTTGCTCTTCTCTCCCCCTCCCTCCTCCCCCCCCTGGCCACGCTTGCTCTTCTCTCCCCCTCCCTCCTTCCCCCCCTGGCCACGCTTGCTCTTCTCTCCCCCTCCCTCCTCCCCCCCTGGCCACGCTTGCTCTTCTCTCCCCCTCCCTCCTCCCCCCCCTGGCCACGCTTGCTCTTCTCTCCCCCTCCCTCCTCCCCCCCTGGCCACGCTTGCTCTTCTCTCCCCCTCCCTCCTCCCCCCCTGGCCACGCTTGCTCTTCTCTCCCCCTCCCCCCTCCCCCCCTGGCCACGCTTGCTCTTCTCTCCCCCTCCCTCCTCCCCCCCCTGGCCACGCTTGCTCTTCTCTCCCCCTCCCTCCTCCCCCCCCCCTGGCCACGCTTGCTCTTCTCTCCCCCTCCCTCCTCCCCCCCTGGCCACGCTTGCTCTTCTCTCCCCCTCGCTCCCCCCCCTGGCCACGCTTGCTCTTCTCTCCCCCTCGCTCCCCCCCCTGGCCACGCTTGCTCTTCTCTCCCCCTCCCTCCCCCCCTGGCCACGCTTGCTCTTCTCTCCCTCTCCCCCCCCTGGCCACTCCTGCCACTCTTGCTCTCCCCCCCTTAGCCACTCCTGCCACGCTTGCTCTCCCCCCCCCGGCCACTCCTGCCACGCTTGCTCTCCCCCCCCCCTGGCCACGCTTGCTCTCCCCCCCCTGGCCACTCCTGCCACTCTTGCTCTTCTCTCCCCCTCCCCCCCTGGCCACGCTTGCTCTCCCCCCCCCTGGCCACTCCTGCCACTCTTGCTCTCCCCCCCCCGGCCACGCTTGCTCTTCTCTCCCCCCTCCCCCCCTGGCCACTCCTGCCACTCTTGCTCTCCCCCCTTAGCCACTCCTGCCACGCTTGCTCTTCCCCCCCCCCTGGCCACTCCTGCCACGCTTGCTCTTCCCCCCTGGCCACTCCTGCCACGCTTGCTCTTCTCTCCCCCTCCCCCCTGGCCACGCTTGCTCTCCCCCCTGGCCACTCCTGCCATGCTTGCTCTCCCCCCTGGCCACGCTTGCTCTTCTCTCCCCCTCCCCCCCCTGGCCACTCCTGCCACTCTTGCTCTCCCCCCCTTAGCCACTCCTGCCACGCTTGCTCTCCCCCCCCCCTGGCCACGCTTGCTCTCCCCCCCCGCCCCTGGCCACTCCTGCCACGCTTGCTCTTCCCCCCTGGCCACTCCTGCCATGCTTGCTCTCCCCCCCCCGGCCATGCTTGCTCTCCCCCTGGCCACTCCTGCCACGCTTGCTCTCCCCCCTGGCCACGCTTGCTCTTCTCTCCCACTCCCCCCCTAGCCACTCCTGCCACGCTTGCTCTTCCCCCCCCTGGCCATGCTTGCTCTTCCCCCCCTGGCCACTCCTGCCACGCTTGCTCTCCCCCCCCCCTGGCCACTCCTGCCACGCTTGCTCTTCCTCCCCCCCTGGCCACTCCTGCCACGCTTGCTCTCCGACCCCCTGGCCACTCCTGCCACGCTTGCTCTTCCCCCCCCTGGCCACTCCTGCCACGCTTGCTCTTCCCCCCCCTGGCCACTCCTGCCACGCTTGCTCTTCCCCCCCCCGGCCACTCCTGCCACGCTTGCTCTTCCCCCCCTGGCCACTCCTGCCACGCTTGCTCTCCCCCCCCCCCTGGCCATGCTTGCTCTTCCCCCCCCTCGGCCACTCCTGCCACTCTTGCTCCCCCCCCCCTTGGCCACTCCTGCCACGCTTGCTCTTTCCCCCCCCTGGCCACTCCTGCCACGCTTGCTCTTCCCCTCCTGGCCACGCTTGCTCTTCCCCTCCTGGCCACGCTTGCTCTTGTCTCCCCCTCCCCCCCTGGCCACTCTTGCTCTCCCCCCCTTAGCCACTCCTGTCCTGCCACGCTTGCTCTTCCCCCCCTGGCCACTCCTGCCACGCTTGCTCTTCCCCCCCCCCTGGCTACGCTTGCTCTTCCCCCCCTGGCCACTCCTGCCACTCTTGCTCTCCCCCCCAGGCCACGCTTGCTCTCCCCCCCCCTGGCCACTCCTGCCACGCTTGCTCTCCCCCCCCGGCCACACTTGCTCTCCCCCCCGGCCACGCTTGCTCTTCCCCCCCCACCCCTGGCCACTCCTGCCACTCTTGCTCTCCCCCCCTTAGCCACTCCTGCCACTCTTGCTCTTCCCCCCCCTGGCCACGCTTGCTCTTCCCCCCCCTGGCCACGCTTGCTCTTCCCCCCCCCCTGGCCACGCTTGCTCTTCCCCCCCCTGGCCACGCTTGCTCTTCCCCCCCCCCCCCCTGGCCACGCTTGCTCTTCCCCCCCCCGGCCACGCTTGCTCTTCCCCCCCCCGGCCACGCTTGCTCTTCCCCCCCCCCCTGGCCACGCTTGCTCTTCCCCCCCCCCCTGGCCACGCTTGGTCTTCCCCCCCCTGGCCACGCTTGCTCTCCCCCCCTGGCCACGCTTGCTCTTCCCCACCCCCCTGGCCACGCTTGCTCTTCCCCACCCCCCTGGCCACGCTTGCTCTTCCCCCCCCCCTGGCCACGCTTGCTCTTCCCCCCCCCTGGCCACGCTTGCTCTTCCCCCCCCCCTGGCCACGCTTGCTCTTCCCCCCCCCTGGCCACGCTTGCTCTTCCCCCCCCTGGCCACGCTTGCTCTTCCCCCCCCCCTGGCCACGCTTGCTCTTCCCCCCCCCCTGGCCACGCTTGCTCTTCCCCCCCCCCTGGCCACGCTTGCTCTTCCCCCCCCTGGCCACGCTTGCTCTTCCCCCCCCCTGGCCACGCTTGCTCTTCCCCCCCCCTGGCCACGCTTGCTCTTCCCCCCCCCCTGGCCACGCTTGCTCTTCCCCCCCCTGGCCACGCTTGCTCTTCCCCCCCCTGGCCACGCTTGCTCTTCCCCCCCCCTGGCCACGCTTGCTCTTCCCCCCCCCTGGCCACGCTTGCTCTTCCCCCCCCTGGCCACGCTTGCTCTTCCCCCCCCCTGGCCACGCTTGCTCTTCCCCCCCCCCTGGCCACGCTTGCTCTTCCCCCCCCCTGGCCACGCTTGCTCTTCCCCCCCCCCCCTGGCCACGCTTGCTCTTCCCCCCCCCCCCTGGCCACGCTTGCTCTTCCCCCCCCCCCCGGCCACGCTTGCTCTTCCCCCCCCTGGCCACGCTTGCTCTTCCCCCCCCTGGCCACGCTTGCTCTTCCCCCCCCTGGCCACGCTTGCTCTTCCCCCCCCCCCCCTGGCCACGCTTGCTCTTCCCCCCCCCCCTGGCCACGCTTGCTCTTCCCCCCCCCTGGCCACGCTTGCTCTTCCCCCCCCCCCCTGGCCACGCTTGCTCTTCCCCCCCCCCTGGCCACGCTTGCTCTTCCCCCCCCCCTGGCCACGCTTGCTCTTCCCCCCCCCCCCTGGCCACGCTTGCTCTTCCCCCCCCCCCCTGGCCACGCTTGCTCTTCCCCCCCCCCCTGGCCACGCTTGCTCTTCCCCCCCCCCTGGCCACGCTTGCTCTTCCCCCCCCCTGGCCACGCTTGCTCTTCCCCCCCCCCTGGCCACTCCTGCCATGCTTGCTCTCCCCCCCTGGCCACTCCTGCCATGCTTGCTCTCCCCCCCCCCTGGCCACTCCTGCCATGCTTGCTCTCCCCCCCCCCCTGGCCACTCCTGCCATGCTTGCTCTCCCCCCCTGGCCACTCCTGCCACTCTTGCTCTCCCCCCTAGCCACTCCTGCCACTCTTGCTCTCCCCCCCGGCCACGCTTGCTCTCCCCCCCCTAGTCACTCCTGCCACGCTTGCTCTCCCCCCCTGGCCACGCTTGCTCTTCCCCCCCTGGCCACTCCTGCCATGCTTGCTCGTCCCCCCCTGGCCACTCCTGCCATGCTTGCTCTCCCCCCTGGCCACTCCTGCCATGCTTGCTCTCCCCCCCCCTGGCCACTCCTGCCATGCTTGCTCTCCCCCCCCCTGGCCACTCCTGCCACTCTTGCTCTCCCCCCTAGCCACTCCTGCCACTCTTGCTCTCCCCCCGGCCACGCTTGCTCTCCCCCCCCTAGTCACTCCTGCCACGCTTGCTCTTCCCCCCCTGGCCACGCTTGCTCTTCCCCCCCCTGGCCACTCCTGCCATGCTTGCTCGTCCCCCCCCTGGCCACTCCTGCCATGCTTGCTCTTCCCCCCCAGCCACTCTGGCCACTCTTGCTCTCTTTCCCCCCCCGGCCACTCTGGCCACTCTTGCTCTCTTTCCCCCCCCTGGCCACTCTGGCCACTCTTGCTCTCTCCCCCCCCTGGCCACTCTGGCCACTCTTGCTCTCTCCCCCCCCCTGGCCACTCTGGCCACTCTTGCTCTCTCCCCCCCCCCCTGGCCACTCTGGCCACTCTTGCTCTCTTTCCCCCCCCCGGCCACTCTGGCCACTCTTGCTCTCTTTCCCCCCCCCTGGCCACTCTGGCCACTCTTGCTCTCTTTCCCCCCCCTGGCCACTCTGGCCACTCTTGCTCTGTTTCCCCCCTCCTGGCCACTCTGGCCACTCTTGCTCTCTTTCCCCCCCCCCCGGCCACTCTGGCCACTCTTGCTCTCTTTCCCCCCCCTGGCCACTCTGGCCTCTCTTGCTCTCTTTCCCCCCCTACTGGCCACTCTGGCCTCTCTTGCTCTCTTTCCCCCCACTCTGGCCACTCTTGCTCTCTTTCCCCCCACTGGCCACTCTGGCCACTCTTGCTCTCTTCCCCCCTGGCCACTCTGGCCACGCTTGCTCTCTTCCCCCCTCCCCCCTTGGCCACGCTTGCTCTCTTCCCCCCTCCCCCCTTGGCCACGCTTGCTCTCTTCCCCCCTCCCCCCTTGGCCACGCTTGCTCTCTTCCCCCCTCCCCCCTTGGCCACGCTTGCTCTCTTCCCCCCTCCCCCCCTTGGCCACGCTTGCTCTCTTCCCCCCTCCCCCCCTTGGCCACGCTTGCTCTCTTCCCCCCTCCCCCCTTGGCCACGCTTGCTCTCTTCCCCCCTCCCCCCCTTGGCCACGCTTGCTCTCTTCCCCCCTCCCCCCTTGGCCACGCTTGCTCTCTTCCCCCTCCCCCCTTGGCCACGCTTGCTCTCTTCCCCCTCCCCCCTTGGCCACGCTTGCTCTCTTCCCCCTCCCCCCTTGGCCACGCTTGCTCTCTTCCCCCTCCCCCCTTGGCCACGCTTGCTCTCTTCCCCCTCCCCCCTTGGCCACGCTTGCTCTCTTCCCCCCTCCCCCCTTGGCCACGCTTGCTCTCTTCCCCCCTCCCCCCTTGGCCACGGCTTGCTCTCTTCCCCCCCTGGCCACTCTGGCCACGCTTGCTCTCTTCCCCCCCTGGCCACTCTGGCCACGCTTGCTCTCTTCCCCCCCCTGGCCACTCTGGCCACGCTTGCTCTCTTCCCCCCCTGGCCACTCTGGCCACGCTTGCTCTCTTCCCCCCCTGGCCACTCTGGCCACGCTTGCTCTCTTCCCCCCCTGGCCACTCTGGCCACGCTTGCTCTCTTCCCCCCCCTGGCCACTCTGGCCACGCTTGCTCTCTTCCCCCCCCTGGCCACTCTGGCCACGCTTGCTCTCTTCCCCCCCCCTGGCCACTCTGGCCACGCTTGCTCTCTTCCCCCCCCCTGGCCACTCTGGCCACGCTTGCTCTCTTCCCCCCCCTGGCCACTCTGGCCACGCTTGCTCTCTTCCCCCCCCCCGGCCACTCTGGCCATGCTTGCTCTCTTCCCCCCCCCTGGCCACTCTGGCCACGCTTGCTCTCTTCCCCCCCCCTGGCCCTCTGGCCACGCTTGCTCTCTTCCCCCCCTGGCCACTCTGGCCATGCTTGCTCTCTTCCCCCCCCTGGCCACTCTGGCCATGCTTGCTCTCTTCCCCCCCCTGGCCACTCTGGCCACGCTTGCTCTCTTCCCCCCCCTGGCCACGCTTGCTCTCTTCCCCCCCCTGGCCACGCTTGCTCTCTTCCCCCCCCTGGCCACGCTTGCTCTCTTCCCCCCCTGGCCACGCTTGCTCTCTTCCCCCCCCTGGCCACGCTTGCTCTCCCCCCCCTGGCCACGCTTGCTCTCCCCACCCCCCCCCTGGCCACGCTTGCTCTCCCCCCCCCCCCCCTGGCCACGCTTGCTCTCCCCCCCCCCTGGCCACGCTTGCTCTCCCCCCCCCTGGCCACTCCTGCTCTTCCCCCCCCCTGGCCACTCCTGCCATGCTTGCTCGTCCCCCCCTGGCCACTCCTGCCATGCTTGCTCTCCCCCCCCCTGGCCACTCCTGCCATGCTTGCTCTCCCCCCTAGCCACTCCTGCCACTCTTGCTCTCCCCCCGGCCACGCTTGCTCTCCCCCCTAGTCACTCCTGCCACGCTTGCTCTTCCCCCCTGGCCACGCTTGCTCTCTTCCCCCCCCCCGGCCACTCTGGCCATGCTTGCTCTCTTCCCCCCCCTGGCCACTCTGGCCACGCTTGCTCTCTTCCCCCCCCTGGCCACTCTGGCCATGCTTGCTCTCTTCCCCCCCTGGCCACTCTGGCCATGCTTGCTCTCTTCCCCCCCCTGGCCACTCTGGCCATGCTTGCTCTCTTCCCCCCCCTGGCCACTCCGGCCACGCTTGCTCTCTTCCCCCCCCTGGCCACGCTTGCTCTCTTCCCCCCCTGGCCACGCTTGCTCTCTTCCCCCCCCTGGCCACGCTTGCTCTCTTCCCCCCCCTGGCCACGCTTGCTCTCTTCCCCCCCCTGGCCACGCTTGCTCTCCCCCCCTGGCCACGCTTGCTCTCCCCACCCCCCCCCCTGGCCACGCTTGCTCTCCCCCCCCCCTGGCCACGCTTGCTCTCCCCCCCCCCTGGCCACTCCTGCTCTTCCCCCCCCTGGCCACTCCTGCCATGCTTGCTCGTCCCCCCCTGGCCACTCCTGCCATTCTTGCTCTCCCCCCCCCTGGCCACTCCTGCCATGCTTGCTCTCCCCCCCCTGGCCACTCCTGCCACTCTTGCTCTCCCCCCTAGCCACTCCTGCCACTCTTGCTCTCCCCCCCGGCCACGCTTGCTCTCCCCCCCTAGTCACTCCTGCCACGCTTGCTCTTCCCCCCCTGGCCACGCTTGCTCTTCCCCCCCCTGGCCACTCCTGCCATGCTTGCTCGTCCCCCCCCGGCCACTCCTGCCATGCTTGCTCTTCCTCCCCCCAGCCACTCTGGCCACTCTTGCTCTCTTTCCCCCCCCTGGCCACTCTGACCACTCTTGCTCTCTTTCCCCCCCCCTGGCCACTCTGGCCACTCTTGCTCTCTTCCCCCCCCCTGGCCACTCTGGCCACTCTTGCTCTCTTTCCCCCCCCCTGGCCACTCTGGCCACTCTTGCTCTCTCCCCCCCCCCTGGCCACTCTGGCCACTCTTGCTCTCTCCCCCCCCCCTGGCCACTCTGGCCACTCTTGCTCTCTTTCCCCCCCCCGGCCACTCTGGCCACTCTTGCTCTCTTTCCCCCCTCCTGGCCACTCTGGCCACTCTTGCTCTCTTTCCCCCCCCCTGGCCACTCTGGCCACTCTTGCTCTCTTTCCCCCCCCCTGGCCACTCTGGCCACTCTTGCTCTCTTTCCCCCCCCTGGCCACTCTGGCCACGCTTGCTCTCTTCCCCCCTGGCCACTCTGGCCATGCTTGCTCTCTTCCCCCCCCTGGCCACGCTTGCTCTCTTCCCCCCCCTGGCCACGCTTGCTCTCTTCCCCCCCCCTGGCCACGCTTGCTCTCTTCCCCCCCCTGGCCACGCTTGCTCTCTTCCCCCCCCTGGCCACGCTTGCTCTCCCCCCCCCCCTGGCCACGCTTGCTCTCCCCCCCCTGGCCACGCTTGCTCTCCCCCCCCCCTGGCCACTCCTGCTCTCCCCCCCCCCTGGCCACTCCTGCCATGCTTGCTCTCCCCCCCCTGGCCACTCCTGCCATGCTTGCTCTCCCCCCTGGCCACTCCTGCCATGCTTGCTCTCCCCCCCCCTGGCCATTCCTGCCACTCTTGCTCTCCCCCCTAGCCACTCCTGCCACTCTTGCTCTCCCCCCCGGCCACGCTTGCTCTCCCCCCCTAGTCACTCCTGCCACGCTTGCTCTCCCCCCCCCCCTGGCCACGCTTGCTCTTCCCCCCCCTGGCCACTCCTGCTCTTCCCCCCCCCTGGCCACTCCTGCCATGCTTGCTCTTCCCCCCCCCTGGCCACTCCTGCCATGCTTGCTCTCCCCCCCCTGGCCACTCCTGCCATGCTTGCTCTCCCCCCCCTGGCCACTCCTGCCATGCTTGCTCTCCCCCCCCTGGCCACTCCTGCCATGCTTGCTCTCCCCCCCTGGCCACTCCTGCCACTCTTGCTCTCCCCCCTAGCCACTCCTGCCACTCTTGCTCTCCCCCCCCGGCCACGCTTGCTCTCCCCCCCTAGTCACTCCTGCCACGCTTGCTCTTCCCCCCCTGGCCACGCTTGCTCCCCCCCCCCCCTGGCCACTCCTGCCATGCTTGCTCGTCCCCCCCGGCCACTCCTGCCATGCTTGCTCTCCCCCCCTGGCCACTCCTGCCATGCTTGCTCTCCCCCCCGGCCACTCCTGCCACTCTTGCTCTCCCCCCTAGCCACTCCTGCCACTCTTGCTCTCCCCCCCCCGGCCACGCTTGCTCTCCCCCCCTAGTCACTCCTGCCACGCTTGCTCTTCCCCCCCTGGCCACGCTTGCTCCCCCCCCCCCGGCCACTCCTGCCATGCTTGCTCGTCCCCCCTGGCCACTCCTGCCATGCTTGCTCTCCCCCCCCTGGCCACTCCTGCCATGCTTGCTCTCCCCCCCCTGGCCACTCCTGCCACTCTTGCTCTCCCCCCTAGCCACTCCTGCCACTCTTGCTCTCCCCCCCGCCACGCTTGCTCTCCCCCCCTAGTCACTCCTGCCACGCTTGCTCTTCCCCCCCTGGCCACGCTTGCTCCCCCCCCCCGGCCACTCCTGCCATGCTTGCTCGTCCCCCCCCGGCCACTCCTGCCATGCTTGCTCTTCCTCCCCCAGCCACTCTGGCCACTCTTGCTCTCTTTCCCCCCCCGGCCACTCTGGCCACTCTTGCTCTCTTTCCCCCCCCTGGCCACTCTTGCTCTCTTTCCCCCCCCCTGGCCACTCTGGCCACTCTTGCTCTCTTTCCCCCCCCTGGCCACTCTGGCCACTCTTGCTCTCTTTCCCCCCCCTGGCCACTCTGGCCACTCTTGCTCTCTCCCCCCCCCCTGGCCACTCTGGCCACTCTTGCTCTCTCCCCCCCCCCCCTGGCCACTCTGGCCACTCTTGCTCTCTCCCCCCCCCCTGGCCACTCTGGCCACTCTTGCTCTCTTTCCCCCCCCCTGGCCACTCTGGCCACTCTTGCTCTCTTTCCCCCCCCCCTGGCCACTCTGGCCACTCTTGCTCTCTTTCCCCCCTCCTGGCCACTCTGGCCACTCTTGCTCTCTTTCCCCCCCCTGGCCACTCTGGCCACTCTTGCTCTCTTTCCCCCCCTCCTGGCCACTCTGGCCACTCTTGCTCTCTTTCCCCCCACTCTGGCCACTCTTGCTCTCTTTCCCCCCCTCCTGGCCACTCTGGCCACTCTTGCTCTCTTTCCCCCCACTCTGGCCACTCTTGCTCTCTTTCCCCCCCTGGCCACTCTGGCCACTCTTGCTCTCTTTCCCCCCCCCCTGGCCACTCTGGCCACTCTTGCTCTCTTCCCCCCCCCCCCCCTGGCCACTCTGGCCACTCTTGCTCTCTTCCCCCCCCCTGGCCACTCTGGCCACTCTTGCTCTCTTTCCCCCCCCCTGGCCACTCTGACCACTCTTGCTCTCTTTCCCCCCCCTGGCACTCTGGCCTCTCTTGCTCTCTTCCCCCCCCTGGCCACTCTGGCCACTCTTGCTCTCTTTCCCCCCCCCTGGCCACTCTGGCCACTCTTGCTCTCTTCCCCCCCCTGGCCACTCTGGCCACGCTTGCTCTCTTCCCCCCTCCCCCCTTGGCCACGCTTGCTCTCTTCCCCCCTCCCCCCTTGGCCACGCTTGCTCTCTTCCCCCCTCCCCCCTTGGCCACGCTTGCTCTCTTCCCCCTCCCCCCCTTGGCCACGCTTGCTCTCTTCCCCCTCCCCCCTTGGCCACGCTTGCTCTCTTCCCCCTCCCCCCTTGGCCACGCTTGCTCTCTTCCCCCCTCCCCCCTTGGCCACGCTTGCTCTCTTCCCCCCTCCCCCCTTGGCCACGCTTGCTCTCTTCCCCCCTCCCCCCTTGGCCACGCTTGCTCTCTTCCCCCCCCCTGGCCACTCCGGCCACGCTTGCTCTCTTCCCCCCCCCCTGGCCACTCCGGCCACGCTTGCTCTCTTCCCCTCCCCTGGCCACTCCGGCCACGCTTGCTCTCTTCCCCCCCCCTGGCCACTCCGGCCACGCTTGCTCTCTTCCCCCCTGGCCACTCTTGCTCTTCCCCCCCTGGCCACGCTTGCCACTCTTGCTCTTCCCCCCCCCGGCCACTCCGGCCACGCTTGCTCTCTTCCCCCCCCTGGCCACGCTTGCCACTCTTGCTCTCTTCCCCTGGCCACGCTTGCTCTTCCCCCCCCCTGGCCACACTTGCCACTCTTGCTCTTCCCCCCCCCTGGCCACGCTTGCTCTTCCCCCCCCTGGCCACTCTTGCTCTTCCCCCCCTGGCCACGCTTGCCACTCTTGCTCTTCCCCCCCCCCCTGGCCACTCCGGCCACGCTTGCTCTCTTCCCCCCCCCCCTGGCCACTCCGGCCACGCTTGCTCTCTCCCCCCCCCCTGGCCACTCCGGCCACGCTTGCTCTCTTCCCCCCCCCCCTGGCCACTCCGGCCACGCTTGCTCTCTTCCCCCCCCCCCCTGGCCACTCCGGCCACGCTTGCTCTCTTCCCCCCCCCCTGGCCACTCCGGCCACGCTTGCTCTCTTCCCCCCCCCCCTGGCCACTCCGGCCACGCTTGCTCTCTTCCCCCCCCCCTGGCCACTCCGGCCACGCTTGCTCTCTTCCCCCCCCCCTGGCCACTCCGGCCACGCTTGCTCTCTTCCCCCCCCCCCTGGCCACTCCGGCCACGCTTGCTCTCTTCCCCCCCCCCTGGCCACTCCGGCCACGCTTGCTCTCTTCCCCCCCCCCTGGCCACTCCGGCCACGCTTGCTCTCTTCCCCCCCCCCTGGCCACTCCGGCCACGCTTGCTCTCTTCCCCCCCCCTGGCCACTCCGGCCACGCTTGCTCTCTTCCCCCCCCCCTGGCCACTCCGGCCACGCTTGCTCTCTTCCCCCCCCCCTGGCCACTCCGGCCACGCTTGCTCTCTTCCCCCCCCCCTGGCCACTCCGGCCACGCTTGCTCTCTTCCCCCCCCCCCCTGGCCACTCCGGCCACGCTTGCTCTCTTCCCCCCCCCCTGGCCACTCCGGCCACGCTTGCTCTCTTCCCCCCTCCCCCCTGGCCACTCCGGCCACGCTTGCTCTCTTCCCCCCTCCCCCCTTGGCCACGCTTGCTCTCTTCCCCCCTCCCCCCTTGGCCACGCTTGCTCTCTTCCCCCCTCCCGGCCCACTCCGGCCACGCTTGCTCTCTTCCCCCCCCCTGGCCACTCCGGCCACGCTTGCTCTCTTCCCCCCCCTGGCCACTCCGGCCACGCTTGCTCTCTTCCCCCCCCTGGCCACACTTGCCACTCTTGCTCTTCCCCCCCCTGGCCACGCTTGCTCTCCCCCCCCTGGCCACTCCGGCCACGCTTGCTCTCTTCCCCCCCCCCTGGCCACGCTTGCTCTCTTCCCCCCCCCTGGCCACTCCGGCCACGCTTGCTCTCTTCCCCCCCCCTGGCCACACTTGCCACTCTTGCTCTTCCCCCCCCCTGGCCACGCTTGCTCTCCCCCACCTGGCCACTCCGGCCACGCTTGCTCTCTTCCCCCCCCCCGGCCACTCCGGCCACGCTTGCTCTCTTCCCCCCCCCCCTGGCCACTCCGGCCACGCTTGCTCTCTTCCCCCCCCCCCCCCTGGCCACTCCGGCCACGCTTGCTCTCTTCCCCCCCCCCCCCTGGCCACTCCGGCCACGCTTGCTCTCTTCCCCCCCCCCCTGGCCACTCCGGCCACGCTTGCTCTCTTCCCCCCCCCCCCCTGGCCACTCCGGCCACGCTTGCTCTCTTCCCCCCTCCCCCCTTGGCCACGCTTGCTCTCTTCCCCCCTCCCCCCTTGGCCACGCTTGCTCTCTTCCCCCCCTCCCCCCCTTGGC